>NW_027185887.1:13622865-13669788 GCF_028583685.1 Petaurus breviceps papuanus
CCCCCCCCCAGATATATTGCATAATAATGGTTTAGTAGAAAAGGGGATCAACTACAGGACCTTATAGGCCACCAAATAATATTATATATGATACACACTTAACAAATGGCAATTGTGTGAGAATTTCCAGAGAAAACTTCACATAATTCCATTATGAATACAAGTATTATTGATACATTATGTCCTAAATGTAAAGTAGAGCATAACCCCACTTTTCCATTTCTCATCCTGCAGCTATTACAAGAAATTTTAACCTTATAAAAGTGTAATAACCTCAAGGTACTAAATACCTTGTCTCAGCTGCATAATACTAGCATTTATCCTCTAATATCTTTTATAAGGTCCCCTATGATTCTCTGATCTTGTTAATTCTATGAAGTCTAGCAATATCTCCCTGCCTTTATTCTTGCCTCAATGACAATGGGAAGGAAAGCATCAAACTGAATTGCCATACACTCTTACTGACTTAGTAAAAACTAGAATGAAATTTAAAAGCTTTATCCCCCCAGTTACCTGAGAATGAAGGTCTGAGTTCCCAGATTATTCCCATTCCCTACATGATAACAATCCAAGCAAGTTCTCAACATCATTTCCTAAAGGACAGGACCCATTCAATAAGGATAAATAAGAACTCAAAGAATTTCATGAACATACACGCAAGCATTAATGAGAATGATGAACTAATATTTATTATCTATAATATCATACCTATGGATTCATGATACAGTGACCTTCAACAAGTAATTTTTCTTTTCTCTGGAAAAGTCATTTATAATCTCTAGGCTTTAGTTTCTTCATATATAGAAAAGAGGAATTCTAATTTCCCATATGCTTCCACCTATGCAATTGTGAACCTGTGACCATGTCTTAGGTCCATTTCTCTCTGTTTCTGTCTCTGTCTCTCTCTGTCTTTGTCTCTCTGTCTCTCTCTCTGTGTCTCCGTCTCTCTGTCTGTCTGTCTCTCTCTCTCCCCTCATAACTCATCATTGACTGATGTCAAGATAATCAACTTCAACTAATGCTCTGAAGCTTTCTCTTTAGTCCTCTTAGTTATTGCTGCTGAAAAGAAATAGAACCTATAATCACCCTACGCCACACACATACAAACACACACACACACACAACCCCAATGAATTATTGGATGAATCACTGCTTTTCATTGTGTTATTTTTTTTTCTTAGATAACCTATCAATGTTTGTTTCTCATGCTAACCTGAAGCAGATGCATTCCCTTAAATGCTGTCGTTGTTGTGGAATTGTGGCCCACACCCCTTCAACCAGTGCTCTAAGCCCTGATACTTTACATGAAAACCCAGTAATTAGTGAAT
This sequence comes from Petaurus breviceps papuanus, assembly GCF_028583685.1. NCBI lineage: Eukaryota > Metazoa > Chordata > Mammalia > Diprotodontia > Petauridae > Petaurus > Petaurus breviceps. Next base: position 13,624,194 of record NW_027185887.1, read on the forward strand.
GGTATTTGCTTTGTTTGTACCACAAAATGCCTATTCCTCAGATATCCATGTTGGGGCATTATTGTTGTCTCTGAAACTCATTCCTGCATTTGATAAACGCTTTACCTTTTACCATGCTACACATAGAAACCCACAGTCTCTGCCCTACATAGTCAATCTGTTTCTGATATTAACATACAGAATTTATGACTGGCTAGTCACAAATGACAAGAGAATGAATAGATCTCTATGGATTAGGGAATTTTGGTTGACAATGTTTTTAGGTCACTACTAAAGTAGGTCTCTTTTTACTAAGAGGAAATACCTGGTATAAATATCATTATTACCCAATAGTGAGACTTGACTATATAGATAGATAGAGAGATTTCCTTATGAAAGGAATGATTTCAGTGAAAGCTAAACAGATAGAAAAACTATGAAACAATGGAGAGTGAAGGGAGCAGAACTAGAACAATTTATATAGCACTAATAACACTGTGAAAACAAATAGCTTTCAAAGACTTAAGAATTCTGATCAATTCAATGACCAATCATGATTCCAGACAGCCAGTGGTATAACATGCTATACCACTTTTTATAGAGAGAAGATGAATCTAAGGCCCAGATTTCGATATCTGGTTGTTTTAGACATGGCCAATATGGGAATTTTTTTGGCTTGACTGTGCATATTTCTTACAAATGTTTTCTTTTTTCTTCCCTGTCCTGCCCTCCCCCCCTGCTTTTTTCAATGATGAGGGTGGAAAGGAGAGAAAATAGGACTTTGTTAATTGAAGATAAATATAATCTATATGTGCCTGCTATTCTAGAGTTTCCAAAGCATTGCCATATACATTATCTTATTTGATTCTCTCAACCACCTTATAAGATGTGGAGAATATCTTTGTCCCAATTGTACAGAAACTGTACAAGAAACTGAACTTTAGAGGGATTAACTGAGTTTCCCAAAGTTTCCTACCTATAAGTTTGAAGATCCTGGAATCTACCCAAGGTCATGTTGCTCACGATTCAAAGTTTTTCAAGTATCAAATAACTCAACACATATAGGTTAGAGGCTGGGGGTATAGTGGGAAAAATGCCCCGGAAAGATGTCTAGTCCAAGGATCTCAGAGTACTCATATGACATAGTAACATACTTTCCCTTCTGAGAATTAATTTGGACCAAAATGAATTAGGGAGATTTCTAGACCTACTACCACCATGTGAGTGCAGGCCTGAAACAAAACTGACTTTTGCAATCTAAGCAGGCCCCAGTGAATCACAAACAGCTTTTATGATCTTCTAGAGCCATACTGCCAAGCATTCCTGCAAATAAGATAGCTCATCCTGGCTGCAGGGCCTCTAAAAATTACTTGGTCCTGACCAGCACCCTCAGGACAGAGCCGGTATCTCCTGGGTGTGAAGATAAGGAGTTGTCAGGATGAGCAACAACCATTGGCCCATCTGCTATACTGGGCAGTTTACTAGCAGCCATTGTCCCTTGCTTCTATAACCTGTGACCTGGGGAAAAGTTCTAAGACACAGAGCAGCAGGATCCCTTGAGGTAGTAGTTGCCAGTCAAGTTGTGATACAATTAACCACATTATGCTGCATTTGTGAAATGACACAATTTGAAAAACAAAACTCTTTTCACTGTTTCCAATAAAACACCAAGATGTTTTTTGTGCCTTCCCTATTTCCACAAGGCTACACTGAATTTATTTCATATATGTTTTATTTGCTTATCTATGCCCATCTGTTTCCTTCCTTTAGAAAACAAGTTCATATACTATATGGTTTCTTTCTTTTTTTTTTACTTTTTTCTCCCTTTTGAGGGGCGCATAGTAGGTGCTTATCAAATATTTGTTCAGTCAGTGAGTGAGGTATGTAGGAACCATCACCTTCCATCCATTAAAATAAAATTCTGTACAACTTGACTTAGAAAGAAAATATTTCATCTTGGAAAATTTGCCACTGAGCTACAGACAATCAACCCATTTTCAGTTCCTTGGCATTGATGTATCTGTTAATTTAGAAAAATATGAAAATTAGGCTTTCTGGGCAGGACAAGGTTTTCAGTTGTCTCCATACTGAATCTGATTTCAAAGACATTAAGCAAAGTAATGAGTATACAGAGAATCCTAATTAATATCCTATTTACTCTCCCTCCCTCATAATTCTCTTCTTCTCTACCAATACCCCAGTGAGTTTCAGCATTTGGACACTGATTTTCCAGCAAAAGCAGAAAAAAATAGGTTGCTATTAAGTGTATTTGGACTTAGCCTGGGCACAGAGAGTTTGTAATGTTAAGTATTTGTATGCATTATAGGAAAAAAAGAAAAACATTTTCCCCAACAGTTCTTTATTGAGTTCTCCTGGCAGCTTTGACATTAAATCCCTGATGGAGAATGACAAGCTCCTCCCAAACTATGCAAACCATCTTTTCCTTTGTTTGCATTCTATCCAGAAGCTTATATAAATATGCTGGCTCTACAGAGAAAGTGTGGTGTGAAGTGCTTGACATTCTCCTTCATGCTGCTGGCATTCATTCCATTCTGGGAAGAGGCTTGAACTGCTCAGCCATGCTTGTTGCAAACTCAACTGGAGACTGCTAGAGACCATCCAGATAGCACTTGATCTAGATTAATGTAAGAGGGACGATACTATGAACTCTCTGACGTGTCCTTCATTGAATTAAATGGAAAAGTTAGAGCATTATTAAAATATAGTCACTAAGCTGTAAAATCAAGTTGATGCTTGAGAGACGTCTTCTGAGGATGAATTGAAATAACATATATTAAAACATTCTGAAATTGTAAAGCACTACATGAAGCATCATAAATATGATCATTACAGTTTCATCATTTCTAATTCCTAAGGGAAGATACTGGGCACAAGAAACAAAGTTAAGATGTGTGGGTTCAGTTCTCAGGGCTGACATTTCCTAACTGGGTGACTCTAAGAGAACCACTTAATAGCATCAACCTTCAATTTCTTCATCTGTAGTATTTTTCCCCTCTTTTCTTTTTTAATTATATTTCTTATCTTTAAAATTTATTCATCTGTAGGTTTTTCAAAGTGGGTAAAGCTTGAGTCACCTACTTCATAAGACCAATGTGAAAAATGTGTTTTTTTAAGTCCCCAAATCCTATAGAAATAGGGGCTAAAATTTGCTGGAGATGTGTTGGATAAAGAAAAACTCTGTTATGTGTTGATAATATGGTACCAGATTTTCCAGCTCTTGTCCCACTCAGAAACTATGTTGTCAAGAAGTCTAAGAAACACTGGTCAGAGATAAGAAAGAGAAAGCTGGGTTTTAACTGAAGCATTTTGACAATGGGCTGGCAAGGCCTATTTGTAGAAACTATGAATTATGTGACTATCAGGAATCTCTGCTTAGAAAGGCAATACATCTAAACTATGAGCACCAAGTTATTATTATTATTTTTTTACAACCTACAGTTATTGTGGCCTTGACAGTGTTGGAAAGAACTTTAGAGTTATAGAATGTCACCCGTATTACCACAAGTAAAGAAAATGAACTCCAAGTAAGTGACTTGACCATGATCATAGCAAGAAAGTAGCGGAAGGATTTGGGATTTGAATCTAGGCACTCAGCTCTAGAAAAACTTCAGTAACCTTAGTGTATTTTTTCCTCAACAAAAGGAAGTCAGAATAGATTGTTTCTACAGTCCTAGGTGGCGAAGTGGATAGAATGCCAGCCCTAGAGTCAGAGTTTCAAACCTAAGTTCAAATCTGCTCTCAGACACTTATTAGCTGTGTGACCTTGGGCAAATCATTTAAGCCTGTTGGTCTCAGTTTTCTCCCCTATAAAATGAACTAGAGAAGGAAATAGTGAACCACTCCAGTATCTTTGCCAAGAAAACTGCAAATGGGGGTCACAAAGAGTCAGATACAACTAACTGACTAAACAATAAACATCTTATAATAACACTTTTAAATTTTTTTCACATAATTAGTGTATAGAAACAATTTTTACTATGGTGAAAAGAGTAGTCTGTTCTTATGGAATGTTAGAGCTGGAAAGAACCTTAATGACAGATAACCAGATGTCATGTAAGACAAGCTATAATGGGCTCAGGGGCCAGACAGAAGATGTAGTAGTTAAATGGTCGAGATGAAGAGATGCTAATATGCTGGTGCTCTGCATAAGTGGTTTTAAATTCCATCTTCATCATTTATCTTGTTCATTTCTCTACCACATGCATGACTGTATAATATCTTTATTTTTATTTGAAGGTTTGTTGAGATGCAGCAACATAGAGTCATATTCTCCTAATTGTGAAGGATCTCAGACATTTTCAAAGAAGTCATATCATCCTCAAATTAATATATTCTTTAGGTGATTATGGGGCCTTTCCTTGCAGATCTAAGGAGAAGGAGGGAAGGAAACCAATATTTCTTGCAGAAGAGTATTTCACTATGATACTGTGGGAAGGAGAACAATATAGTACAAAGAACAATGGCTTTGAAGTCAGGAGAATTGGTTCAAATCTTGGCCTTTACTTGTGTGACCTTTGTCAGCCTCTTAGCAGAACTTTTCTCATCTGCAAAATGAAGAGTTGGAGAATATGGTCACTTAATGTTCCTTCCAGCTCTAAATCTATCTTATAATTGCATCTAAATTTGTTATTTTATAAATTAATAAACAAGGTTAGAAATATAGAGTGCCTTCTTTAATTATATATAACAAATTAGTAGGAAAGTAAAGACCAGATCTGAGGTTACTGACTTTCAGTTTAGTTTTTTTTTTCACTATTCTACTCTTTCAGGCTTCTTTTAAACTCCATGATAACTAATAAAAACTCATAGAAAGAAGCCATTCAATTGAGGGAGTAAAAAATGAGAACAGGAATGAAGCCATCTAACAACTCAGTCAACAACTTTCAGTATAATTTTGAGTCACTTGTTTATCTTTGTTATGCATTCATTATCTAGTTGAATTGGGATATGTTGATGGGCCCATTATCTCTTCTACAAAGCTATAGTCTCTGTCAATACACACTTTCTCATTCCAGGAGATTCATGTCCATGCTCCCATAGAGAATCAACCTAATACAAGAGCTTTCTTTTGTTTCATTTGATATTTGATTTTTATTTTCCTTAGTCCATGATATTCAAGCATTTGCTTTTATATAGCATCATTAAAAACAGAGTTAAAAATAAACTTTTCATTTCTTTTTAACTCTTGTGATCATTGGAGACACAGAGAGAGTGTTGGCAGCCATGTCTTTGAGAGTAGGTATGTTTATGCTGCTGGCTAGGCTCTGCTCCCTGTTGGGAATGCTGTTACCTCTGGAAAGATAGTCAATGCTGTAGAATTGAAACATGGAAGTATTATTAAACATCTCCTAAATATAACAGTAGATTTTGGTCTAATGACTAGGGAGCTCTGCTGTAAGATAACTTAAAAAAAAAAAAAAACCTCGGTAGAAGAACACAGCTTCAATACTTAAAAACTTCTCATGAGACATGGAGTTGATCTAAGACTGCTTTCAGGATCTTTTTTTGAAACAAATGTTTCCTACCATACCACAATTAGAGTTGTACAGTAAATCTTCACTAATTTGGACTCAGTTACTATGAAATTAAAGATAATTCAGTTGTGGGCTGGATGGAAACTTGGGTTTTCTCTTTCTATAAAGGAAGAGTGTGCTAAGTAAAATAATAATAATAATAAAACTAAAATTCCCTGGAGGATGTTTATGCTACTTAGGAGAGTAAACAGTTTTCAAAGTGTTTTAAAAGTTTTCCATTTGTATATGAAATGACCTGCTACTAATATCATTACTAAAAAAGCCAAAGTACCTCTTCTAGGCATTTTTTTTGGATAATTCCACATATAATAACTGAATATTTTACATTATATTACATAATTAGAAACTGAAAATGATGTTTATCAGCAGTCAGTATTAATGTATATAGTTTGTATAGTCCTTCAAATACATTGTCCCCTTTAATCTTCAAAAGCATCCTAGAGTAAAAAATTTAGGTATTATTATTTCCATATACAAGATGAAGCTGAGATTCAGAGAAATGAATTGAATTATCAAGAAGGTAGTAAGGGCCCATATTTAGACTTGAACCTAAATCTTATTATAGATATGTCTGTGGAATCAATAATCCTGGGGTGTTTTATATTCACATCATTCTCCTTTTATCCAGTTTTATTTTGCCTTCATATTATCACATTGCAAAATAATATACTTAAGAGGAAGCAATGGAAAGTTCGATTGAATTGCAGTGTTTGTGTCTCTAAAGAGCCTTGTGACCATTTCTAGTACAAATTCATTGGGACTAAAATCTTCAAGTAAGATAATGGAAGCATTCCCAAAAAAAGATAGCATCAGGAAGAGGATGAGTATATATTTGTTTTCCATTTTGGAAAGGAACCCACTGCCAATAGCCTATGGGCTCCTGCACAAAACTTACAAGATTTGCACAATGATTTCAAAATTGAAGAGGCACAAACTAAAGTCAGATTCATCAAATATTTTGTAAATAAGTGTCCTGCCAGTCTAGACAAGCAAAACTAAAAATGGATGTTTCATACATTGCTATGGGTTGAAAGATGAAGCAGGAAGGGGAAGAAAGAATTTCTCTATTCCTAGAAATATAGAAAATATTTTTTTAAAAAGAACTAATAAGAGAAACTCACAGAAAGAATGTTCAGAAGTACAGAAATCATTAATATCAAATACCATATGTAGGTCATTTAGGAAATAATGTAGGCTATGCTTCATATGAAATTTTTAAAAGTTAAGACTAAAACCTTGACTTGCCCACCAGCCATAAACACTATTGAACAGAAATGCTAAGTATAACAATAATGTGTATCAAGAGATTACTATCCTCTCTTCCATGGAAAAAGGCTGTATGAAAGGAACAGAAGGTCTTTAGCTGAAGGAAGAAAAGGAGAGGAAGGAATAAAAGCAGCATTTGGAAAGATGGTTTGAGGATTTTGGAATCAAGAAGACTAAAGATTGAGATATTAAGTTTTAAGAAGAAAAATTTGAGAGAACTTGAATAGAAGTTGAAGGAGGAAGAAAAGGATTGATGCCGCGAAAGGTGAAGACCATTGCTGAAAGACAAGAGTTGTAGACTGAAAAAGAAGAATTTTAACAGAAAGACAAGAAAAGAAGAATGAAGGGAAGGTAAAAATTCCTTAGGAGAAAGAACTGGTTAAAATTAGTAGAAAGCCTGGAAAGGAAGAATGAGAAGAAGCAGGTGAAGAAATCAAGGAGGAAAAAGGGCAAATTAGACAAAATAAGTAAGACAAATTTGTAAGATAGGATTAGAGAATAGAAAGCAAATTGAATGACACTATCAAGATGCTAATTAGACAGCTAGGTGGCATAGAGTATAGGGTGCTGCACTTGGATTCAGAAAGACTTGAATTCAAATGTGGTTTCAGATACTTAATAGCTGTGACCCTAAGCAAGTCATTTTCCTGGGCAAGAAAATGCCTGTCTCAGTCTTGTCATCTCTAATATGGGTATATAATAATAGCACCTTCCTTCTAGGGTTTTTGTGAAGATAAAATGAAATAACTCACATAAAGTGCTTTGTGAGCTTTAAGAAGCAATATGAATGTTATATTAAAATAATTAGAAAATCAATATTGCTGAACAAATTGTGGCATATGATTGTGATAGAGTACTGTTGTGCTATAAGAAATGGCAAAGAGGGTGGTTTCAGGAAAAACAACAAGAGCGATATGACAAACCTTACATGAACTGTTGTAAAGAAAAGTAAGAAGAAGCAGAAGATTATTGTGCGTGGTACAACAATGTTGTATTGATTATTAATTTAAAGACTTGGCTTCTCTCATAAAGATGATGATTCAAGACAATCCTGAAAGACTTGTGATGAAAAATGCTATTCACTTCTAGAGAAAGAACTGATGAACTCTGAGTGCAATTGGAGTATAATTTTCTCACTGATTTTATTTTTTACTGTTTTTTACAATATAACTAATAGGGAAATATGTTTTGTATGATTTCACATTTATAATTGATGTATTGCTTGCCTTCTCAGTGTGGGGAGGAAAGAGTAGGAGGGAGGGATAGAATTTGGAACTCAAAATTTAAAACAAAAAGAGTGTTTAAAGTAAATTAATTCATTTTAAAAAAGAAATGAAAAGATTTTAAATAATCATTGTGTTAAGTGGGATGCAAATCAATTGGGGAGGTGTAAAAGGATTGCCTTGCTGTAGTGAGAGCCAAGTTGAGATTTTATAATAAAAATTTGTAGTGGAAAAAAAAAGAAAATGAATGACTTAAGGAAAACTATAGCTATAAAGACGAATGCAAGGGAGTTTCTAGCAATAAGAATTAGGTATCACACTTTCATCGAGTATGGAGAACAGTGTGGATATCAAACGATATATATAGAGTGTGTGATATTTGTATTCTTGCTATGATGAAGTGACCACTACAGATACTCATAGTGTAGCATAATCTCCCTCCCAAAAGATAATATGAAAGTTATTGCCTTTTTTTTTGTATACCCAGTGCTTATTACAGTGTTTGACATTGAATAAGCACTTAATAAATATTCATTAACTTGACTTTACTTGACTGACTCATTGACTGACACGGTAATGCATCATTTGTCTTACTCTTTTGTACATCTTACATCTCCCCTTATACCCAGAAAACGCTCTCTTCTTAAACCTGGTTCATAGAATTCTTCTCTTCCTTCAAGCCTAAGGTCAAGTACAACATACTACCAGAAGTTTTTATTGATTCCCTCTGACTCTGAGTGCCCTCCCTCCCAATCTACTTTGCTTTTAACTCTTATGCATTTATTGGTATGGATTCTCTATATTTTTCTTTATATAGCTACATAGACACAGATATATGGTGTGTGTGTGTTTTTGTATGTGTGTATGTGCTTTTGATTTCCCCCAGTCATTAGAAAGTAGACTCTGAGTGTAGGTGATATTTTTTTCATTCTTTGTATTTGTATTCCCAGAACCCAGCATAGTGCCTTGCATATCATTAGGTGCTCAGTAAATACTTGTTGACTATTTGATTGAAAAATATGGAACGAAATAAAGAGAGGAGCACAAAAGTTTCAGTATCAAAATGAAATGAAGGATCTTAAGAGGAAAAGTGCAATCCTGGTCTGTTTTAGTAGTTTGCAGATAATTCACAGAATTGGAATGGATCACTGAGGTCATTGTGTCCTACCTAATCCTGAACCTCTAGTCAGGAAGAATTCACTAAGTACTGAGCTAGACCAGCTGAATTTGGATAACTTCGTTCTAACATGGTGTTGTGTTTGTTTTTAATATCAAGACTAAATTTACCTCTCTTCAATTACGACTTGTTGTTCCTACTATACCTTTTTTCCTCCAGGGTCACATAGAATGAGTCTAAGCCCTCTTACAACTAAAGGCTTTTCAAATATTTGAAGAGAGTTTTCATGTTCCCCTATATTCTTCTTTTCTGCCAGAGAAAAATTGCCAGTTCTTTCAACTGATTCTCACAATATTCATTCCTTTCTGGGCTCCACTCCCAGTTCTCCAGGATTTCCTCACCACGTCACAGTAGGCTTCTCACTCTTCAAGTTCACACTTTCTCTGCTACTATCTCAAAATATAAATATACTGTGGCCCAGAGGACCCTTACTCTGACTCCAAGAACTTCCATTTTAAGGAAAGTGTCCAAGCCAGTCCTGTCTTTATTCCATTCTGGGTTCTACTTCTGACCTCTGGACTTTTCCCACCCATGTTAGTACCTTTCTCCACCCTAACATTTTCACTTCCTATTTATGTGTGTTCTCCCATCAGAATGTAAGCTCCCTGAGTTCAGGGACTTCATGTGCATTCCTAACACTTACCACACTCCCTAGAACATGGTATTAATAAGTGTAAGGTAGTTAATCTTTTTACTATGGCATGAACATGAAGTCTTCACATACTTGATTTAGCCCCCCTTGATGGGCTCTGGCTGATAAATAACTTTCCTAAGAGCCAGCACCCAGAGTTCAAGACAAAACTCTGCATATGGTCTGACTTTAGACGCCTGAGTTTACATTAATATAAGGAGATCACAGTACATTAAAGAAAAACAAAGCAAATAAAAACCCTCAGATCTCTTCCAAATCACCTGCTCTCAATCACCTGTCTTCTACTTTGAAATCATTTTTTAATCCAAATAAGTAAGACTATTCCAATGTGTTTATTCCTATGAAATGTTATCTTATTGGATGTAGCACAGGGCTCTACCTTGTCAAGATTTCTTTGTATCTTGAATTTCATCCAGTATGTTAACAATCCCTTCCAGCTTTGTGTCATCTTTAAATTTAAGGAGGATCCAACCCCAGTTCTCTGGGGCACTCTGGTAAAGACCTGCCTGTAATTTATGTCTTTCCATTCCACTGAAACTGCCATAATATACAATTGTTTAGCACATAACTCTCCATTGTTTTTAAGAATAAGAGGAGAGACTTCAATATGCAGGTAAACGGCATCCTGAGCATTTCTCGCTTGGTTTCCCTGTCAGAAAGGTGATTGAATTGAGTACCCACTTACTTTTCTGAATGTTCCCTAACCATATTTGCAATAATGTCATTTAAAATTTGACCAGGAAAGCCAAGCTTCCTGAACTGTAGTTTGCAGATTTCACTTCCTTTACATTTTGAAAAATCAGGACATTTGTCTTTTTCTTATCCACTTTTCTCTAATCTCTCCAAAGTAATTGAAAGTCACCCAGAAATAGCCTGTTACTTCACACAGTACCTGAGGACGCCGTAATTCTAAGCCAAGTGAATGGAATTCATCATATTCCTTTACTCCCTCTTGTCTGATACTGAGTAGCAATTGCCTATCAACCATTTTTCTTCTGTCTTTTTCCATGCAAAGTTCATTGTCCTTGGAGCAAAAAAAAAAAAAGGTTCAAAATAAGAGCTAAAATTTAACTTCTTTTCTTCATTAGTTCGCATAAGTAGGTATCAGAACCTCAGCCATTCAGATTTCTGAGTAATCTAAGCCATTTTGTAGAAGCACTGGAAAATGGGGGGTGGGGGTGGAGATGACTATGAGATCCACTGAGCCTGCAAGTCATGGTGGGAATTAAGTCACTTTATCGAAGAAAGTCTTGTTTAACAGAAACTCTGGAGCTTCATTTTAGAGGTAAATCCTACTTAAGATCCAGATTGGATTAATTGTTTCTGCCTTCATAGTCTCTCTCACATCTGACCTCTTCTGTGTTCTCAAACAGCCACCACGTTAGTTCAAGCCCTTATCATACCTAGTGTAGCCTAGATGCTACAATGGCTTCATAACTTAGTTTCCTGACTCAGGCCTCTTCCAACTGAAGTCAGTCTACTACTCAACTACCAAGCCTATTTTCAGATTCCCAGATTTAACTTCCCCACTCACTTATTTTAAAAAAAAAAATTAATGATTATGTACCATTTCTAGAATCAACCACAAAATTCTTTTTTTTTAAGCCCTTTACAATCTTCCTTTCTGGTCTTGTTGGATGTGACTCTCCTCCTGTAGTCTACATTTGATAGATGATAGATAGAAAGTTAGATGTAAATAGATAAATAGAGATAGAGATGGATAGATAGATTGATAGAAATAGGTGATGATGAAGTAGGGCTCTGGGAGCCCCCTCAAGTGCTCCTTGATTCCTTGAGGTACAGGCTCTGGAAACTCACCTTGAACTCTCATTAAATCATCTCATTTGATGAGGTATTTACATGAGGCAATAAGCCTTACATTGTGGCTGAGCCCAAGCCTCTGTTACTAGACTTCCCACCCTTGAGCCTATCAAAATATCAATCCACCCTGGAACTGTCCTAGCTCACCATTGTCTGTAGTCTCCAGGTTGCTTCCCACCCTTAATCACTCATTGACCTCATTAACTCCTCCTGAAGACCCTCCCCAAACTCCTCCTCTACACCACCCTTACATTCCTCCCACAACCTTCTGTATATAAGACCCCATCTTGCCTCCATGTGTGTGAGAGCACCATAGAATAGAGAGAGCGCCATAGAATGGGGAGATTGCCATAGAATGACCTACCACATTAGACCTAGTGTCTAATGCAAGTGAATTTTTAATGAACTTTACTTTTCTTTGGCTGAGAGAAGACTTGAGTTGAATTCATATGGTAGGACCCAGAGTGTTGGTATTTTGCGGTCTCCAGAGCAACCCTAACCCTCTTTATGGGAAACATCTTCATTTTTATGGTTCCCTGACTGGGAACACTGCTAATCTCAAATGCTTCTCTAGCCAGGACTGGAAGGTATGTAAGTCTCTCTCTCTTTCATTAGTACCTTGGAAGTGCAGGTTTTTTTGTTTTTTGTTTTGTGGTGTGTGTGTGTGTGTATGTGTGTGTTTTGGGGGACTGACCTCTCAGGTCCCATTAGGTCAAACAGATAGGAGGCTATTTTGTGCTCAGTCAGACCTCAGTTTTTTGGTCTTGTTTGGTTATTTTGGAGAACATGGACATGTGCACAGTTTCTGAAGAATGGAAGAAAAGGACAGATGCCCCATCTGGAACTTTAAGCCATATTCTTTCAATTCTATTGGCGCTAGGGAACTGAGAAAACTTCAGGTACTTTTTTGTGGGTTTTTTGTTTGCTTGTTTTTCAAGGCTTATTCTCAAATGTTCCTTTATGGAGGAAGGGACTTCCAAGCCCATGCCTGTACCTCCCAAAACTTTGCCTCTGTGTTGTCTTTTACAACATTGAAAAAAATTTAGTTTATCTGGAGACCTAAAAAAGGAAAAGTTGGCATTTTTTTTTTTGCAACACTGTTTGGCCTAGGTATAGCCTAAAAGACAATGAATTTTGGCCTGTTTGGGGGACTTTAAAAGACAATACTCTCTTGCAATTAGAATCATACCATTTCAGAGAAGGAAGATGGATTGAAGTGTCTTACCTAATGGCCTTTGTTGAACTTTCTTAGAACAAGGTTCTCAGGAAAGACGGTGAGATGCTCATTGAAGGTAGAGCCCCTTCACAGAGGGGCAATGAGGATCAATTAGATGACCCCTTTCCTATGACTTCAGCAACACCTGTTCCCCCTCAACAACTCCTGCTCAGGCCACTGAGGCATCTCCCCCAGCCCCTTCTGCTGCACCCCAACCCTTTTACCCTTAGATCCCCTTCCCTTTTCCTCTACAACAACCCTCATTTCCTGCCTCCTACACCATCCATATCTCCTACTCTACATCTCACAGCTTGGTTCCTCCCCCCATCAGGGACCCCTGTTCACGTCCCAGCCATTGGTTGGGCTGAAATGCATCCCTCTGTGGCCTCTCCCCCTGAAGCAACACCCACTCAGGCCTCAGGCCCTACCCCTGAGGCAGTCACAGAAATATGTCCTCTTCTTACCCCTTCCACTCCTCAGACCCCTGCTGACTCTCCCTCTTGCCAGCCAGATCCCTCAGTCTACCAGTCTGATCCAGTTCAGCCAGCAACCCCCAGTAATGATCTGACAGAAAGTGGGATTTCCAATCTCCCTTCCCAATCCCTTGTCCCCATAGTACCTTCAGGATTTTTTCACTTAAGGGAGGCATCTCTCATCAGGTGGGACAACTAGAGTACATGTCCCATTTTCCATTTCTGATCTCTATCAAATTAAAAAAAAGTTTGATAAATTCTCCGAAAACTCAACAAAGTTTACTCATGGCTTTGGGGACTTACCCCTTCATTTGAGATTTTTGGGGTGATTTGCATATCCTCTTCTCTACCTGCTGTTCCACTGAGAAGAGAAGAGAACAAGTCCCAAAACTTGGGGATTGTTTGGCTAGCAATGACCCCAGAAAATGCCCCCCCAGGAACAGCTGCTGTTCCCACTAGTGACCCAGGATGGGATTATCAGATCCAAGATGACAGGGAGAAGAAAGATCATATGGTACTTTGCCTGTTAGAAGGCCTAAGAACTGCATTTCTTATTTTTTCTTTTGTGGAGGGCAAATGGGGTTAAGTGACTTACCCAAGGCCACATGGCTAGTAAGTGTGTCAAGTATCTGAGGTCAGATTTGTACTCAGGGCCAGTGGTCTACACACTACGCCACCTGGCTGCCCCTTAAGAACTGCATCTCAAAAGCAAGTAAATTATCAGAAAGAGAAATTTCTCAGACAAATAAAGAAAACTCTGCCCTTTTCCTAGATAGACTTGTAGAAGCTATTAAAAAGTATACAAATTTAGATCCTGACTCTATAGAAGGGGCAGAAATCCTTAACATGTATTTTATTAGTCAGTCTGCTCCAGATATTAGGAGGAAACTGCAGAAATTGGCATTGGGACTCCAAAAACCTCAGGCCCAATTACTGGAGATGGTCTTTGCAGTCTTTAATGACAGAGACCTGGTTGCAGCAGAGGAGAAAGAACACAGGGAGTGAACCAGAGAAAGAGAACATGCTTCTATTGTTGGCTGCTGCCATGGCCAGGAAAAGCCCCTCCAGGTGCCTGCTTGGAGGAAGCCCAGAGACTCAGGCAGTGGGGAAAACTTCTTTCAATGCCACAAAAAGGGTTACTGGTCCAAGGAGTGCTCCTCCAGGGCATTCCGCCAGAGGGAGCCCCCAAACCAACACCTCTAGAACTGTGCCCAACTGAGCAGGATGGACATTTGAGGAAGGATGGTCCCCAAGGTTGGAAAAGTGGTAGAGCCACCTCCCAATACCCTGTCCTCCAGTCTTCTCAAGACTTGGAGTGAAGGGGAAGGCTGGGGCTTGGTAGTGCTCTCACCTTCTCCATTTCCCTTGCTGAGCTCTGGGCAAGGATCAAGGCTGAAGGTAAGGTTATCCAATTTATTATGGAGAAGTTCTGTTCTGACCAATTGGTTCTACCTTTCCCTTGACCAGTCAGGTCAGGGGCATGGAAGGGGAAACTTAAGGGATGTTTCCAGACATACCCAGTTCCCTGCGTACTTGAGGATCTGTTATTTGAACATTCCTTCCTTATGCTCTCCTCTTATCCTGTCCCCATATTGGCAATGGACCTCTGGTGAAATTGGGAATCCAGTTTTCTCTAGTTAAGCCTCCCAGATCTCCCCATGTTCCCTCAGAAGTGTGGGAGATAGTTGAATCAATAGTTGAGATCAGGAAATTACTGGGTGAGCTACTTCTTCCACACCAGCATTTGTTTGACTCCTAGATCCTAAAGTGTTCCCCCAGAGTGGTTTATATCCAATTAAACACAAGGCCTGGGAGGGACTGCAATGATTAATTGCTACTCAAGGCCCAGACTACCAGGTGAAAGCTTTTGAGACTTTGAAAACTAAATTGACCAACACTCCAGCTTTACCCAATCTAGGAAAAATATTTTACTCTCTATGATGTTAGAAAGAGAGAACAGGCTTTGGGAGTTGTTGCCTGTTTTTGAAAACTATTAGATTCTTTGGCTGCTACTGCTTCCCATGTGCTAAATGTCCATGGAGCAATTTAGAAAGGAAAGGGATATCTGACAGTGTTTTGGCCTTGCTACAGTCAAATTTAATTCTTACCAGGGAAATTCCTTTTCTCTATTGTTTTTGGTGCCTGGTTGGTCTTCATTTGCTTAATCTCTTTGCCAGGTTTGTCACCTCTACTTTCAAGCCATCAACCTCTGGATGAGCACTAAGGCTATACAAATCTCTGACTGAATCTAAGTTCTCCAGCCCACTGGACTTGGCATCATCCATCTTCCATAGTCTGACCCCTTGAATGTGAAGTCTGACCCCCTTGAATGGGACCCAGACAGGCAGGGACAGCTCGATGCGCCTTGCCAGCAGGAAGCACTTTCAGAACCTGAGACTTTCACCCTTTATGCCAAAGGAATTTGGGTCCCATTTTTTTGAGGGGGAATTATGAGGTATGTACTATGGGAGCCCCCTCAAGCTCTGCTTGATTCTTTTAGGTACAGGCTGTGGGAAGCCACCTTAAACTCTGATTAAATGATCTCATTTGATGAGGCATTTACATGAGGCAATAAGACTTACATTGTGGCTGAGCCCAAGCCTCTGTTACTAGACTTCCCACCATCTGTTACTAGACTTCCCACCCTTGAGCCTATCAAAGTGTCAATCCACTCTTGAACTAGCCTGGCCCACCATTATTTGTGGTCTCCAGGTGACCTCCAGCAACTTCCCACCCTTAATCACTTATTGACCTCATTAACCACTGCTGAAGATCCTCCCCAAACTCCTCCCCTAGACCACACCTAGATTCCTCCCACAACCTTATGTATATAAGACCCCATCCTGTCTTTAAGTGTTTGAGAGTTCCATAGAATACTGAGTGTCATAGATTGACCTAGCAGAGACTTACTCTGTGTCTAATACAAGTGAACCTTTAATAAACTTTACTTTTCTTTGGCTGAGAGAAGACTTGAGTCGAATTCATTTGGCAGGATCCAGCATGTTGGTATTTTGGGGTCACCAGAGCAACCCTAACCCTCTTTATGGGTAATCTCTTCAGATGATAGATATTTATTATAAATATATATAATATGTATGTATATAAAATCTATAATATCTTTATAAATCTATCTATTCATATGTATCTCTATTGTTGGAGTGTAAGCTCCCTGTGAGTAAAAATTGATTAATTTTTTATATTTATATTCTCAACACAAAAAACAGTGTCTGGAACATGGTAGACACTTAATAAATACTGATTGATTGATTGCTTAAGCACGAGTATAAGAGGTTATAGAATCAACAGGGTGATTTCTGGTGATCCAGAAATGCCCCAGCAGAGTTAAGAAGATTATATTCAATGGAATAGAGGACATTTAAGAATTCTTGACAAAAAACAAACAAACAAGAGTTGAATAGAAAAATTTTTACTCAGATTCAAGAAGCATGAGAAGGTAAACAGGGAAAAGAAATTATAAGGAACTTATCAAAGTTGAACTACTTACATTCATACATGGAAAAACAATAATTGTAACTTATGAAAATTTTCTCAGTATGAGAACGGTGGAAGGGAATATAAATGCATATATATGCATATACCGTGTTTCCCCGATAATAAGACACTGTCTTATTAATTTTTTTGGAAAGAAAAACACCAGAGGGCTTATTTTCAGGGGAGGGCTTATGTTGTCCTGCCTCAGCTCTCCTCTGAGGCACTGCTCTCAATGGCGCCAGCAAGCAAATCACTTGGGAAGAACGGGATGACTCGCGCTCACTGCTGCAGCTCTGATTGGATGCAGCTCAGAGCTTGGCGTGAGGTTTCAGTGGGGGGGGAAGGTGCATACAGAGGGTACTGTAATTGTAGCGTGTAGCGCAGGGGATCACCTTCACTACAGTAGCAATCTCAATAGGGCTTATTTTGGGGGGAGGGTTTATTTTCGAGGAATCTTACACAGTAAGGGGAGGGCTTGTTTTCGGGATAGGTCTTATTATTGGGGAAACACGGTATATATATGTCTATATAGGAGGCTATATGGGCATATGAATACATATGTGAGCATGTGTATATATATGTGTACAGGTATAGAGAAGATTCAGGACCAGTTGAATAGGAATGGATGACACTTAAAAGGTGAAATTAAGAGGTGAGAGAGGAATATAACAAGTGATGGGGAGAGATAGAATGGGGTAAATTATCTCATATACAAGAGGCCAGGGAAAACTATTACAATGGAGGGGAAGAACAAGAAGGCAGAAGGGAATGAGTCAATTGTATTCTCAATGAATTTGGCTTAGGGAGGGAATGACATACACACTAAATAGGGTATCTCACCCTACAGGAGAGTAGAGGGGAAGGGGATGAGAGGGGGAATGATGGAAGGGAGGGTAGGCTGGGTGGGGGAGGGAAATTGGAAGCACACACTTTGGAAAAGGGACAGGGTCAAAGTAGAGAATATGGGATGGAGGGAAATATACTCAGTCTTACACAATATATCCACTATGGAAATGTTTTGAATAGTTACACATGTACAAACTATATTGAATTGCTTATCTTCCCAGTAAGTATGGGTGAAGAGGGAGGTAGGGAAAGAATCTGGAATTCAAAGGCTTAAAATAAAATGTTTTAAAAATTATATATATATATATATATATATATTATTATTATTATTATTATTATTATTTTACATGTAACTGGTAAATAAGATATACAGGCACTGGGGCATAGAGATCCACCATGCCCTACTGGAAAGTCAGAGGGGGGTTGGGGGAAGATATAGGAGAGAGCAGATTGGGAGAGAGGATATGCAGCTGCTTTGGGGTGGCGAGTAGGGGAAAAATGGGGAGAAAATTTGTAACTCAAAATCTTGTGGAAATCAATGATGTAAAATTAAAAAAAAATTAAAAACTAAAAAAAAATGCCCCAGTGTCCATATCACTTTGTCTTCTACTAGATGACTGAAATTCAACTCTCAGATTCTGTTACTTAAATGTAGGACTTTAGTGCTATTGCATAAAAATTGCATAAAAAAAAATAAATCATCTTTGAAAAGAAGACCAGAGCCCTTCCACTCATTTACAAGCAAATTTGAAGAGAATTGTAAGATGCTTATAGGCATTTACACCCAAAATTTAAACAAAAAGTTTGAAAACTTATTCAGATACTAGTAGCTCTGCTAAACCTCTATATTCTTAAGGGAGGGAAAGGGAGTTTTGTGGAGTATGAGGATGGTGGTCTGGGTTTTCTTAACCAAGAAGATGACATTTTATTTTTAGAATGGTAATTTGTAATAAATTAATATGAAGCTGTAATAGTAATGGAATCTAAAGATCCCCCTGCATTCACTTGGTTTGCTGGTTGAGTGTTAAAACCCAGACTTTGTGAATTCCATTTGTGGGATAGACTTCTTGATGTGAAAATTGAGGGCTGAACTGGGAGGAGCTCGTGCCATGGATTTGGAGAGGCAAAATCAGAGGAATAGAGGCAGAAAAAATTTTGGAAGCAGCATCGTGGAGGCAGAGAGATATAGGGGATTGTTGAGGGCCAGTTTGAGCTGCCCAGGACTTTTGAGAGCTGTCACTTGGAGCTGCCAAAGACTGAAGAGACAAGGCTATGATGCTGGTACTTTTTCTGTCTATTTTGATGTTGTTTTGCCAGATTCATCTGCTGATGAAGGACAGTGCTGTTGTTTCAGAGGTCCTGAAACTTTCCTGTTGGTTCAGGAGTCCTGAGACTGTTCTTCAGACAGAGAGTGAATTGCATCCACTGGTGAAGGAAAGTGCTGTTGTCACAGGGGTCCTGGAATCTTGCTGTTGATTCAGAAGCCCTGAAGAAGGATTTTCTTGTTGTATGTTTACAGATATCCTGGAAGAGGGTCATGCTAATATTTTCAGGGGTCCTAGGACTGTTCTGCAGGCAGAGAATGAATTAATGAGGACACTGGCAATGTATTTTGTGGCCTTGTTAAGCTTTGTCTCCCCAGGAACAGAGATAGCTGAGAACTTGCCTTGGGTCAAGATGAAGAAAAGACCCTCTCTTTGGGTATTAAATGATCTTAACCTTGTTGTAGCTCAGAGGTAGATGGCCTTTGTACTCTCTACTGCCCCTTTTGAGAAAATGCTTGGCTTTAACTGATGATAATTTTAATTCAGTTGTGATCCAGGGGTGGGAAACTTTGGGCTTTTTTGTGCTCTGTGACTGACCAAATGAATGTACTTTGTTTAAGATGAGAAACTGATCTCCATTTGAGAAAAGGGTCTTTGGAATTGACTAAAAGAATGTACTTCTGTATCAGCAATGCCATATTCACAATGCCTATGGAGATTACGGATATGCTGATATAATTATCCATCACAAAATACTTCATGCTTGCCACATGGGGGAATAAACTAGAAAATGTATTAAGATAACAAAAGACTGAGTCCCAAAACCAGAAAGTGAAAGCCATCAGAGTAGTTATGACATTGGCACAGGTAGATAAAGTAGAAAGCACCCACATTTTCAAGCCTTTAAAACAGAACAGGCTACCTCAGGCAAAGGTCCTCCTCTCCCCACTCACAGCAACCACCCAGTGTCCGGGAAGTGCGCTCCCAGCAGCTCCGGCCTCTGGCAGTCCTCAGCAGGGGTCCTTAGCAGAAATTCTGGCTAACTCAAAAAGGGCTTCGCGCTGCTGCTGCCTCTGCTGCTGCTGCTGCCGTCGCCACCACCGCCAGCCACCGCAGGAACTCTAGTTTGGCTTCCGCTTCCTCTTGCTCCGCCCCTTCCTGCTACGTCAGCAAGTCCAATGGGGCATGGAAGATCTTTAAATTCCATAACCCTTACAACTTACCAGGAGTGGAGTAGTACTTAGAAGAGGGACTTTGTGATTGACTAAATGAATGTCCTGCCCAGGAGCGGGATAGTACTTGGAAATTATTGAATTACACTTGGTGAATTCTGTATTTTGATTTTCTCTGTTCTTAATTTGTCACTGAATAAAATGGAAGGCTGCTATTTGGTAATTTGTGCCTTGGAAGTTGCCTTTACTTGGCATTACAAAAGCCCACAAGGATTATTTCTTTTTATTATTTTTATTTTAACTTGCTTATTTTTAGTTTTCAACATTCATCTCTACAAGATTGTGATTTACAAATTTTCTTCCTGCCTTTCCCCTACCTCCCACCCCAAATGAGTGATTCTATGGAATACCACTTCCCCCAAACTGCTCTCTCTTATATCCTCCCCATTCTCCCTCTGACTTTCTAGTAGGGCAAGATGGATTACTACACTGTGGTGCCTGTGTATCTTATTTCCCAGTTGCATGTAAAAAAAAATTAACATTTGTTTTTAAAACTGTGATTTCCAGATTCTTTCCCTTCTTTCCTCATCAACCCCACCCCTCACCGGGAAGGTAATTAATTCAATATAGGTTGTACATGTGTAGTTACACAAAACATTTCCATAGTACATATATTGTGAAAGAATATATTTCCCTTTATCCTATCCTGCCTCCACCCCCCCCACACTTATTCTATTTTCTACTTTTGCCCTGTCCCTTTTCAAAAGTGTTTGCTTCTAAATACCCTCTCCCCCAATCTACCCTCCCTTCTCTCATACCCTCTCTTATCTGCTTCCCTCCCCTACTTTCCTGTAGGGTAAGATACCTAATTGAGTGTGTATGTAATTCCATCCTTAAGCCAAATTCAATGAGAGTAAGGTTGACCCATTCCCTTTCACCTTCCTGCTATTTCCCTACCTTGTAACAGTTTTCTCTTGCATCTTTTATATGAGATAGTTTACCCTATTCTATCCCTCCCTTTATCCTTATATTCCTATCTCACCTCTTAATTTTATTTCTTAGGTATCATCCTTTCCTATTCACCTCATCTTGTGCCCTCTGTCTATGTATGCATGTACACATATAAACACACATATGTATTTGTATATACATACACTCTCCTATATAAACATATGTATATGTGTATATATATATATATATATGCACACACACACATATTTCCTTCCACTATCCTCATACTGAGAAAAGTCTCATCAGTTACAATTATAATTTTTCCATGTAGAAATGTAAATAGTTCAACTTTGATAAGTTCCATATGATTTCTTTTCCCTGTTTATCTTCTTATGCTTCTCTGGCTTCTTGTATTTGAAAGTCAAATTTTCTGTTCAGCTCTGGTTTTTTCATCAAGAATTCTTGAAAGTCCTCTATTTCATTTAATGACCATATTTCACCCTGAAACATTATACTCAATTTTGCTGGGTAGGTGATTCTTGGTTGTAATCCTAGCTCCTTTGACATCTAGAATATGATATTCCAAGCCCTTCAATTCCTTAATGTAGAAGCTGCTAGATCTTGTATTGTCCTGATTGTGTTTCCACAATGCTCAAATTGTTTCTTCCTGGCTGCTTTTAATATTTTCTTCTTGACCAGGGGACTCTGGAATTTGGCTATAATATTCCAAGGAGTTTTCTTTTTGGTATCTTTTTCAAGAGGCAATTGGTGAATTCTTTCAATTTCTATTTTGTCCTTTGGTTCTAAAATATTAGGGCAATTTTCCTTGAGAATTTCTTGAAGGATGATTTCTAGGCACTTTTTTTAATCATGACTTTCAGGAAGTCCAATAATTTTTAAATGATCTCTCCTAGATCTATTTTACATATCAATGGTTTTTCCAGTGAGTCATTTCACATTGCCTTCCATTTTTTCATTTGTTTGGATCTGTTTTATAGTAACTTAATTTCTCATAATTTTGTTAGCTTCCATTTTCTCCAATCTAATTTTGAAGTAATTATTCTCTTTAGTGAGTTTTGAAATTCCTTTTACATCAGGATTATTTGGCTTTTTAAGGCATTCTTCTCCTCATTGGCTTTTTGGGCCTCTTTTGCCATTTTATTTAGTCTATTTTTTAAGGTATTATTTTCTTCCATATTTTGGGTGGGGTCTCCTTTAGCAGGCTGTTGACTCACTTTTCATGACTATCTTGCATCATTCTCTTTTCTCTTCCCAATTTATGCTCCACTTCTTTTAGTTGATTTTCAAAATCCTTCTTGAGCTCCTCCATGGCCTGTAACCAACTCATATTTTTCTTGGAAACTTTGATGCAGGAGTTCTGACTTCGTTGTCTCCCTCCCTTTCCATGCTTTGTTCGTTTTTGTCCCCAAAAAAGGACTCGATGGCTGATAGCACTTCCTCTACTTGCTCATCTTTCCAGCCAATTACTTGACTTTTGAGCTCTTTCCCATGGTAGAACTCTGCTTCCAGAGTGGGGAGCTTTGTCCCAAATTGCTGGGGTTTTCTTGAATGTTGTCAGAGGTATGAGGAGGCTACCCTCTCTACAGACACCTCGCTGGCACACTGGCATTTCTCACCCTAGGATAACTGCCCAAAACAGTAACCCAGATCCAAGAAGGTTAAAGCAAGAGTGATCACCCTCTAAATGGTTGCTTGTTCCCCCTACAATCTGCAGGCCAGGAGCTCCATAGAGTCCCCTGCTGAGCTTTTACTTTTTCTTTGTTATTTAATGGATGAGAATTCTGGAAACCACCACAGCTGCTGGTGATTCACTTTCCTGAAGTCTGCTCTGGCTGTACTGCTGGTCAGTTCTGCCCTGGGGCTGGAACCCTGGCAGGACTACGTCAGCTCCCAACGTGCTGTGATAGACCCTTCTTGTCAGCCTACCAGGATGCCTTGACCAGGAGATTTGTTTCTCTCTGTCACTTTGTGGGTTCTGTAGCTCTAAAATTTGTTTGGAGTAATATTTTACATTTATTGGAGGTGGTTCTTCAGGGAGCTCATGGAATTTCCTGCTTCTACTCTGCTGTCTTGTCTCCTTATTTCAAGATGACATTATTAAGGAAAGAGAAAGATGTATTTCAGGACACTGGGGATTCTGATTGCTAACTGCTCATATTTCACAGTTTTGCCTACAACTCAGTTGCGCTGTTGTCAATACAAAGCATAGGAACTGGCATTTGCTGAAACTTTCAGGCATTTATGAGAAGGTGCAATTCTTCAACTGATCTACAGAGAAACTAGAAAACAAGTAATACTTCCCACCAATTTCCCTCTGCTGTGATATGGGAATGTACACAAAATCCTTGGTTAATTATAAAGTCATATATATGTAAACTAGAGCTATCAAAGCTGAGTCATATACAATATTCTTCACTGCAATGTGGTTTATTTTGTATTATTTACATCTTAGCAACACAGACATTGTCCTAGAGAGGGGATTTGCTTCAGGATGGGAAAAGTGAATGACCTACTGACAATAATTATAGTTCTCTAAAGAAGAAAGCTGTGGAGCTCACAGCCTTTGGGGGAAAATGCAACAAACATGTTCAAACAGAATAAGTAGAAAATAATTAATGAAGAGATAACATTAGAATTAATTGATACATGGCAAAGGACACATTTGTCTTCAACCTGGGCCACATTTTTTTTTCCCTTGGCACTAATACCATCCCAAGATGATCAAATTTTCTGGAGACTAAGTACTGGAGACATTCCTCTTTTGGAAAATATTTTATTGTAAAGATTTTTTTCCTGATAATAAGCCCTTATTGCTCCCCCCCCCCAAAAAAAAAAAACTCTTAACCATTGCTCCAAATTCTGCCTCTGGCTACAAATGGAGCAAGTCAAATCTCTTTTCCAAGTGCAGTCTTTGAAATACCTGAAAACAGCTATCATGTCTCTTCTGAGTCTTCTCTTGGTTAAATATTTTCAGTTTCTTCATGATCTTCCATTATTCTGGTTGACCTCCTCTGGACACTCATTAATTTATCAATGTCCTTCTCAAACCATGGAACCAAGAATTCAGCACAATACTTCAGATGAAGTATGTTGAAGGCAGACTATGGTGGAATTATCTTCCTGTTCCTGTAAGCTCTGCTCCTCTTAATGCAGCCTTATAGTGCATTAACTTTAGCTACCACATCACACAGCTGAATCATATCAACTTGCAGTCTGCTAAAACTCCCAGATTTTTTCCTAGGACAAATCTCCTCTATCTGTGCCTTGCCTAACTTATATTTTTGAAATTAATATTTTCTATCCAAGCGCAAGTCTTTAGCTTAACTTCTATTGAATCTCATCTTGTTTGATTTAGGGTCAGCCAGGTGGTAGAGTGGATAGAAAGCCTGATTTTAAAGTGAAGAACATTTCAATCAAATTTGACCTCAGTACTTGCTAGCTGTGTGAACCTGGATAAGTCACTTAGCCTCTGTTTTAGTTTTCTCAACTGTAAAAAGGGAATAATAATAGTACTTACTTCCCAGAATTGTTGTGAGGATCAAATAAGATAATAATTATAAAGGACTTAGTACAGTGCCTGGTACAAAGTAGGTATTATATTAATGTTAGTTAACTACTTATTCAGTCCAATGCTCTCTATCCTAGAGGTATCAAAGACACCCCCAAATGTACCACCGAAAAGATTAAAAGGTAAATGTAAGTATTTAACAAAGTAAAATGCCAATAAAACATAATATTAATATGTATTTTTTTCTAAGTCAATATATACCCTAGTAACTAAGCTTGTTAAGATCAAGTGATTTTCTCATCCAGTATGTTAGCCATTCCTCCATGATCTAGGTCATCTGAGACTCACCACACCATCTATATCTTTATCCAAGTCATTGATAAAAATGTTCAAAAACTTGGGGTCTAAAATAGACCTCAGAAACATTTCACTGGAAACCTGCCATGTTGCCTTAGGAGTATTTGCAACTATTATTTTTATCTAGTCATCCCAACAAGTTCTGAATTATTCTGATTGTATTCTTGTCTAATTCATATCCTTCAATCTCCTCCACCAGAATATTATGAGACACTTTATGAAGACTTTTGCTAAAATTGAGGCAATCCTAATCCACATCATTCCCCTCACTTTCAGTTAGATATTCCTTTGGAAAAGAAAAAGAAATAGGTTAGACTAGCATAGCTTATTCTTGATGAAGCCATGCTGTCTGTATCTATAACCACTGATCTCTCTTTTAGGTATTTGGTACTTGTTTAGCATATCTTTAATGACTCTGTTTCACAGTACTTAAAATCAGTTAATAGGCCTATAGTTGTTGCACTTTACTCTTTTTTTTGAAAATAAAGAAAACATTTAATCTACCTTGCTTGCCGTACTAATCTTTCCTTACTTCTGTTTCCAATATTCTTTCAGATAATACAATGACTCAGCAATCACATCTACCAATTCTTTCAGAACCAGAATATATAGATCACCTAGGCCATGTGATATGAATTCATTGAGGGCAGCCAACATTTTCTTTTTGCAACCTCCCTAAATATCTTAGATATTAGCTCCCTCTTAGTCATTCTTTTTTTTTTAATTTTCAGGCAAATTTCTTTGTAATGGATAGATAGCAGGTCTTGGAACTAGAATAAGCCAGTTCTAGACCTGTTCCATGACCACAGGTCCTAAATAAATAATTTAACTTCTCAGTGCTTCAGAAAACTCTCTTAAGGCTTTAAGTTGTGGAAAAGGTGTTGACTTACATTCTTAGTTTCCATTTGTGTGTTCCCTAAATCAATGCAATCACAATCCCAGTCTTTTCCTCCATTTCCAGTGTAAAGTTCATTCTCCTTTGCAAAGAAAGCAGAAACAATATAAGAAATTAGTAACTGCCTTCTCTTCATTGACATTTATCATAGTTCCATTCATCCTCATCAAAGGTTCTATCTCTTTTTTGATTCTTTTTTTTCTGCTAATGCATCTGAAAAAAACTTTCTAATTGCTCTAGCTTCCTGAGTTAGCTCCAGTTTATTCTAATATTTAGAATACCACAGACTTAAAAAAAAAACAGGGTCATACCATATTGGGGCTGCTAGGTGGCACAGTGGATAGAGCATTGAGCTTGGAATCAATAAAACCTGAGTTCAAATTAAACCTCAAACACCTACTAACTGTGTGACCCTGAGCAAATTACTTAATCCTTTTGTAATCAGTTTCCTCATCTGTAAAATGAGTTAGATTAGGAGATAATAACCTACTCCAGTATTTTTGCCAAGAAAACCCCAAACGGATCATGAAGAGTCAGAAACAACTGAACAACATGTCATGGTATTTTTATTAATTTTTCTATTACCTGAATTGCTTCTATTTCCAGTTCCCTTTCTTTTCCACATCAAACCTTTATACCCAAAACTGCATTTACAATTCAGCAGCAGATAAGCTACCAGACTCCTATGGCCTCTGGCAGCACCAGGCACCACCACCTTCACCACCCTAACCTCTTCATCACAGCCCCAGACCAAGACACAAATTCAGCAGAGGACAAAAATGTGAAAATGCCTATAGGAAAAATGCCAATGAAAAATGGGAAGTGTTCTCAAGTCCAGAAAGAACTCATAGAAGAACTCAAAAAGGAGCTTAAAATCATGTAAAAGAGTAAAAGAAAAATTTGGAAAAGAAATGAGAATAATGTAAGAGAATTATGAAAAAAAAAGAGTCAACAGCCTGAAAAACTGCTTAAAGAGTAGAATTGATCAAATGGAAAAAAGAAATACAAAATCAATCACTAAAACAACTCCTTAAGAGTACAATTGGTCAAATGGAAAAGAACAAAAGCTAACTGATGAAAACAACTACTGAAAAGTTAGAATTGGAAGCTAATGAGTTGTAATGCCAAGCAAAGGCAACCTCCCAAGGTTCAAAATACCAGCATAGGTGCTCTCCATTTTATTCTGTGAAAAATTAAAAACAGAGAAAATCCAAATATAGCATAATTCAAAATATAGCATTCACCAAGTATAATTCAATAATCTCCAAGTACTACTCCACCCCTGGACATTATAATTCATTTAGTCAATCCCAAAGACCCTCTTCTAAGTACTGGGGTATACATTCATTTAGTCAGCCTGTAATGGAAATGTAAATTTTAAAGATCTTCCCTGCCCCTAGGCTAATGTGCACCTGAAGCCTGGGGTGGGAGGCTTGTTTTTCAGTAGATACTTCTTGATTGGCCAGTGAGTCAATAAGGTTGGTACATTCTCTGAGCCAGGAGAAGGCTATATAAGCCCTGATGTGTAGCTTTGTTTTGGGACTCACTTTGAGAAGTGTTCTGTGATTTGATCTGAATTCTGGGAAGCCGTTGTTGAGAGTCCCCTGGCTTTGAAAAACCCAGAATGTGGAAACCCAGATGTTGACTGGGTATGGATGTAATGGTTGGACAGTTTGGAAATCTGTCTACTTGATGTTTCTGTCTTGATAATTATGCCTGTATACTTTGAGGTTCAGGGTGCTGACCTTTTCTCCTGAACAAGGTAAACGATATATGTCTGACTGATTAAAGTAAGCTTGGTAACCCATTTTGAGTTGCTTTCCTTTAACAAAGCAGATCCAAGAACCTGTGGTGGCGGCAAAC
The DNA here is from genome assembly GCF_028583685.1 of Petaurus breviceps papuanus. Lineage (NCBI taxonomy): Eukaryota > Metazoa > Chordata > Mammalia > Diprotodontia > Petauridae > Petaurus > Petaurus breviceps. The sequence continues at coordinate 13,651,926 of NW_027185887.1, forward strand.
CCTGAGGACGCTTGGGGTGCTTGCTGCTACACAGCCACAAAGCCCCTCTTCTCAAATGGAGATTAGTTTCCAATCATAAGTAAAGTACATTCATTTGGTCAAACACAGAGCACAAGAAAGTCAAAAGTTCCCCACCCTTGGATCACAATTGAATCTACCCCAGAGCTACAACAAGCTTAAGAACAGGATTCAATGCCCAAATAGAGGTCTTTTCTTCATCTTGACCTGAGGCAAGTTCTCTGCAATCTTTGTCCCTGGGGAGACTAAGCTTAGCAAGGCCATAAGATACATTGCCAGTGTCTTCATTAATTCATTCTCTGTCTGCAGAACAGTCCTAGGACCCCTGAAAACATTAGCAAAACCCTCTTTCAGGATTTCTTTAAACATACAACAAAAAAATCCTTCTTCAGGGCTTTTGAACCAACAGCAAGGTTCCAGGACCTCTGCAACAACAACACTGTCTTTTACCAGTGAACAAATCTGGCAAAACAACATCAAAACAGACAAAGTACCAGCATAAGAGCCATGTCTCCTCAGTCCTTGGAAGCTCTGGGTGGCAGCTCTCAAAAGTTCTGGGCAATTCAAACTGGCCCTCAGCAATCCTTTGCCTCCAAGATGCTGCTTCCAAAAAGTTCTTCTTCCTCTCTCTTTGCTTGTGTCTCTCTAAATTTATGTCACCAGCTCCTCCCAGTTCAGTACTCTCTTTTCACATCAACAAGTCCATCCCACAAGTGGGATTCACAAGCTGTGGGTTTTAACACAATCAATCAAAAAACCAAGCCAATACAGGGGGATCTTTAAATTCCATTACTATTCTATTACATGAGTCTATGATATATCATGAGTTAACTAAACAAATTAAATGAATTTAAAAAATGTAATAATATATAAAATACCTCTTGGGAAAAATCAACTGACTTAGAAAATAAGTCCAGGAAAGACAGTATCAAAATCATTGGACTACCTGAAAGCCATAATCAAAAGGGAGATTTGCACATTATCTTTCAAGAAATTATCAATGAAATCTATCCTGATGTCCTGGAAGTAGAGGGAAAGAGAGGCACTGAAAGAATTCACTGATCACCTCAGGAAAGATATGCCAAAATAAAAACTCTGAGGAGTATTATAGCCAAATTTCAGAACAATCAGCTGAAGGAAAAAAATATTACAAGTGATCAGAAAAAAAGGCAATTCTATTATTGAGGAATCACAATCAGGATACACATTACTTAGCAGTTGCAACATTAAAGGATTGGAAATCACAGAACATATTTAGGAAGGCAAAAGAACTATGACTACAACAAAGAAGCATTTACTAGGCCAAAGGAAGCATAATATATAAAGGGAAAAAGTGGTCATTCAGTGAAATAGAAGTTTTCATAAAGAGAAGAACAGAACTAAATACAAAATTTGACATCTAATATCAAGATCCAATAGAATTATAAACAGGCAAAAAGGGGAAAGAAAACATAAAGGATTCAATAGTTCTAAACTGTTTACATCCCTATATAGGAATAGGATACTTACAATTCTTTAAAATTGTATCACTAATAATACAGCTGGAATTACAGTTAAGGATATAAGCTGAACTTGAGTGAATGACATAAAAAACAAGGGATGAGAAAGAAGAGTACAATGGGTAGAAAAGGAAGGGAAAGGTAGAATGGGTAAATTATATCACATGAAGAGGCACAAAAGGACTATTACAGTGGAGGGAAAACGGAGGGTGGGCAATGAGCATCGCTTGAACCTTACTCACATCAGAATTGGCTCAGATTAAATCATACACACAATCGATTAAATGTAGAAACATGTCTTCCCCAAACAGGGAAGTAGGAGGGGAGGAGATCAAGTGAAGGGAATAACTAACAGAGGCAAGGGCAGATCCTAGGAGAAGCTAGAAAGAATCAAAACACTGATGAGGAGGGGAAGGGTAAAAGAAGAGAGAGGAAAAGCAGGAGGAAGAATAGAATGGAGGGAAATACACAGGTACTAACCATAACTGTCAATGTGAATGAGACGAACTCTCATAAAATGGAAGCACATAACAGAGTGGATCAGAGACCAGAATATTGTGATTTGTTGTTTACAAGAAACATACAAGAAGTAAAGAGATGCCTCAGACACTTAACACAAAAACTAGACGGGTGACCTTGGGTCACTTAACACCAATTGCCCTCCAAAAAAAACAAAAACAAAAACAAACACTGTACATACTTTGGGGTGGCCAGGTGGCTCAGTGAGTAAGAGCATTGGCTCCAGTGTCAGGACAACCTGGAGATTGAATCTCAGGCTTAGACACTTAGCACCCACCCAGAAATACCTGGCCATATAACCTTGAGCAAGTTACTTAACCCCAAGTGCTTAGGGGCGGCCAGGTTGCTCAGTGAGTAAAAGCACCAGCTCCAGTGTTGGGACTACCTGGAGATCAAATCCCAGGCTCAGATACTCAGCACCACACCCAGAAATAACTGGCCGTATGACCTTGAGCAAGTTACTTGACCCTGATTGCTTAAAAAAAAGAAGTAAAGAGATACAGACAGAGGTAAGAGACAGGAAAAAAAATCTATTAGGCTTCAGCTGAAGTAAAAAAAAAAAAAAGCAGGCATAACAATTCTTATCTCAGACTAATTAAAACCAAAAATGGACCTAATTAGAAGAGATAAAGAAGGAAACTACAGCTTCTTTAAAGGTACCAAAGACAACAAAGTAATACCAATGCTAAACATGTAAGTGGTATAACATCCATATTCTTAAAGGAGAAGTTAAGTGCGTTACAGAAAGAAATAGAAAGCAAAAATATACTAGTGGGAGACCTTAGCTGCCCACTTTCAGAACTTGCTAAGTACAACCAAAAATAAACAAGAAAAAATGGATATAAATCGAATATTAGAAAATTAGACATGACAGACCTTTGGCATGATTTAGACATAAAAGGTGACACCATAAAAAAATTGTAAAAGCAGGGGAGAAGAAGAATTCATGAACAAGCAAGACATGGAGAGCATTGCACAGAGTAGAATGGATGGCTTTTAAATGTAAATTTAAAAGCTTTGGTACAAATGAAATCAATACAACCAAGACTGGAGGGAGGTCAGAAAGCTAGGGAACAATTTTTACAACAAGTGTCTATGATAAAGACCTCACTTCTCAAATATATAGGGAACTGAGTCAGATTTAAAAAAAAATACAAGGCATTTCCCAGTTGACAAAGGATATGAACAGTAAGTTTTCAGATGAAGAAGTAAAGTTGTCTATAGGAATATGAAGAAGTGCTCTAAATCACTTTTGATTAGAGAAATGCTAATTAAAACAACAGTGAGGTACTACCTCCCACCTATCAGATTCGCTAATATGACATAAAACGAAAATAACACATGTTGGAGAGGATGTGGGAAAATTGGGACACTGATCCAACCATTCTGAAGAGCAATTTGGAACTATGCCCAAAGGGCAACTAAAGCGTGCATACCTTTTGATGCAGTAATATCACTAATAGGTCTATATTCTAAAGAGATCATAAAAAAGAGAAAAGAACCTACATATTCAAAAATATTTATAGCAGCCCTTTTCATAGTGGCAAAATATTGGAAATTGAGAAGATGACCATGAATTGGAGAATGACTGAACAAGCTGTAGTATATAAATGCAATGAAAGGTTTTTGTTTTGTTTTTTTCAACAAGAAACAATGAAAAGGCAGGTTTCAGAAAAACCTGGAAAGAATTGCATGAACTGATGCAAGGTGAAATGAGTAGAACCCTGAGAACATTGTACCCAATATCAGCAACATTATGTGATGATCAGCTATGAATGACTCAGATCTTCTCATAAATAAAATCATATGGAAGCCCAAAGACCTCATGAAGGAAAATGCAATCCATAACCAGATAAAGAACTAATGAACTCTGAATGCAGATTGAGGCCTATTTTCCCCTTTCTTTATTCTTTCCCATTTTTTTCTTCTGATCCATTTCTTTTTTCACAACTGTGAATAATATGGAAATATTTTTACATTGTAACATATGTAAAAACTGTATCAAACTGCATACCACTCTCAGAAGAGGGGAGGGAAGGAGAAAAGTTTGGAACTCAAAATCTTGTAGAAATGAATGCAATTTTTTTTTTCTTGATATGTAACTGGGGGAAAAATAAAATAGTATTAAAAACTTTCGCAAACAAATTCTTATGCAGAACTTAATAATTGTTGGCAACATTTTTAAGCATTTTTTTTTCCAGAAGTGCCATTTCTTGCCACATGGTAGTTGTTGTTCATTTTGATAAGTGATGGGAGGCTCTCACTGTTTTGTACACACTTCTAAAGAGCCAATAGACCCCTATGTTGTTATCAGTTTAACAAACAACTGCCTGTAATGGTAATGGGGATTTGAAAATCTTCCCTTTGCCTTGTAATGGCAAGCAAACAAGTTCTTAGCATCTTTTTTCAAGTTGAACATTCTGCTTGATTATATCAAGCCTTTGTAAAAACAAAAAACAAAAAAACCAGACCTTGTGAATCCCACAGTGGGGGGAACTTGCTGATGCAATAGGAAGGGGTAGGGCAGGGAAGAGCTCTTGACCAGGATGAAAAGCTGAGTAAAAGATGAGAGCAAGCCAGAACTGCTGGAAGCAAGCAGTGTGGAGGCTGAGGGACTGCCATGAGCGAGAAAGGGGCATTCTTGCTTGAGGGAGTCTGTTTTGTTTTGAAGGCTTGACAGAGGGAAGGTTTGAGAAGGCTTGGAAATGTGGGTGTTCCCAGCATTGGTTATGTGTACCAACTTCATGCTTACTGTAATGAATTTGGATTCCTGGTTTAGGGATTTGATTTTCTGGCATTTGAATAAATGCTTTGCTTCTGTCCTCAATGTGGAGAACCTGTTACATTTTGTGATTCACAACTACACCAGCAAATTCATAGCCATCATGGGTGCTGTGAATATCACATTGGTGTTGCACTGCCTTAATTCCTTGAGCAAGGAATCACCAGCTATTATTACACTTCTTTTCTTCCTTTGCCTCTTACTGGAGCCTAATAGCCTCTAGTATATAATTCTTTGAAGGATCAGGAGCTGCTCTTCCCTCAGAGTTAAGGTCCCTTTTCTTCAGAAAGATCCTCAAATCTCTCTTCTAACTGCATGGAATATGTCCTTATCCTCCTCATTTTTCACTTTGATTCTTTTTCACTGGGCAAGTGTCAAGTCTTCCCTCTTTTACCTCAGAATCCACCATCCTCTTTCTCCACTGAAGCCTTTCTTCTGATTCCTTTAGTAACTCATGCTTCACCTTAATAACCAGGAAAGACATTCTTTGAGTCACTCTACCTTTTCCTACAAGAGTAAGGTCAGACTTTAAACACTGTCATTGTGCCATGACAGAATATTTTTAAATTGCATTCATACTCATATAAATAATTGTATAATTTTCCCTATTTACCATAATGGTGGAGTTTTTAAACTGTTACTGTGAACTACCTGTGGATAAACTTCAACTCCAAGCACCCAGCTAAAATTTTTTTACATCAAATTATCACCTCTTAATAACTTGGTAACCTCACTTGCATTCCTTTCCATTGTACCACCTATAGCCATTCTACTTTTAGCCTGGAATTGGTCTTATTTTTTTTTTACCAATTTGCCCCACTCACCAATTCATAATATCAACTACTTCAATTACCTTTGCTTTATCTTGTCAAATAATATTTCCATTCCCTAATCTTCCTAAATCCTCCTTTTTCAATCTAGAAGAATAATTTGAGTAATTATATGGACTTGGAAATCATTCTCCTTCAATTGTTTTTCAATTTCTCTCAAAATTTGCCAACATTTCTCTTAAATCTCTAACCTTTTTTTTACTGTCTCACAATTTCCAGTTTACTTAATTGTTCTTAATTAGCTCAACTCCTCCATTCTTCCACTTAGGCTGGAATAGGACTGAGGATACATTTGCTTTGGATCTAAACCCTCATCCCCTCAAGAGATGTGAGTCAAATTTCAACAACTTGACTGAAAGAGTACTGTATTAGGCATTAGGAAACCTGATGCCTAGTCCCTGATATAAAACTAATGTTGAATTTCTACTTCATCCTCCATCAAATGGTGAAGGGTCAAAGGATTGGAGGTTACACAAGGTAGTCTCTAAAATCTCTTTCAATTCTCAGAGTGTATAAATCTATGTAGTTTGAGATACGGTTCAATGCACATCATCTTATCGTCAATATTAGTAAGAGTTGAATTGCCCCCTCTGGGTTTTCAGTTTCTTGCTTATGAAATGAAGGATTTGGATTAATTAATCCCTAGAATATTTCTATCTTTAAAATGCTATTCTAAGAGTTTTGGTTTGTGTTAAATGTTCTTTCAGCATTAAAACTCTTGAATAGCTTTACTACTAATAATATACAGAGCAGTTTGAGTTTAGAAAGCATGTCTTTATCTTCCTAAAATCTTACAGCAATCTTTTAGGGGTGGTAATGAAAATATTTTGGTCTTCACTTTATAGATACAATATTGCAGTGAATAGAGCTTAAAGATTCTCTCTCAAGATTGCACAATAAAGGGGGGTGGAGGCAAGATGGAGAAGAATGACTTAAAAAGCAGAATTGGTCAGATGGAATAGGAATTTCAAAAACTCACCAAAGAGAATAATACCTTCAAAATTATATTGGAGCAAATGGAAGCTAATGACTTTATTAGAAATAAAGATAATATAAAACAGATCCAAACAAATGAAGAAATAGAAGGCAATGTGAAATATCTCATTGGAAAAACTCACTGACCTCAAAATAGATCCAGGAGTGATCATTTAAAAATTATGGGACTACCTGAAAGCCATGATCAAAAAAAGAGCAAAAATATCATCTTTCAAGAAATTCTCAAGGAAAATTGCCCTGATATTCTAGAACCAGAGGGGAATTAGAAATTGAAAGAATTCACTGATCACCTCTTGAAAAAGATCCCAAAAAAGATTGCACAATAAGTAATAGAGGAAGGACAAAGACTCAACCTCCTTGTCTCCAAATTCAGTCTCTTTCCACTTGACTCAGAATGTATTTTCAAATGTTATTAGAATTTTATTTGATAAAAATATATTATAGTTAATATGATAAACAAATCCAAATGAATCTAACCACTTAATGAAGCCTTATTTGACTGAACCAAGGGCTGAAAAATGTGGTATTGTAATAATTTCTGAAAGTTCTTGTGGACATTTCCTGATAAGGAAAAGTGACTTTTTAAAAATCTTTTATTCATTTATTTTTAACATTCTTTTTTTAAATGAGTTCCAAATTATCTTCCTACTTTAGCCTCTTCTCTACCCATCGAAAAGGTCAACAATCTGTTACCAATTTTTCATGTGAAGTCATGCAAAACATATTTCCATATTAGATATGTTGGGGGAAAATAGCAAAAAAAAATTTCTTTAAGTGAAAAAAGTTTGTTTCACTCTACACTCAGAGCTCATCAGTTCTCTCTCTGGAGTTGGATAGTATTTTTCATCATGATTCCTTTGGGATTGTATGGGGTCATTGCATTGATCAGAGTAGCTAAGTCTTTCACTGTTGATCATTATTACAATACTGTTGTTACTATATACAATGCTTTTTTTGGTTCTAGTCACTTCACATTATGCCAGTTCATATAAGTCTTCCCATATTTTACTAAGATCATCCCCCTCAGCATTTATTATAGCACAAGAACATTCCATCACAATGATATATCACAGCCTGTAGAACAACTCACTCTTTCAAAATCAAAGAGAAGGAACCATAAGATCAGGAGTCAACAAAGATAAAATTAAACTTAAGAAATACTTCAAAATTAAATGGCTCCATGGTATCATCAGTGTTGATACCTCACTTCCCCACTTCCCATTTTGCAGATCAAAATTCCTTTACAAACCAACTAATGGTGTCATAGATTAGAAAGACCTGAAAGGGAACTCAGAGGCCATCTCTAACTCTCTCATTATACAAAAGAGAAGACCAAAGACTAGGAAGATTAAATGATTTGCTGAAGGCCATATGTGTAATGAGCATCAAAATTAGCATTTGAATCCATGTTCTTTTTTTTTTTTTTTTACTTTAGCATCTTGGCTCCATTCTGCTAAAAGGTTATTGAGATCTGCTATAACCAAAACAAAAAAGTCAACCCTTTACAACTCTGGTGCTATGACCCTGAATTTAACATGGCTGCAGTGATCCTCAGTAAGCTATCAATAGTCCTGGTTGGAAGGACCATTTTTCCAGTTTATTAGATTCTGCCAGAATCTCTACATTGTAAATAATGCTTCAAGAACAGAAGGCCAGAGAAGAGTAGAACCAGGAGAAATTTGTTACACAATTACAGACACAACGTATGTGTGATGACCCACTTTGAAAGACTGGACACTTCTCAGCAATGCAGTGATATAAGTCAATCCCAAAAGACTCATGATGGAGAGAAATATGTGCATCCAGAGAAAGAACTAGAAAGAACTGAGTTTATATCCAGGTGGAAGCAAAATACCTGATCTTTCTTCTTCTCTTGTTTGGTTTTATGTCCTCTTTACCATTTTTCATTACATCTGATACAATCTGTCTTTATAACCTGACTAATATATAATGTGAAAGTATTTACACATCATATACTTGACAATATGCCGCCATGTGGGGGGAAAGGAGGGAGGAGGACAAAACGTGAAACTCAAGGAATTGTGGAATTGAATCCTGTAAACTAAAAGGAAACAAAAAAATTAAATATAAGAACAGAAGGCCAGGGGTGGCTAGGTGGTGCAGTGAATAGAGTACCGGCTCTGGAGTCAGGAGGACCTGAGTTCAAATCCAACCTCAGACACTTTTTACATACTAGCCATATGACCTTGGTCAATTCACTTAACCCTAGTTGCCCTGCCTTCCCCCCTCCAAAAAAAAAAAAAGAACACAAGGCTACATTCACACTGCAATGAGATACTAGAAATTTTAATACATACTTGGCAATGATTGCAGGGTAGTTTGCCTTCACATTTAGAAGGCAAATTACAATATTTTCCTCAGTTTTATCTTTGGCTCCTTTATCTCCACATATAGAACTATTATTTTTCTTTATGAGCCATCTGACAGAATCTTGATGAGCACATTCTTTATAGGTGCATTGCATTCATATTATAAAGGTTGAGTATAACATCAGGGCAAGAGAGCAAACATTCTCACCAAATTTTTAGCCTCTTCAGAATAGTATTATTTATGTGATTAACTACAGTCTCATTCCAAGTACTTTAAGTCCCTCCCCTATTTTCAGTGCTTATAAAGATTAACTTTATATTTAACAAGAAAGACATCAAAACTTAAGTGGATGCCAATTAACCTAAAATGTGAACTGACTTTTAAATGCAAGTCATTTTGTATCAAGGTAGCTTTTTCTACAGATTTAGTAGATAGCTGTCAACACAATACTACCTAAGCATCAATTTTAAGCAATTTATTTTTTTTAATTTTATAATATTACTTTGATTGTGATTACATATCACAAATTTATACAATTTTTCATCAATTACTGTGGAGCTGGACTAATTTTGTACATTATTATATTTTAATCATTTTCATAATTAACATTTAATTTACATCCTTTTCTCTTTTCCTTTCCATCTGCAATATATATTTCTATTAGCTTGTCACACAGAATTTAAGCAATTTCCCTGCCAATTAAATGACATTTTATTTTTCTAACTGAATTGACTGCTTGGGAAATGGGCCCTGGAGACTGAAGTCCTGTTTATCAAAATGCCCCCATCCCTCTTCCCATTTGTGTGTGCATATAAATTAAGCTCCTTTCATTTACCTCTATATTATGTCCTCATCTTCTTCATGCCACATACAAAAATGCATACATAGTATACATATGCCTATAGATAGGTATGTGTTATGTATATACCCATATGACAGAGTATATATTTTAACATATAGAGAGTATCCCAAAAGCCCTTTGGGATATTCTTTGAGTGTTTGTGTTTGTATAAATATACATACATCTATACATATACATAAATATTTATATTATACTATATAATATACAATGTATATATACACATATAATAGATATATATTTCTATGCATATCTTTAATTTAATTCAATAAATATTATTTTGTTCCTAACAAATGCTAGAAATCATATTACATATATATAGATCAATAGATATATGTATGTATGTATGCATATATATATATATATATATATATAATCCATTACTTACTTCTCTCCTCATTTTCCAAGGAATTCTCATTCTAGGGAAGAGTCAACCAGAACTTGTTCACTTAATAGTTCTGCATAGAATAAAGCCAAATGGCCTTCCATAAAGGTCATTTTTAGGTCAACTAACAAAAAAATGACAGAAATCAATCTGATTATAAATGCTTAATTCAAATCAACTGAAATGACCTTGTACACCATTAGTTTGGGGTTTTGATTTTTTTACATTATTGGTACATTCAGGTGGTGAATGTGCCCTTACTTACTTCATACAGATCAGGATAAGAATAAGAGTAACAAAAGCACAGATTCTTCCTGTCAAATGGCAAAAGTAGTCAGCAGACCCCAAAAGAATGGTGGTACCTTCATTGTTAACTAATCTCCACAAATTCACTTAGGAGGGTAACATAGAACATTTTAATTTTTCAATAAGAGAATTTAAAATATTTAAGGCAATCACTTCTATACTTAGATGGATCTATGTCTTCTTTAGTAGGCAAATTCTTCTTTCCATCTACTTCACCTTCTTTCCACTTTTCCATCTAAAGATCACAATTCTCCCATGTCTTCACACCTTGTGTAATTCAAATTTGTCTTTCTTTCAGTTGTTATGGAGTAAATACTGGACCTGGAATCAGGAGTAACCTTCTTCAAATCCTGCCTCTAACACTTAATAATTGTATGACTATGTGTAAGTCTTTTACTTAACTTTTTTCAACATCAGTAGAACCATCTGTAAAATGATGATGAAAATATTATCAACTTCATAGAGATCAAATTACTGTATGAAAAGTACTGAGGAAGCAGCAGTGGTATTAACAATAATATTCACTCATCTCCTTTTTTTTTTAATGAATTTTGTGTTCTGCACCTAACAACTATCTTTCCTTTTCCCTTTCAGTCATCTAAAATCTTATTTCTTCTCACATTATGATGGTCCTGGAATATTCTCCACATAACCTCACTTTCAGAGCATAGGTAAAAGTCTGTCTTTTGCAACAGTGAGCTATATAGGTTCTTTGAAAACACTGCGTGACTTTACAGATTGTAATCCATCCTGATCTACTTCTTTTCAATTTGGTGTCCAACTCATTATCTATTTACAGTATCAGCCTGACGTGTACATAAAATGGTTGAATTCAATGAGTTCCTTAACACTCAACACTATTTATTAGTTGACATTTTTTCATCTACTTTGTTTTTTCAGTATGAATGATTAGGCTGATCTCTTCCAAAAGCATTTGAATTTCATTGAGTGGGCTCTGCAATGTTCCAGGGCTCAGCGCAATAATAAAAGTATTTACAAAACTCCCCTATCAACAAATTATTCTTTGATTTGAATGCTGAGTAAAGCATCTCACTATGATACCAATGAACACCTCAGGTAATAATGATTCTTCAACAAGTCAATGAACAAAGTTTTATCTGTTGTCAAATCTGTATTTTAGTCGTGTTTAACACATGGGTAACAGATGAATTTTTTTAAGACTACATTTTGTTCTACTTAGTCCAATATGAGTTAGTCATAAAAAACAATTAGAATTCCCTATATCTATTGATTCCTAATGATGTAATCTATTAAAGAAAATTATCTGCCATAGCCTACCCATTCTTCTTTCAAGTATTCATCAAGATCCATTCAAATAAAGATTTTATGAAGATGAGAAAGGAGACAAATACACAGTGGTGCTGGAACCAGATAATACCAGGTCATCAGAGTAGATTGTTAAATTTTCAGTATGAGTTTTATACCACATAAATAAGCAAAAGCTACAAATTGGGGCTTGATGTATTTTGTTTTTTTTTTCATCATAGAGGTTTAAGTGATGTTGAAAATGTTAATGTGAATAAAGTAAGTATATGTTTATCCATCCCCCCAAGAGCTGATTGTTAAACATTTACTAAAATTCACTGCACATGGGCAACTTCTTTTTTTTTGAAGGGGGGAAGACAAGACAATTGGGGTTAAGTGACTTGCCCAAGGTCACAGAGCTAGTAAGTGTGTCAAGTGTCTGTAAATGCCCTTATAATGTTTTGACTAAACTGTATCAAATCCTAAACTCTTTGAAGAAACATTTTCCCTTGAAAGACATTTCTCTTTGTGGCACCCTTTAGTGAGTATTTTATTTAAATTACTACATCAATGTTCATTAGGGATATGAGGGTATAATTTTCAATCCCTATTTTGACCCTCTTTGGTTTAGGTTTAAAGACTATTCTTGAATTATATAAGGCTTTGGGGAGAATCCTTCATTTTGCATTGTTTTGCAACTTAAGTTATTTTAAATTAATTGTTCTTTGAAGCTTTGATTATAATTGATATAATCTGTACCTCCATATGGTCCTGGGGATTTTTTCTACAGGAGTTCACTTAGGTCTTGTTCAATTTATTTTCCTCATAATTTTGCTTAACTTCTCTGTGTTTTTTTTTTTCTGTTATTCTAGGTATTTCACATTTTTATAAATATTCATCTATTTCACTAAGATTGTCAGCTTTATTAGCATATAGGTGGACAAAATAGTTTCTAATAATATCCCTCATTTCTTCCTAATTTTTTTTTCAAATTCTTTTTTTTTTCATTTTTTGTCCTAATGATCTGGGGCTTTTAGATTTATTTTTTAGGTCAGATTAACTAATGAATTATCTATTTTATTGGATTTATGGGGAAATAAAATAGCTTCAAGTATTATTCATTAATTTAATATGTTTTTATATTGAATATTATTTTTCTCCTTTTCAAATTATTTTTTCTGGTGCTTAAATAGGATTTTTTAACCTGATGACTTTTTAATGATTTTAGTTTCATTCCCAGTTTATTAAAATGTTCTTTGCTACTCTTTTTGATGAAAGTACTTAGAAATTGTGTGTATGTTTGTGTGTGTATTTGTTGCATATCATTGTTACCATTTTATTTAGTAAAATCTTCTATCACCTTTCTGATGTTCCTTGAACCAATAATTCTTTATTATTAAGTTATTTAGCATCCAAGCAATAGTTAATAACTTTTTTCCATGACCAAATATAATTTTTATCTTTACCTGAATATGTCTTATGCTGAACACAATTTTATTGCACCATAAGCAATAAACCATGTGTTTGATATTTCTCCTTTTCTGCATTTGCTTCTAAAAGTTGTATGACATAGTAGGTGTTCAATTTTTGTTAAAATGTAAAACTCAACTGAGAGATATGCATACTTTTTCCCATTGTTAATTAGCTGTTACCAATAGATAATGATATCTTTTATAAAATTCTTTTCATACTCTTAACTTCTTGCCATTTTTTAATTGACCAAATTATTAAAATAGGCTACATGGAGGTCTCCCACTATGATATTTTCATAATTTATTAATTCCTATAACTGGTTTAACTTTTCATTTAATTATTTAGAAACTAAGTCATTCACAGAACATATGTTAAGTATATTGATGGATTCATTGTTTCCATTATCTTTCAACAAAATGTAGTTTCTGTGCTTATCTTTCTAAAATTAAGGCAAATTTTGGCATTGCCTTTTCTGAATTCATGATTGCTACCTATTTTTTTTAAGTTAAGCAAATACAAAATTGAAATCCTAATTTCAACTCCTTAAGTATTTATGCTTCAAATATGTTTCTTGTCACCAAAATATTTTGGAATTCTGCTTTTGAAAAAAATTCTCCTATCCACTTCTGCTTTGTGGGTGAATTAATTCTGTTCACATGCATAATTTTGAATTTAGAATTCCCATATCTCCTTTTTTCATATAATTTGTATCCCACCCCCCCCGCCCCTCCCCCATCTTCTCTGGACAAAGGAGAGAATTGTAGGACAGGAGTATGTTCATCAAAAATATATGCTTGGGGGGGCAGAGCCAAGATGGTGGCATTGAAGTGGGAAAACTCTGTATCCTCCCTCCATAACTACCTCAAATACCAATAAAAGTGAATCTAAACAAACTTTAGGGCTACAATACCCACAAAGTGACAGAGAGAAACAAACCTCCCACTGAAGGAAGCCCAGCAGGCTGCAAGGAAAGTTCCATCACAGTGTTCTGGGAGTAGAGCCCAACCCCAGGGAGATCAAGTTTTAAGCCTCATGGCACCCTGCCAAGCTTCCAGCTGGAGGGACTCCAGGAGAGTGGATTACCAGCAGCTGTGGCAGTTTCCAGAATTATCAATCCATAAATGCCAAAGACAAAGTGAAAGGGTGGAGGACCTGAGGTGCATGACCAGATGTCTAACTAATAGCTCCAGCAGATGAGAAAATCCCAGCAATTTGGGACAAAGCTCTCCTCTCTCAAGGAGATTTCTACTGTGGCAAAAACCTCCAAAGTCAAGTAATTGAGTGGCAACATGAGCAAGCAAAGGAAGGAAAGCAAGCACAACAATCCAACTTTGGATTCCTTTTTTGGGGACAAAAAGGATAAAAGCATGGAATGGGAGAAGACAATGAAGTAAAAAATCCTGCACCAAAAGCTTCCAAGAAAAATATGAACTAATTATGGCCATAGAGGAGCTTAAGAAAGATTTTGAAAACCAAATAAGAAAAGTGGAGGAAAAATTGGGAAGAGAAATGAGAAGGATGCAAGAAAATCATTAAAAGAGGATCAACAACCTAACTGAAGAAAATAACATCTTAAAAAATAGACTAACTAAAATGGCAAAATTGTCTCAAAAAGGCAATGAAGAGAATGACTTAAAAAGCTAAATTTGCCAGATAGAAAAAGCATCTCAAAAGCTCACTGAAGAGAATCATTCCTTCAGAATTAGATTGGAGCAAATGGAAGCTACTGAATTTATGAAAAATCAAGATACTATTAAACAGATCCAAACAAATGAAAAAATAAAAGGCAATGTGAAATATCTCATTGGAAAAAAAACAGACCTGGAAAATAGATCGAGGAAAGATAATTTACAAATTATTGGACTACCTGAAGGCCATGATAAAAACAAAAAAGAAACTAGAAATCATCCTTCAAGAAATTCTCAAGGAAAACTGCCCTGATTTTTTAAAACCAGAGGGCAAAATAGAGGTTGAAAAAATCCACAGATCACCTCCTGAAAAATATCACAAAAACAAAACTCCTAGGAATATTATAGCCAGGTTCCAGAATTCCCAGATCAAGGAGAAAATATTACAAGCAGCCAGGAAGAAACAATTTGAATATTGTGGAAACAAAATCAAAATAACACAGGACCTGGCTGCTTCTACATTGAGGGATCAAAGGGTTTGGAATATGATATTACAGAGATCAAAAGAGCTGGGATCAAAACCAAGAATCACCTATCCAGCAAAACTGAGTATCATGTTACAGGGGAAAATATGGTCATTCAATGAAATAGTGGACTTTCAAGCACTCTTGATGAAAAAACCAGAGCTGAATAGAAAATGTGACATTCAAATACAAGAAGCAAAAGAAGCATGAGAAGGTAAACAGGGAAAAGAAATCATAAGGAGCTTATCAAAATCGAACTATGCACATTCCTACATGGAAAAATGATCATTTTAACTTATGAAACTTTTTCCATTAAGATAATTGTTTCTGGATATATATATATATATATATATATATATATACACACACACACACACACACATATATATATGCATACATATATATGTATCTATATAGGAGGGTATATGGACATATGAACATATGAATACATATGTGAGTGTGTATATATGTGTGTGTGTGTGCAAATATACATAAACAGAAGGCACAGGACCAATTGAATAGGAAGGAATGATATTTAAAAGATGAAATTAAGAGGTGAGACAGTAATATAATGAGAGGAGATGGGGAGAGAGAATGGAATAAATTATCTCACATAGAAGAGTCAAGGGAAAACTGTTAACAGTGGATGGGAAGAACAGGAAGGCAAAAGGGAATGAATCAACCTTACTCTCATTGAATTTGGCTTAGGGAGGGAATGACATACTAAATAGGGTATCTCACCCTACAGGAGTGTAGGGGGAAAGGGGATGAGAGGGGGAATGATGGAAGGGAGGGCAGGTTGGTGGGGAGGGAAGTTGTAAGCACACACTTTTGAAAATGGATGGGGTCAAAGTAGAGAACAGAACAAGTGGGGGTGTGGGATAGGATGGAGAGATATATAGTCAGTCTTTCACAATATATCCAATATGAAAATTTTTGTGTAGCTACACATGTACAACCTATATTGAATTGCTTATCTCCCCAGTAAGGGTGGTGATGAGGAAGGAAGGGAAAGAATCTGGAATTCAAAATTTTCAAATAAAGTGTTCAAAAAAATTATTATTATTTTTACATACAACTGGGAAATAAGATAAATACACACTGAGGTATAGAGATCCATCTTGCCCTATTATAAAGTTGGAGGGGGCATGGGGGAGGATATTGGAGAGTGAAGATTGGGGAAGGGGGTTTACAATGGTATCACTGTTTTGGGGTGTTGGGTAGGGGAAAGATGGGGAGAAAATTTGTAATTCAAATCTTATGGAAATGAATGATGTAAATGAAAATAAACATAAAATTTAATTTAAATAAATTCATGCTTGATTGAATCATCTTCCACTCCCTTAATGTCTCTTCTCTTCACCCAGAATCCAATTGTTTCTTCTTACCCTTTCTTTTTTAATTAAATCCTCCTCTTTGCCTTCCCTACTCTGAGCTTAAATTTTGTTTTACTTATGACTAATTTTTCCCTAAATCTACCTTCCCTCATATTCTCCAGTTATGTTGTGAAAGACTAACTATATTTCCCTCCATCCTATCCTGCCCCCTACATTTTTTATTTTCTACTTTGACCCTATCCCTTTTCAAAAGTGATTGCTTCTAACTACTCTCTCTCCCAATCTGCCTTCCCTTTTATCATGCCCCCCTGTTATCTCCTTCCTCCCTACTTTCCTATAGGGTAAGACACCCAATTGTGTATGTATGTTATTCCCTCCTTAAACGAAATTCAATGAGAGTAAGGTTGGCCCATTCCCTTTCACCTTCCTGCTCTTCCCCTCCATTGTTACAGTTTTCTCTTGCCTCTTTTATATGGGATAATTTACCCTATTCTATCTCTCCCTTTCTCCTTCGCCCAATATATTCCTCTCTTACCTCTTAATTTCATTTATTATATATCATCCTTTTTCTATTCAACTGATCCTGTGCCCTCTGTCTATGTATACATGTAAATACACACACCTTCACACATATATTTATACACACATATATTTATGCATATATTACACACACACACACACACACACACATATATATACCGTGTTTCCCCGATAATAAGACACTGTCTTATTAATTTTTTGGACGGAAAAACACCAGAGGGCTTATTTTCAGGGGAGGGCTTATTTTAATGAACATTGACAGCAATTTTAATAAACAGGTAAATGTGAACAAAAAAAAATGTACCTTTATTCAATAATGAATTCAATAAAGAACAGGATGACGCGCTCACTGCTGCAGCTCTGATTGGATGCAGCTCGGAGCATGACGTGCGTTTCACCCAGGGGGGGAAGGTGCATACAGAGGGTACCGTAATGTAGCGTGTAGCGCAGGGG
This sequence comes from Petaurus breviceps papuanus, assembly GCF_028583685.1. Classification (NCBI taxonomy): domain Eukaryota; kingdom Metazoa; phylum Chordata; class Mammalia; order Diprotodontia; family Petauridae; genus Petaurus; species Petaurus breviceps. The sequence goes on from NW_027185887.1 coordinate 13,669,672, forward strand.
ATCACCTTCACTACAGTAGCAATCTCAATAGGGCTTATTTTCAGGGGAGGGCTTATTTTAGAGGAATCTTACACAGTAAGGGGAGGGCTTATTTTAGGGATAGGTCTTATTATCGGG
>NW_027185887.1:13670188-13699521 GCF_028583685.1 Petaurus breviceps papuanus
ATATTCCTAGGAGTTTTCTTTTTGGGATCTTTTTCAAGAGGTGATCAGTGAATTGTTTTAATGTCTATTTTTTCCTCTGGATCTAGAATATCATTGCAAAATTTTGCTTGATAATTTCTTGAAGGATGAATTCTAGGCTCTTTTTTTGATCATTGCTTTCAGGTCTTCTTGATCTATTTTCCAGGTCAGCGGTTTTTCCAATTAGATATTTCACATTGCCTTCCATTTTTTCATTTGTTTGGATCTGTTTTATAGTATCTTGATGTCTCATAAGGTAATTAGCTTCCATTTGCTCCCATCTAATTCGGAAGGATGTATTCTCTTCATTGATTTTTTGAAATTCCTTTTCTATCTGGCCAATTTTGCTTTATAAGGCATTCTTCACCTCGTTGGCTTCTTGGGCCTCTGTTGCCATTTAATGCAGTCTATTTATTTATTTATTTTTAGTTTTCAACATTCCTTTCCACAATATTTTCAGTTACAATTGTTTCTCCCCATCTTTCCCCTACCCCCACCCCAGAATAGAAAGCCTACTGAGTAGCCCTTCCCCCAATCTGTTCTCTCTTAAATTCTCCCCCATGAACCCCCAACTTTCAAGTAGGGCAAAATGGATTTCTATACCCCAGTACCTGTGTATCATATTTCCAAGTTGCATGAAAAAAACAATTATTTATAAACATTTGTTTTTAAAAAATTTAGTTCCAGATTTTTCCTTTCTTCCCTCCTCACCTGCCCCCACTGGAAAGATAAGAAATTCAATATAGGTTCTGCATGGGTAGCTACCCAAATCATGTCCATATTAGTTATATTGTGAAAGACTGAGTAAGCCTATTTTTAAGGTGTTATTTTCTCCATTATTTTCAGGGGTCTCCTTTAGCAGGCTTTTAATTTACTTTTCATGATTTTCTTGCATCATTCTCATTTCTCTTCCCAATTTTTCCTCCACTTCTCTTTCTTGATTTTCAAAATCCTTCTTGAGCTCCTCCATGGCCTGTAAACAATTCATATTTTTCTTGAAGCTTTTGATACAGGAGATTTGACTTTGTTGTCTTCTTCTGGTTCCATGTTTTGATCCTTTTTGTACCCAAAGAAGGAATCTATGATCTTATTTTGCTTCCTCTGCTTGCTCATATTGCCAGCCAGTTACTTGACTTTAGAGCTTTATGCCATGGTAAAACTCTGCTTCCAGAGTGGAGAGAGCTGTGTCACAAATTGCTGGGGTTCTTGTGGTTGGCAGAGCAATGAGGAGGGTGCCCTCTCTAGAGCCACCACAAGCTCTGGAATGGGGTTGTTCCTCACCCAATGACCACCACCTAAGAATGTGACCAAGATCTAAACAGGTCAAAGCAAGAGCTATTACCCTCTGAATGTTTGCTTGGTCCCCCTATAATCTGCAGGCCAGGAGTTCTGGAGGCAGCCACATAGCAGCAGATGCAGCCGCTGCACCTCCACCACCTCTGATCCTGGGGGCAGGTGCTGGACCATGCTCTTCTGTCACCCATTTATAACAAGTTATCTACTGACCTTTTAATTTCTCTTTGGTGTTTATGGGTTGACAAGTCTGGAAACCATCACAGATGCCAGTGATTCACTCTCCTGAAGTCTTCTCTAGCCAGTCTGTTCCACTGGCCAATGCCACCCAGGGGTTGGGCCCTTGTGGCTCCCCCAGGACTGCACACTGCTCCCAGCCCCATTTGATAGACACTTCCTGTCCACTTGCCAAGCTGCCTTCAGTAGGAGATTTGTTTCTCTCTGTCACTTTGTGGGTTCTGTATCTCTAGACTTTTTTTTACAAGTATTGGAGGTGGTTGGTGCAGGAGCTCATGCAAGTTCCTACTTCTACTCTGCCATCTTGGCTCCACCCCCTAAAAATTTCATTCTTATTCAGTATTTTCTGACTTTTGATACTTATTTTTTACATTTCTTTTACACATGTTTTTATTTCACAATTTTTACTCAACTCTGCTCCTTTCATCAAGAATGCTTGCAAATTCCTTATTTCATTAAAGGTCTATTTCTTTTCCAATATAATATATGTTAAATTTTGCTGATAAGTAATTCATCATTGTAAATCAATATTCATTACTTTTGGAATATAATATTCTATGTTCTCCACCATTTTATATATTGACTTGACTCAACGCTGAAAAATGTTGTCATTCTTTTTTCTTCTTTAAAGAGCATTTTTAAATTGCATGTACAAAAGGTACTTTTTAGAATGACTACTATATAGTTAATAAAAATTTAGCAATTTTGATGGAATTTCTATTTCTACTATGATCTCTTAAATGTATTGCGATATATATAGATGATGATAGTGTCTATAGATTTTTTTTATATGGTAAATTGTCTGAAACTATTGATGGCACCAATCAGGTTCTTCACTGATTCTTTGAAGTTTTTTGACCAACCATTATGTGATTTATACATAAGGATGACTTTTTTTCTCCTCTTTACAAATGTTTATGCTTTGTATTACTTTCCTTTTTTTGTTAAAGCTAACTTTTCCAGAACTACCTTTCCAGCCTTATTATATATTAGTCATTATTGCATACTCTTCCATTTAGTCAAGCTGGCCTTCTTGCTGTTGTTTACACATGAAATTTTATCTCTCATGTCTATGCCTTTGCATAGATTATCTCCCATACCTGGAGCATTCTTTTTCCTATATCCCTTAGAATGACTTGCTACACTCATAGCTTAGTTCAAAGGTAATGCTCCCGCTTTACCTGCCAAGAGCCCTTTCTTGGTTTTCCTAAATGTTAGTACTTCACTTACTCCATTGCCCATGGAAACAATACTTCTGTCCAAGATTTATAAAATGTCTGGAATAAAATAGGTCTTTTAAAATAAATTGTGTATTTATTGACTAATTTTCCTCCTCAGTCATTATGATTATAGATGGTAGAGTGGGATGTAAATCTTTGTCTTCCTTACTCTCAGCATAGCACTTTCTGTGATACTTGACAACCAATTTGATTGCTTCTTTGCAGTTACTGTATACATTAGCACATGAAAATAATTAATTCTTTATTGGTGATTCCATTTTCAGAGACATCCTATTAGAAGAAGTTGGCAAAAATGGCACTATTTTAAGCCAAATATTTATTAAGCAACTACTAGATTTGTACAGACATTGTCTCATGTTGGAAATACAAACAAAGGTAAAATGAGTCTCTGTTCTCAAGGTCAAAATCTAATATGAGAGAAAATATGAAAACAACTTAGTACAAGCAGGATATAGACAGGATAAGCTTATGTCCTTGGCTTCCTTTAAGTACCAATGAAAATTCCATCTTTATAGTAACACTTCCCCAAACACTCTTAATTCCAATGCCTTCCCTTATTTAATTATTTCTTTTTTTATCCTAGTATACTTTCTTTGGTCATATTTGTTTGAATGTTTTGTCTCCCAATAGATTGTAAGCTCTTTGAGGGTACAGATTGTCTTTTGACTTTTTTGTTTCCTCAGCTTAGTATAATATCAGGGACATAGTAGGTGCTTAATAAATGTTTACTGATAGATTAGATAAACTAGAGATAGTCACAGAGGGAAGGCAGTATAATTAAAAGGAGATCAGAAGAAGCATTTTGTAGAGGGTGAGATTTTAGTCAAGATATGAATGAAGCCAAGAGAGGGAGATGAGGAGGGAGAGAATTCCAATCATGGGGGCAAGTCTATAAAAAAGCAGATTTAGTATATTGAGTAGTCTATGTGAACAATAAGAAGTCCAGTTTCATGTAGGCCAAGGTCAGGATTATGCATGGAGAGGAATAAATTGTTAGAAACCTGGAAAGGCAGGAAGGCACCAAGGGCTGGAAGTGTTTTGAAAGTTTTTCTGCAGGAGATCTGATAGCAGAGCATTTGAAGCTTAGATGGTCTCTCTAGTATTTGCCCAGCATTTAATTGGTACTTAATATAATATAGAACTTATCAAAAATTAAGGAAGTATTAATTAAGAACGTAAAATGTGAACTAGTCTTTAAAAAGTTAATTATCAAATTGGCGCAGCTATCTATCAGCAGATGCCTAAAAGCATCCTGTTAAAAGCAGTTTCATTTTTCTTAAATGTAATATGTTGCTAAGAATGTGATTACACATACAATATATGATTGTAATTTTGAGTTAATTGCATAGGAGCTAGATTAACTTTTACATCATTACACTTTAATCAGTGTTTTTGATGATTACCATTTCATTTACATTTAAAGTTCCTACACTCTTTTCCTCCTCTTTCTTTTTTTCTTTTTTTCCTGCTTCTTACCCTCTTATATAATGTTTTCACTTGATACTTTACTGAGTTGAAACAATCTGAGGACAGGCCTTTCTATGTTTTTATCTTCTTCCTCAATTTTGTTGGTGGTTTCATAAAAAAGAGATAATGGCAATAACAATTTTAATACAGCCTCAGCTTTGTTAATCTGTATAAGTTTTCATTGACTTTGACATCAACAGATATTGAGTAAACACCTACTATGTGCAGAATATTCTGTTTGGCTTTGAAAAATGGTAACAAAATTACATTAAAATAGCATTACTCTCTTTGTTTGGAGAGAAAAAGAGATTATCAGAGAGAAACATATCAAGAAGAGATTTGTTTCTCTGTGTTTAGCTACATAATGACTATAAAATCATCCCAGCCATAACTTTCAATTAAAGTGATCATCAGGTTCATTCTTCATGGTGGCATGATCTGAGCAATCAAGACCCAATTCTTATTGCCATGCAAATGGACCACATCTAATAGATTTGATTAGAGTTTTTTGATTCTGCCTTGCTAATTGCTAATGGGGGTGCACTGATAGGGGCTCAAGGAATAGTACTAGAAACCCTAGTTCCTTAGTAGGGGCATCTTTAGTATCCTGAGAGTTCATCATCTGGGGACCCTACCTGCCATTGTGAATATAAATTGATGTGGTCACAAAAGCTTTGCTACACTATGGAGAATAAGAGATAATCTGAGTTTTTATTTTCCATTTACTCATTGTGAAATATCCTTCACAAATTGTCTTCTTGTGATTCTGCTTAAGCTAGCTAAACTCATCCCAAGTAAGAGAAATTCAGTCATTTGCTTTCTTCTTGAAAAACATAGTCATTCTAAAATGATTGCTAGAAGGAGAATGAAGGAAAATGTGATATGTGCCATAAAATAGGTGAAATAAAAATCATCACATAATAAGTCATAGAACCACAAGGAATAAAGAAATATGTGACAGTTTTATTTCAATTTGCTGGTTTAAAAATGCCTCAGTTGTGGATTTTGAACTTTATAGCTTTTGTCAGATAAAACAAAAACAATGTTAAAGAGTTAAAAATTATTTGAGGTAAAATGTTTGGATCTAATCCAGTATAAATAGCTCAGATTTCCTAAGAAAAGATGTGTGAAATTATACATCTTTAAAACCCTTTTAAAGTTAAACACCTAGTCTAAATACCCAGGGCACCTGGTGATTGGCAAACTTCATTACGAACAAGTGTGGATAGAAGCTTTTGAATGACTATGAATCTGTTAAGCAAACATTTAAAAATATAGCCCCTGTATCTATGTCTTATGGTGACTCATGGGTCAATGGCACTTTACAATAAAATGCCTTGTTGTAAGTATGCATGCCAAATATTTTCAAAATTATATTCTAAAAAGTGAATGGTTGTCTGCACAGCTGTTTTTAATTGTTTCCTTTGCACCAAGCATAAGTATAGAATATGGTCAGCACTTTCATCACAGTATCTCAGGAACTAAATGTAAATGGAAGGAGTGTCAGCTCAGAGATTTTGTCAAGTTTCATAGCCAATTTTAAGGGACATTCATTTGTGTTCATCTCACTCTTTTTGCTATTTGAGTTACAATGGCTCCTTAATTTTATGAGATGAAGAGAGTGACTTTTGGAAGAGGTATGGAGACAGGATGGGCAGATCATGCCAGGCATTATTGCAGATTTGAGCAAAGGAAAGAGAAGAGAACGAGACGAAGACAGGTTTTTCTGAAGTCTGGTTTGTCTAGAATTTTAGACTACAGGAGGAAGAATATGTGAGAAAACACTAGACACCTAGATTGGAGACAAATTGTGGAAGTCTTTGAATTTGTATATGAAGAGTTTGTAATTTGAGGGGGAAGGGAAGATAGAGCCAGCACAGGTTTTGAACATAGGAATGTTATATGTGAGAAAGAAGGATACATTAGGGGGGCTTTTAAAATAAATTCAATGAAAGTAGATTCTTAAAAGTTATAATGTGAGAGGAGAAAGCATCATCAAGAGCAAGATACTAAAGATTCTATAGAGGTACACATTAAAGGAATACAAAACTACTGGGATCAATATAATTAGAAAGAGGGAAGAGCCAAGAATAACTTCAAGGCTGATGCCTAAAAAAGCTTAAGGTTTGTAACTTTGTTTAACAGAAATTGAGGGTAGTCAGTTTTAAAGGCATGGTTTAGCTATAAAACTTTGGCAAATCAGCTAATTGGCTCAATAGATAGAGTTCTTGACTTGGAGTCAGAAAGATCTGAGATACTTAGCTAAGTGACTCTGGGCAAATAAATTACCCTCTGCCTATCTTGTTTTTCTCATCTGTAAAATACATATAAAAATAGCACCTACTTTCCAGTATAGTTCTTAAGCTAAAATGATATAAAATTTCTAAAGCACTACAAACTTTAATATTATATGTAAACGCTAGCTATTGTTAAATGATGGCTACTAAGTGGCATAGGCTCTGCAGCCCTCAGTTTCCTTACACATGTTATCATCTTCACCACCACCACCACAACCATTATTATTATCATCTATGTAATGAGAATGTTGGACCAGATGATTGCTGAGATACCTTCCAGCTCAAAATCCTATGGTCTCTATTCCTTTGAAGTTAATTCCATTTCTCTATACTATCCCCATCTAGGTATTTATTACATTTATCTATTGCTTTTGAGGCAATTCTTCCTTTTGCATGTTGTCATCTCCATTAAAATGTGGGCTTCTGGGGAAGCTAGGTGGCACAGTGAATAGAACACCGACCCTGGAGTCAGGAGAACCTGGGTTCAGATCTGGCCTCAGACACTTAACACAAAAAAATAGCCATGTGACCTGGGGCAAATCACTTAACCGTAATTGCCCTCTAAAAAGCAAAATAAAATAAAATGTGAGCTTCTTATTTTCTCATTTTTCCCCAAGATGAACTCTTAATAAATAATTGTTTACTGACTGACTGGCCTTTACTCCCTAGTTGGTCAGTTCAAATAAATACTATCATTTACCCTTGAATAAACTCTTCTTTTTTCCTTATTTACATTCATTCATTGTGAAATTCTAAAACTCAGTTAACTCTCACTCTTTGACTTCTCTGCCTCTATTCATGTGATGAATATTGCTAGAACTTAACAGTTTTGAAGACAGTTTCCTGACTTTTTTGTAATCTTGTCATCACCTGGTTCTTACTGCTATAGGGAAAACCTGGTGTTCTTTCCTGATGGACTTCAGTATATTTCCCTAGTGATATTTCAAAACCAATTTTTTTCATCATGGCTCTTAAACCATTCCCCATCTTCCCCACCTTCAACTTGAGAAAAGACCTTATCTCCCACTTTACTATGAAAATAAAGGATATCAGTTGTGATATCTGTGTTTTCCCCTAATCATCAATTGAAAAGCATAAATGTCATTGCCAATTTTCCCCTTAGTCAGATTTCATAAGAATAGGTATACCTCCTCCTTTTTAAGTTCAATTTCTCTTCTTGAACCCATGATTCCATCTACTCCTAGCTCCCTTGAGAACTTTGATTATACCCGTTCCCTCATTTTCATCTTCTCTTCATTTACTAGCACATTCTCCAATGCTTAAAAGCATGAAACATTCCTACCCATCCTTAAATGTATTTTCTTTTTCCTGCCAACTTCTCAAGCTTTAATGCTATTTTTTCCTCAATTCCATGGCCAAACTCTTAGAGAAAGTGAATGTACTTGTTGTCTTCATTTTTTCATGACCTACTCACTTTTAGTATCTTACAATCTGGCTTCCTAAGTACATTACAGAAACTGTCTTGTTCAAATTAACCAAAAAAATCCTTTAATGACTAAACCTTATAGTGTTTTCCCCCTTCAAATATCATCCTTATTGAACTCTATGTAATTTTCACCTCTTGATCTATTAGTCAATTTATCAACAATTACTTACCAAGTACTAAATACCTGGAATCATATGTACTATGAGCTGTGGAGACAAAGAAACTCCTGCACACGAGGACCTTCCATTCTAATGAGGGAGAAAACAAATACATATATAAATTTAGAGGTAATATGTACAAAATAAATACATGTTTGTTTGAGGATGGAGAGCTCTCTTGTGGGAGAGGTTATCAGGAAACATTTCCTATAGAATGGGTCTTGATCTGAGTCTTGAAAGAAACTGGGTGTTCTGTAAGATGGAGGTGGAGTAGGAGACCATATGAGGAATCTTTGACATAAAGGAAACGAGATGAGAGATAGAGCATTATTCATTTATGTGAAGAATAGCAAGTTATTCACTATTATTAAATCATAAGTTGTATGGTGAGAAATATGAAGCACAGAAAAATAGGAAAGTCCCAGATAGGACTCTGAATGCCAAACAGAAGTTTATGTTTTATGCTAGAGGTAATAGTGAGTCACTGAAGTTTATTGAGTGGCAAGGCACCTTTTGACAACTGTGAGGAAGATGAAATTGAGTGGGGAAAAACTTGAGGTAGGGAGACCCAGACCAAATATAGTAGTAGACTATAACATTAGTTCATTTAAGAGGTAATGAAGAGAAAAGTATAGTTTGAATGGAGAGAGACTTGACTGAAATATATTTTGGAGATAGAAACATGATTTTGTGATTGATCTAATATTCATAATGAAGAGAAAGCAAGAAGTCAAGGATAATACTAAGGTTATGAACCTTGATAAATGGAAAGATGACAGTACTCTTCACAGTAATGGAGAAGATCAAAAAGGAGTGGGTTGCTTCAAGTGAAAAGTAAATGTAGGAGTCGTTGGCATAGAAATGTTATTTGAATCTTTGATTTCAGGAAGTAATAAAGTATAGATAGAAAAGAGAAGAGGACCTAGGTGTAATGGCAAGCAAAGAAGTTCTTAATGCCTAGTTTCAACTATTTAATTATTTAACACCTTGTTTCAGTTCAAGTTTCTTTTGAGCCTTGCCCATGAGTTTATCAAGGCTTTGTTAAGAAACAGAACTTGTAAACACCACATTGGGAGGAACTTGCTGATGCAACAGGAAGGGCAGGAACAGGGAGGAGCTAATGACCATATATAAGGAGAAGCCCAATCCAGGAGAGAGCAGAACTGAGGAGGGGAATGGTTCTGGAGGCCAGCACTCTGTCTGTTCTGTCTGTGTTGATTTTTGTTTGTGATACTTTGTACAGAAGCCCTGGGACCTTACTGGAACCCCTGAAAGAAGATTTTCTTATTGTCTAGAAGTCCTGGCGGAGGGTTTCAGAGGTCCTGGGACTGTACTGGCAATGTGTGTTGAGTTCTCAGACCTTTTGGTGGGTCTGTGTTGATTTCACAGGCAGATAGTGAATTGATGATGGAGCCAGCAATGTGTATGAGTGTCATTGTGTCTTTGTTGAGCTTTGTCTTCCCAGAAACAGAAACTGCAAAGGATTGGGGTGCACTGGACACTGTGAGCTTCAATATGGAACTGGATGAGGAGCTGGATGAGGAGCTGAATGAAGAGTTGAGAGCTGCCTACCTGTGAATCCAGGTGATGATTGGGTAGATTTGGGCAGGAGCATGGAATTTGGGACACAGCCTCAAGTCAAGATGAAAAGACCTCTCCTTTGGTACTTAGAGCTGACTTAGAAGATCATGATTCAATGTGACCTAGGGGTGGTCATATTTGACCTTTGTACTTTGTGTCCCTTAAGGAGGCTTGCTTCTTAAGAATGATTGAGTTAAGGACTTAATGAATGATATCTTTTGTTGAAAACTATGTGACCACTTTGATGACCACTATGTGGCTACTTTAGGAATAACTTGTTATGTTTTAACATTGTGAATGCTCTACTTTGGTTTCTGTGAATGTTTTGTCATAGTTTATTACTGAATAAATAAAGAGTTCACCATACTATGTGATCACAACCTTAAAGCTATTCACAGCAGCAGTCCTCTGGAGAGCTGCTCATGCTTGACTTTACACTAAGATAGAGATGTGGGGAATACTCAAAGGAGGATAAATGATGATGAGACAAAAGAGACTAAAAAAAAGAATATGCAAACAGGTAGAAAGAAAGTCAAGTGAGAATCTTGCTGAATACTCTCTCCAGAACCTCCTACTATTCTGAACAGTTGTTTAGAGTGTCCTTTTTGCCTAATCTATATCCCATCTCCAAGTCATGAATGTCCCCAAATGTTCTCTCTTGTGGCATCTTCTCTTTCTTTCTCTATATTCTATTTCTTGGTGATATCCTCAGGGGTTTACTAGGTATATCTTTTTCAATCAAACTAAGCTCTGTCCTGAGCTCTAGTTTCTTATTACCAGCTTCCTCCTGGAAATATCAAATCTACATCTTCAACTCAACTGTCCAAAATAGAACTCATCTGTGAGAAACTGTTGAGGTAGCCATTATCCTTCCAATTACGTGGTCTGCATTCTATTTAATTAAATCTTATGTTTCTATGATCCTAGACAAGCATGAAAGTCCCTCTCTAACATTTTGAGTCTGAGTTTATTCAAACTCTAAAGGCAATTGCAAGAAAATCACTTTGGTTACAGAGAAGTACCACATAAATAGAAGTTAGTATTATTATTGGACATTTTTCTAGTCCTCAAAAAATAAAAACAATAAAAAAGAATAAGTAAAAGAAAGTATTCTTTTTCTCTAGCCATATACAATATAGTTTCTCTTGATTTTTTAGAATAGGTGCTGGAAGTTTGTCTATAAACAAATTTCCATTAAATAAATCAAATTTCCTTATGAACGTCTATTATAAAATCAAGGATATGTTAACAGCCTCCCATTCTAGTGGGTTGGTTTTGACCACACCCAGATATATTGCATGTAGACACTCTTTTGTAGGGCTTCTAGAACTTTACAGCATTTCCAACACAATCCTAAATTTGGGGTCTTTCCGTAAATCTTGCTCACCAGACCTTTGTTACCATTAGCTAAATATTCCCCAATACCTAATATTTGCTGTCTCTAAAGTCCTAGAAGAGAAATATAAAAACAGAGAAAAGGAAAAAGAGTGGGAGAAGATTGTCTAGAATATAACAATAGAAGATAATTCATCCCACCCTTCCTCCAATCAAGACAGATTGTTGTACTGGAAAACTCCCTGGAATTTGGGCCATTGGACCTACGTTTGCAATGTGACTCTGCTATTTATCATTCATATATAACCTTGGATTTGTTCAGCCACTTTTTTCAAAACTGTCTGACTCTTTATGACCCCATTTGGGGTTGTCTTGGTAAAGATAGCAAAGTGATTTGCCATTTGCTTCTCCAGCTCATTTTACAGATGAGGAAACTGAGGCAAACAGGGTTAAGTGACTTGCCCAGGGTCACAGAGGTAGTCTCTGAGGCCAGATTTGAACACGTGTAGATGACCCCAGGCCTTGCACTCTATCCACTGTACCACCTAACTGCCATTGCCTTGATTAAGTTACCTTGATTCTCTGAGACTCTGTTTTCTCATTTTGTTAAATGATAGTATAGGACTAGAGGATCATCATATTCCTTTAACTTTAATGATTCCATGATAACCTAGTGTGTCACATCACTGAAATATAGAGAGGTAGAGCAAGCACTTGGCTCTCTGATGTTTTTTTCCTGTTTTATTTCCTAGAAATTTAACTCTGCAATCTTAGATCCTAAGCAAGGACTAGATAATAATTGAAGAAACAAATTGTTTATATTCCATTCTGAGTTTAAAGTTGGAGACATTTGCCTTTAGTTACTTAAACATGAACCAGAGATTAGATGTAAGAATTGAGTTGGTCAGAGCTGATATCTTGTGGAGCTGACAATTAGACATTAGCATTGTTGTCTGTCTTAGGGGAGAAGTCGAAATAATTTTCTTCCTTTTCTCCTACCCGGGTGAATATTTATTCTGACAGCTTTAATTTATCCCTATTATTTCCTACTGTCATTGGCTACAGCATAATTTTGTGGGGTGTAGAAATGAATATTTAAATGAAGACCTTTGTCAAGGTGAATGCCTCAATAGGTTATCCTTTTTCCTTTATCACAATGTGAAGATAAGTAAAAGAAGAAACTTTCTCTTTTCTTTTTCTTATCTCCATGAATTTCCAGTGATCTCAGGCTAAATAGGATAGATGGTTTTTAAGTTGTACACACATTAACACTTGTGCTATACCAATTGGTAGTGGAATTGGGGTTTCATTGATGTAGGGAATATTTTAAAAAGTATTTTATTCTGAACCTAAGAAATAAAAAAAAAATATTTCCCTAATAAAGTAAAATAGAACAAAAAAGGATGATTGTACATGAGACTACAAATCTGATATGTAAAACTTACTATTCCTTGTAAATATGATAAAGCTATTGTGTAACTTTATTTTTTCTGCACTCCACCCACTGTCCTAGAGTTGACTATTAATAAACTCAAATATGTGTGTATGCATATATGTGTATGTGTGTGCATGTTTGCATGTGCATGTGTGTGTATAAAAGTGTTCTGTACATACTTCTATTCATCAGTTCTTTCTCTGAATGCAGATTGTGTCTTTATTTGTAGTTAAGTTGGGTATTTGTAATACTCAAAATAACTTAGTCATCCAAAGTTATTCTTAAAACAATATTTTATTAGGAATTTCTAGAATGTGAAAGCCCTTCAATGATCATGAGCAGTACCTAATCTACAACTTAAACATCTTGATAAATACATTATGGGATACTAAAATCATGTATTTCGTATATAAATAGGTTAAATGAAGAGGTTTCTCTAGGCAACAAGATTATAAATTATAAATGAGTTGCTTATCTAAATCAGTGAAGCAAGTTTTCCATGTTGATAAACACACAGATCTTGATACACAATAAAGAAATTAAGCTATCTAAAACAAATAAAAGTTAGGGGCAACAAATAGTATTCTTTGCTCTTGAGAGATGATTGTTAAATTTTCATGTGAGCATTTATGTGTTGAAAATTGGCAAATGCTTCAAATCAAACCTTAGTTTTATTATTTTGTGGATTGTCTAGACTTACGAAAGTGATGGAGAATTATGCAGATTGAACATAAAAGGATGTTGTACACACAGTTTTGTTTGTTTGTTTTTTTGAGAACTTGTTAGACATTAATATACTCCTGGGAGAAACTGAAGTAACTATCCATGTATGTTAATTATACATATATAATGAATTTATGTACATGTTATATTAGATCAATATGTTGTATTATGTTGAATTACATTATTTTATGTAATGCATAATGTTATACATTTTCTTTTATGTCATCTTGCATTATGTTGTGTAGTTATGTTGTGTTAGGTACATCATGATATCACATCACATAACATTTATTAAATTATATCACATCACATGTGTTATGCTATAGTATAGTATAGTAGTATTGTAGAGTATATCACATTCTGACATGTTATATATTATATCATGTTATATTATTATATACTATGTTATATTATATTATGTTAGATATTATACTGTACCATGTTACAATATGCTATATTATATATGGTATATTATATGGTTGTTCTATCACATAAGACATCATATGTTAATTTATATAATATTATATATTACATTGAGTTATATTGTTATATTAGAGCAAGTCGTATATATTATTTAGATTATATAATATTGCATATATAATTATATATTGTATATCTGAGGAAAATTAATATCATGCCATATTATTTAATTTAATAATTCAGTTTAATAATAAATTATTACTGAATTAATTTATAATTTACTAATGATTATTTGGTTTAATAATTGCAATACTTATTTTAATTTATTATTAATCATTAAACTTAATAGTTTGATTAAATTATTTTAATAATTATTATTAGTCTGTATTTCATCCTATTCCCCATTTTATCAAACTCCATTTCTCAGGCTTGCTCAAAAGGCAATTTCTTCCATCCTGATCTAAAGGCATGGTTGACTAATATGATTACTCCTAGCCCCTTTAACATTTACTAGCTAACCAGTTTAAAGGTGAATAATGCATCCCCTTGAGTTAGGTCCTTCCCAGGGGATAGCTCTCCTCTCCTTCCCTCTCCTTGTCAAAATTACGAATGATTTTGTCTCCAAGGAGAAGGCTAAGGGGGGGTTGGGGGGGCGCATCCTGATTAGAGTGGTTCTGATTTTCTGGTCAAGCTTACTAGAGATAGCTGGCATCCATAAAGCAATTAGCCTTCCTTTATTGCCAGAGGGGGCAGCTAGGTGGCACGGTAGATAAAGCACAAGGCTTTCAGTGAGGAAGACCTGAGTTCAAATTCAGACTCAAACATTTGTTAGCTGTGTGACCTTGGGCAGGTCATTTAACTTTGCCTTAGTTTCCTCATTTGTAAAAAATGAGCTTAAGAAGGAAATATCAAACCACTCTAGTATCTTTGCCAAGAAAACCTCAAATGAAGTCATGAAGAATCAGACATGATTAGAAAATAACTGAACAACAACAGTGCAAGGTTATAAACACAGTTCTGGGGGCTGGTCATACAATAAAATAAATCAGACTTATACAATTTGTCCACTTCTTCAGGCCACAGATAGGTCAGACTAGACACAGACTGAGGATGATTGGTTGCCATATATCATGTGACAGACAGGAGAGAGTGTGCAGTGACAACCCTACATTTTTTATGGGTCACCTGAAATCTTTTGGTAGGCTGCCAGTGGCCCATAGGCCACAAGTTGTACAAGGGTTGACATAAATAGAACATCCTCTTTCCTTAGGGAACTTACATTCTATTTGGGAAAATAGCATGTACTTATTCAAGTATATGCAAAATATGTTCAAAATATATTGGAAGGGACATTTGAGATGAGCTTTTGAAAAACACTGAACTTCTAATGGCCAGGTGAAGAAGTACATTCTAGATGTGGGTTGTAACAGACTGTATAAAGACATTGAAATAAAAGATGGAATGGTGTACAAGACCAAGAAGGTCAGCATGACTGAATAATAAAGTAGAAGAAGGGAAAGAATATAGACCATGCTGGAACTGTAGTTTGCAACCCATCCGATGGACACTTTAAGGGAAGTAGTTTGAATTTCATCTTAGAAGCAGAAAGGAGCTAGTGGAGTTTATTGGGTCAGACCTGTACTTTAGTAATATGACATGAAGGTGTATAGGAAATAAACTGGGGAGGAGGGGGGGGACTTAATGAGGGGACATCAATTAGAAAGCTCTTCCTGCAGTCGTAGTAAGAAGTGTTAAGTACCTAGGATATGGTATTGACTGCAAAAATATAAAGAGATCGATTGGAGAGATGCTTTTGAGATAGAAATGAGTTGCTTTGGCATCTTGTTGGATATGTGCTCTGAGAGATAGGAGTTGAATATAACATAAGTTTAAAACCAGGATAACTGCAAGGATTGCTGTTGCTCAGTTGTTTCAGTCGCATCTGATTCTTCGTGACTCCATTTGGGGTTTTCTTGGCAAAGTTACTGGGATGATTTTCTTCTCCAGCTCAATTTTATAGATGAGGAAACAGACAAAGAGTTAAATGACTTATCCAGTGTCACACATTTTATAAGTGTCTGTTGAAGTAAGGGAGATGAGTTTTCCTGATTCCAGGCCTGACACGCTATCCACTGTGCCACCTAATGGCAAAGATAGTGGGGTATTAAGCAGAAACAAGGAAAATGATATGAAGGATGGGTTTAGAATGAAAGAAAATGCATTGGTTTTGTTGGGATTTTTGGAAAGGTTAAGTTTGAGGTGCCTATGGCCCCATGGGCACATGTCCATTTTCTTAAAAATGTCCATTTGTCGGAGGTGGCTAGGTAGCACAGTGAATAGAGCACTGGCCCTGGAGTCAGGAGGACCTGAGTTCAAATCTAGCCTTAGACACTTAACACACACACACAAAACTAGCCTTTGACCTTGGGTAAGTCACTTAACCCTAACTGCCCTACCTTCCCCCTTCCAAAAAAGCAAAAAAAAAATTTTAATTTTTATAAATATCCAGTTGATACTTGGTGATGTAAGATAGAGATTTTAGTGAGAGATCGGTGCTGGATAAATAGATTTTGGAATGATTTGAATAAAGAATTAACTCATGGGAGATAAGAATGTTATCAAGTGTGAAATGAAAAAGAAAAGAAGAACCAGAAAGCAGAATGAGGAAACACTCATAGTCAGGGTGTGGGAGGGATCTGGAAAAGACTCCAAGCCCATCATACCTTTGTCTCATTCTCCCATCGTTCCTCTGGTATTTCTCAGCAATAATCTTCGGCTACATTTTCTTGGGTGAGAAGGTGGAATGGCTTAGTTACTATTTATATTAAGCAGACCAGAGGAACTCTTGGTGGCACTTCTTTCTTATGTTAGGGATTATACAATTTATTGACTCGGTTCATTTTGAATTTTTATTTGGATGATACCACTAAATCCATTTCATTTGATATTCATCATTCAGGATCCATTTGGATCTCAGAGCTTTAAACTTAATTAGGAAACATTTTCTGAAGGAACTAGCAAAGCACTTATGTCTGAGGGGATGGCTCAGAGCAACATCAGTTTAAATGTAAATCAGACTGGCAGCTTCAGACCAGAGAGAACCAATGGACCTAGAAAACTGGCAAATGGTTAATGAATTATTTATTTTTAAAGCACCTCCTTGTGATTGAAGGGAACCTAAAGACAGTAATTCCCTAAGAAGTAGGTGATGGAAGGGTAAGGAGGGAGGTTACTTGTACTCTTCATGTTTGAAAGGGCTGCACTGAAGGTATTGTTTGGGTTCCTGAGGAGATAAGCACTAAATCTTCTTCATCTCCTAGGAAGTTTCTTCCTGATGGGAGAGAAAACATTTTGACTTAGACCAGCTCAAAGCTGGAGTTAAGAGTAAGATTCTAAAAGTTGCTGTTTGATACAAATTTTACTAGAGGAGTAGAAAGAGTCAAATTTCTCTTCAAAGGTAATTTTGGGGAACTAAGAAGACATGATAAGAAATGGCAACATCATTGGGAGGAATGACATCTAGTTGTATCACAGGTTTGAGTGAAAATAAACTTTTTTTAAATTATGCACAGATCTAAAATAGAGATTAAGATGTTATGCATTTAAAAACTTTAAGCAATGTATTTTATGTACAAAGAGGAGGGGAAGTATATGGTTATAAGTAAGTATAAGAGATATGCTAGTCAAAGCTGGACCTTAAATCCCAAGGAAAACAACTTTTTACTTAGACCATAGAACATGGCACATTATTGCCAATCAGTGGCAGATACCTAAATTTCAGGGACAGCCTTCTGACTGCTGAATCTTTCTGTAATAAGATAACTCAACTCAAATCATTACATGTCTGATTGTCACCTTTGTCATATCAAAATCACTTTGGATTACAATTGAATTGGGCTATATTTTAGCCTGTAAATTAATGACATACTTATTTTAGTACTTCATATATTATTCATTCAAAATTATTTATTGGGAACCTACTTTGCTTTAAGGGACATATATGCAAATAATTACAGTAATAACAACAACATAATAATAATATCTTACATGTATATAGATCTTATTATGTGCCATGCACTATGTGGATCTTCACAATAACCCTGGGAGGTAGTTGCTATTATTATGCTCATTTTACATTTGAAGAAACAGAGGCAAATGGAGGTTAAGTGACTTGCCAAGGGTTACACAGCTAGTAAATAAATGTCTGAGGTTAAATTTCAGTTCAGGTCTTTCTAACTCCAGGCCCAACACTCCATCCACTACAATTGAAGTGTTATGGGGGATTAAAGGAAGGAAATCTCACTTCTAGATATGATAGTAAGTGATTATTCCATGGAATAGTGAAGAACATTTGAGCTGAACCTTGAAGAATGGTTAAGATTTTATTAAATGAGCCGGATGGTAAAAATATTCCTTGGAATGGTATCAAAAATTGTAGAGGTAGGAAA
This sequence comes from Petaurus breviceps papuanus, assembly GCF_028583685.1. Lineage (NCBI taxonomy): Eukaryota > Metazoa > Chordata > Mammalia > Diprotodontia > Petauridae > Petaurus > Petaurus breviceps. Next base: position 13,688,289 of record NW_027185887.1, read on the forward strand.
AATGCAAAACATATCTACGAAAAGGTCAAAATTGGCCAGAGTAGAGCTCTCATGTACCTCATTCCAGTGAGCCTGGAAAGTGAGCTTGGGACAAGAAGGGTAACTAAATGAGCACCAGGTTTGAATTTCATCTTGAAATTAACTTGCTGGGTGACCATGGCATGTAGTTTACCCTCTCTGAGCCCAGTTGGTGCATCAGCAAAATGAGGATAATTATGCCTAGAGTATCTCCTTTGTAAGATTGTTGTGAGATTCAAATAAGATGTCTGTAATGTGTTTTGTTAACCTTCGGGTACTATTTAAACCTGAGTTAAAATTGTCATAAAAGGCAGGCTAACAAATAGGGACTTTGTTGGGTAAGAAAGTGCTATTCACATATGTTTTCTGATCTCAGAAGTGGTCCAGTCACAGAAAACCTTAAAATAAAATGAAGAAGGAAGCAACAGGGGGCCAAGACCAGGTCCTAATTTGAGCAAGTACCTAGGCCTAAGTTAGCAACAGCTAAGGAGCAAGCTCATTTCTCATTTCAAAATGTACCAGTCAATAAGAGGGGGCTTGGTTTTACAGGGGAGAAAGAAAATTTTCTTCTGACAATGACAGACTTTGTCCTCTGCTCCATCTTAACCAGGAACAAGTTCTTCTTGAGCATATCGACTGAAGCTCCAGCCAAAGGATCCCAAAGTCCTCCTTGGATACCCAAACTTGGGAACAGGCAACATTTCTAAGGTGAAAACCAGCTATGACAAGGCCTGGTCTCCTGTGAGAGCAGGCTAAACATACTCTGGAGTGCCTGACCACTAGTGGGCACACATGTCCCTTGATTCTGTGGGAAAGCTCTGCTCTCAGAGGGGAATCAGGGTCAACTATTTCAGAGGGCAGTTTCTCTCACCACTTAATCCAAACTGGCTGACTCTATAATACAAACTAGAGATTTAGTGCTATTGCTCCCCAAGCTCTGAACAGCCACCCTCTATCCAAAGGTAATTCCACCTGGTAATTAACTGTGAAAAATAGAGTGGCCGCCTTCTGACCCGTGTTTATGCCAAGCAACAGTTTCCCTTGGGATTTTTCCTCTCTAGTTTCTCTCTCTCTTTCTTTTTTTTTTCCCCTTCACTGCCTGGGTTTGTGTGTATGTGTGTTTTTAAGTATTAACTCTCATGGAAGACCATGCCTATTTAAAATTCCCAGACGATGAGTCAGACCCATTCAGTCATGTTCCTGGAGAGTCACATGATGTGGTTTGATGAAACTTCACCTCATGAAAGGATTGGGGGAGAGATTTCAGAAGAGCATTTTCAGATTAAAATATAGGTGTAGGTATGAGAGGAGAGAGGGAGAGAGAGAGAGAGAGAGAGAGAGAGAGAGTGAGAGTTAAACAATAGTTTCTCTCTCGCTTTCTCCTTTCTTCTCTCTCTCTCTCTTTCTCTCTCTCTCTCTCCCTCTCTCCTCTCATACCTACATCTATATTTTAATCTGAAAATGCTCTTCTGAAATCTCTCCCCCAATCCTTTCATGAGGTGAAGTTTCATCAAACCACATCATGTGACTCTCCAGGAACATGACTGAATGGGTCTGACTCATCGTCTGGGAATTTTAAATAGGCATGGACTTCCATGAGAGTTAATACTTAAAGAGACGGATAAAAAAAAACCTGAGAAAAGAAAAGGGGAGAGAAAGAGAGAAAGAGAGAGAGAGAGAGAGAGAGAGAGAGAGAGATAACAGACTGACAGATGAGGCTTTGGTTTTGTTCCCAGTTTCTTTCTTCCTGGGATAATTAATCATCAGATTAGCAGCTAGGTTAGCTACAACAGAGATAGAAGTATCCAGTGTCTGGAGGGCTCAGTTTCTTTTGGACATGACGCTTACCTGGCCACCTGCATCTTGGATTCTCTATTTTGAGACAAGGATGATGGATGGATAATCCTATCTGTGATAGGTCTCCTCAAAAGAATTACTTCTAGTTGGAGGGGACACTTTTCACATCTGTTGCTGGTTGGATACTTTGAAAAGATATAGTGGTCTAGTGTCAATGCTATTGGGGGTGGGAGGATGGGGATTAAATTAGAAGTTAGAAGACAGGAAGTGTTCCATTTCTAACTTTGCTGCTAATGTGTGGGCTGCTGTGGGTCTCTCTGTGATTTTACAAACCAAGTAGAATAAACTGGCCTGGTGCCTACTTCACATCTGTGTTCTGGGAAACTCTTTGATCTCTCTAGATATAGGTACTGAATAAATACCAGGCCATGAATACTTGGCTGGTTAGAGTGAGCAAAAGCAGTAGACTCATTTTTATCCTCAAGCCCAAGCCTAGTGGCCTGTGTGTGAGAGGTAAACTTCAGGTAAGGACTAAGGTTCATTTTGAAAACAAAACGTAAAATTCTGTGAATTTCTCTTATCTCATATTTCCCATTCCAGAGAGAAGAACACGTATTGAACAACTGGCTCATTTAAGCATTTTCAGGTCATTCAGACTTCTGGTTCTAAGGGCAGGCAAGGAAAATTAAGCTTTGCTCTGAAACCTAAAGTGGTTTCTGGAGAGACATAAGAGAATGAGAAACCATTTTCCTACAACTTTTATGGCATTTTTCATCTGGTAGCATCTAGAATGAACTAATTCAGAGACAAATGTACATTTCTTTAAATAAATTAATCAAACCAGGTACAAAACACCCAGTCCAATATTTTGCAGGCATTCTGATATTTAATAACTGTCTGCTGAATTTAATTTCATTTAATTAAGTTGAAAGCATATCAGTAAAATGTGGTCTACAAGTCCATTTTGAAGACCATGTTTGTGTGTTTAAACATGTTTTAATATCATTTGCTTTTTACATCTTCTTGATTTCTGAGTATATACTATTTTTATCTTTTATCAAGTAAGCTGTCCCTAATAACAAAGAAGAAAATGAAAGAACAAAAGGAGTTAATAAAACTATCCAAGATATCAGCTGACTATGACAGAATAGGCAATATTTATGCCCATATTTCCTTACCTCTGCAAAGACAAGTTAGTATTTTTTTTTTCTAATTTCACCATTAGGGCCAAGCTTGGTCATTATAATTATATACCACTCTAATTCCTTTTGTTGTTGTTCTTGCAATTTACATTGTTTTAGTACTTTTGTCTATTGTTTTTCTCATTCTGTCTGTTTCATGTTCCATCAGCTGATGTGAGTCTTCCTACATAGTTCTGAATTCTTTACATTTATCATTTCTTAATGGCACAATAATGTTCCATCTCATTCATGTATGCCAATTTATTTAGACATACTCCAATTGAATGCATTCATGTTGTTTCCAGTTCTTTACACAAAATGCTTGTAAGAACTTTTTATCTATATGATCTTTTCTATCCATCTTCAACCTTATTAGGATAAATGACTAGCAATGGAAGCTCTGAATCAAGTCAGAATTTTAGTCAATATATTTATCATAATTCTCAAATGTTTTTCAGAATGTTCAGACAAATGTACAGCTCCACCAATAGTGAATCAATGTTGTATTGGTTCTTGTAAGTTTATTCAGACAGAAAGACAGACAGACAGACAGACAGACAGACAGACAGACAGACAGACAGATAGATAGATAGATAGATAGATAGATAGATAGATAGATAGATAGACAGATAGACAGACAGATAGATAGACATAATAGTCTTTTAACATTTGCCAAGAATTATGACATTTGACCTTGGCAGCAACCCCATTAAGCATGTGCTAAGTGTATTACTATCAGCATTTTACCAGCTCAAAATGTTTAAAAAATTTAAGCAAAGACACAGAGTTTAAGTAAAAGAAGTGGCATTTTCAAACCAGACTTTATCTGATTGTAGGCGCAGTTGTCTTTCCATGATACCTCACTGCCTCTTAGTGTACACACATGTAATACTAAACTTATAATTTTAGTAATTAAGTACAAATTTCAAGTGATGAAATAAACCACCCTCGACTCCAACTGAGCATGTCTAAAACCAAACCCATCTCCTACCCCTAGACTTTCCTATTTGAATCAGTGAAATCATGATACATCCAATTGCTCAGGGAAAGAAACTTTAAAGCACTGCTTTTTAACTTGTTTCTGTGTCATGGGCCCATTTGACAGTCCAGATGAAGCCTAGGAACCGCTTATCAGAATAATGTTTTTAAATGTATAAAATAATGTATGCAGATTTCCAAAGAAAATCAATTACAAATAAAGTTTATTAAAATACATTTATAAAAATAAAGATGTACATTTTCTACCCAAGTTCATATTCCTCTCAAAATATATGCTGATTCCAAAGTTTAAAGACCTCAGCCTTGAGCCACTGTTGACTCTTCCTTTTCTTTTCTCTTCCATATCCAATAAGGTACCAAGTACTGTCAATTCTTTCATTTTAATACTGTCTTCTATCTTTCCTCCTATCAATACCACCAGTTCAATCCCATATTACCTCACTATATTGTACAATTACAATAGCCTACTAACTACTCTGACTGCCTCAGTCTGCAAATTCATTTTCCTCAAGTGTCATTTTCATCATGTTTCTCCCCTGTTCAAAAACCTTATATAGCTCACCATATAGAGAACCCCAGCTACTTTATTCTGAGTATACTAGAGTCAACTTGACCTGCCAATTATTAAGTTTTCAGTATGAATATTTGCGCCTTGGGAATTTGCAAATATTATAAATTAGGGCTTAATTTGTTGTTTTGTTGAATATCTATACTTAAGAGATAGAGAAAAATGTTAATAATGATGGCTAAACTGAAAAGAATATTTAACATTTTTCTCCAGAATGCTTGTTGTCAAATATTTACCAGCATAACCTTATCATTAGCCCAGGGTCTCTTCAGGGAATTTGTTTATTTTTTTAAAAATATTTTGATAACTATTGAAAAATAATTGATTTTCTCTACATTTTATTTTGCTTTATAAAACATTATGAGAAAGGATCCATGCATTTCATCAGACTGCCAAAAGGGTAAATGACGCCTCCAAAAGCTGGAACACTGCCTCAGCCTGACATCCAAAGTCCCTTAAAATCTTGCTGGATTTAAATGTGACTCTTCAGCCTCACTAGTCCCATACACAGACCTTCCATTTCACATAGACTGCTCTATTGTTATTCAAATACCACTTCTACAGTTGTATGTCCTTTACTTCAACAATTCCTTTCCCATAAGATTTTTTCTCTTCATCTCTGCCTAAATGAATATTATGTATCAAGTTCCATTTTCTCCATAAAATTAATTGAACAGTCCAGACTACAATGATTTTCCTTACCTTTCTATAGCACTTTTGATCTATGCCACTAATATTTGTATTGATCATCTTCTCCCTTGAATTGATAATAATAGTAATAATATTTCAATGATTTGTCACTACCACTAAATTTGTTAACTTCTGGAAAGCTAAGCAGTATGATTTTTTTTTTTTTGCAAGATATGGCAACATTCCCCAGAATGATCCTGCTTCCATAACAGCTCATTCAGGCAGACAACTCCAGTGGAGAAGAAACCAAATGTGCCCACCAACTGCCAAACAATTGCCTCTGCAAGGCATGTAAGCCAGCCTAGCTAAAGCAGCAAGGCACCATGGGGGACATACAGGAGACAACATGTGCCAGATTGGTCAGGTCACCATCATCACCTCAACCACCATCTATCTCCCTTCAGACACTGAGGTACACAATTCAGGGCCCTGAACCCAGGAACCTTAAGGACAGCAATATTTCCCATAGCCACAGCAACCATCCTAGGAAGGAATTCCTATACTTGAAACATCATGGTACCTGCTTCTGTAGTCACTATCAGCACATGTATTAATGACCCAGAAAAGAGAGTCCTTGACACCAAAGTTTTGGCACTATTAAATGATCCAGCGACAGAAACTAATATGATTTTATCTGTACAAATAACACTAAAGAAGAATTACCACTATTTTGTTGTTGCTGTTTTGTTTGGTTGCTTCTCTTTCCCTAATGCATTCTAAAGACCCTTGCATTTGACTGGCAGTTGAAATCTTTCATATGTGTTGCTGCCCCAAGCCCATTACAATATGAGCTCCTTGAGAGTAGAAGTTATTTCACTTTTCTCTTAGTATACTCATAGTGCTTTAGACATATTAAGTGCTTTAAAATGTTTCATTCATTCATTTTCTTCATTCTCTATAATGTGCAGAATATTGTTTGGCACATAGTAGTTGCTCAGTATATTTTGTCAATAGATTGATTATAGAACTTGAGACTATAATAAAGTAATCTCTCTGTAAAATGTTGTGAATTTAGGAGCAACCACCCATATTGGAAATATCTTCGAGTAATATGTAATTATGAAATACTATGCAGCTAGTTGGTGCAATGGACAGAGTGCTGGTGCTGGAGCCAGAAATACCTGAATTCAAGTCCTTTTTAGATGCTTAACCATATGATTTTGGGTAAATAGGTTAACCTCTGTGTATTTCAGTTTCCTCATCTGCAAAATGGTAATAATAAAAGTACCTACCTCTCAGGTTTGTTGTGAAGATAAAATGAGATAGAATTTATAAAGTGATTTGTAAACTATAAATCTCTGTATAAATGCTATTACTGTTGTTGAAGTTGTTATTATTGTTTTTTAAAACAGACAAGTTACAGGGGATTACCTTCATATGTAAATATACAGTATGAATCTTGGGTCGGTTTTCCTGCAAAGATGATAATCCTGTCTGGTGAGAGAAGAGAATTTAGCCAGGCCAGGTAGATGGTTAGTGTAGTGAATAGTGCTTATGTTAATGTCAAAAGCTATTCATTATAAAAGGGTTAAGGGTATATCCTGAGGATGGGAAAGGGGAGGGGAATATTCAAGCCAGGTAACTGAACTGATAAAGAGAAGGATTGACCAAGAAAACACAGAAGAGACAGGGAAAAGACTTAAGATGGCAAGTCCAATGTTCCCAGGCAAAAGATTGATCCTGCTAACAAAGACTAAGAATAGCCTAAAAGAGAGAAAATAAGATAGAAAGTCACCAAGTCCAGGTTTTGGTGTTTTTTTGTTTTGTTTTATTTTACTAGAGTCAAGCTATCTCATAGACTCTCTAGAGAGATAAGGAGACTCCGGAATTCCAAGGCTAGGACCCAAACTGATAGAATAGCTAGATAGCTGCCATCAGCATGATTCCTACCAGAAGCCAAAAGAGTAGGCCTGCAATGTAAATGAGATAGAATATTCTTCCTCCTTGGACCAGAGGAGAGGGAAAGCAGATAATTTAATCCAGATGTGAAAGGTAAAAGTACACTGTATTAAATGTGAGAAATCTTACTCAAATGTTAGGGTGTAGCCAAGGGGCAAGAGGATTAAAGTTACTATAACAAGGCAACAGCAAGGATAATGTATTTTTTGGTCTTTATAATCAAATCTGAGTGATATATTCAATCATGATGTGAAACAACAATATAACAACAGTGTATATTATGAAATATTTTTGCTTTTTTTTTTTTTGGAGGGAAACTGGGGTTAAGTGACTTACCCAAAGTCACATGGCTAGTAAGTGTGTCAAGTGTCAGGATGGATTTGAACTCAGGTTCTCCTGACTTCAGGGCCTGTGCTCTATTCACTGTGCCGTCTAGCTGCCCCTAGATTATGAAATTGATTTAAAAAATTGTTTCATTGAAAATGTATGTGCCCTGGAGAGCAGTGGGCCAGGTGAGTGAGAAGTAGCACATTTCTAATTGTATTTATATAATAATTATATAAATTCATTTATGTAAGAATTTTACATATGGTATCTCATTTTATTTTCATAGCAACTTACTGTAAAATTAACATTTTACAGATGAGGAAGCTGAAGTGAAGAGAGATTAAATCACTTTTCTTGAGTCACAGAACTATTACATATGACTCCATGTCTAACTGATGTCAAAGATATGGTGGAAAGATTCAGGAACTCACACAGCACTTGTTGAAGAAAATATCTACCTTGCCCCCCTTTTTGCCACAGAGTAGGGTCACTGAAGAGAGAACTCAAAATCACCCAGTGAACAAGAAATGCTGCCAGGCCCTGATGAGGAATTTGTAAGCTGTTCTAGAAAATCTAAAAATAAGATTGGATTTTTGGTGATAGTATTTCCAATGATTTTATTTTATTTTTTAGAATATATATGCACAATAGTAAGTTTAATAGCAATGCACATTGATACATAAAAATGCACATGAACATGGAAAAACAATGGCCTGGAAATTAGAGGTACCTGAATTATTTACTTTGATATCCCATTCATCTATAATAAGCTGTTCTTATATGGGCTTTAATTTTTCCATATAAAAGAGGAAATAATACAATATCAGAAAATGCTATTAAATCACTCTAAGATTCATGTAGGAAAAGTACAAAAATGACTTTTTGTTTTTTAGTTTTGTAATTACTTTTGTCTCTGAAACCTATTCACACTAAATTAAAAAATAAACTCCACTTTGGTTCAAAATATAAAAAAAATGAATAGACTCTAATACTGTTCTAAAGAGTTATCACTCCAAGTAATCTTACCCTAAGTCTATCATAATGAAAGAATATCCCACCATAAGTATTTGTTTAGGACTTAACTTGCTATGGATTTGTCCTTGTATGTATGAAATCATGACAAAATATGTGCCAGAAAGATTGTGAAGGGAGAGTTTTTTGATCAGTTCCAGCCTCCTGAAATCACAACAGCCCCACTTACGCTAGCCCCAAGAGAAATCTCTTCCAGTTGGGATCTTGGAAAAAGGTGTCAGCTGAAGTCTGGGAACACCCATAGTACTCCCACAATACTTACAAAGTTAATATGATTAATGATATCATAGCTCATTTTTTAGCAGATGTCAAAATGGCAAATCAAGCTGTCATTTCACATACTGTGCCCTTGTTCTTTCAACAGAGGAGCATTATAAGCATATCATAATTAATGGTACGTATCCAGAGACCTAGGTGATGGGCTTGGATTACCTTTGGATTGCCTCAGGGCCACCTAAAAGAAAGAGACATGTGATAAAGGTCATAATTTCTAGCAAAGATGCTGATTTATCCTTTTATCTCCTTATTCTATACTTCCACATTATTTCATTTGCTGTTGAGTAAGTTCTAGTTTGCCAGGGCTGCTTTTATAGAAACATGGTGGACCATATAGGTCTGTAGCCTTGCCTTTCAGTTTATATTCTCTGGTGCATCTACATATATACCTTTCTAGTTACTTTCAGCTGCACCTCCTTACACTTTCAACCATGTGTCTGGGATAATAGTTAATCCACATTTGTGGTTTTATCTACTAATTAAAAACATGTACTTTGACCCCCAATAGCCTGCTCTTGGACCCAGTGAAATAAATCTAATGATAAAGTGTTTCATTTTTCTATTAAATTCAATTCCCTTCTCCCTTTTTCCAAATTCATTTGTATATGTAGACACAACTAAGTGTGCAGCTTGCATGACAGAGAAGAGAGGAAGCTAGTGAGCTAGTGTATTCCATGAGTAGAAAGGGCTAAACTTGATAAGAAAACTGTGTTCAAATCTTGCCTTAAATATTTGCTAATTGAATAGACATTGTTAAGTCAGTTTCTCAAAGTTTAAATTTTCTCATCAATAAAATAGAAATACTAATACTTATACTACTTACCTCACAAAAAATTTTTGGAGGAAACCAGGAGCTGTTATTAAGTCCATGGATTCTTTGAGACCAATACCAACAAGTCATTTTTTGTAGTTTTCCTATATGAATCTTAGATTGGTAGTGACTTACCAATGAGCCTTACAAACTGCAAAGTTTTAAATCTTCATAAGCTATCATTTTTGTAATTAATATAACCACCAATCAAAATATTGATTGAGATCCTTCTATGATGAAAGGCCTTTGGTAAGTGTCATAAGGAATCAGGTATCCTTGAATTGACTAAGCTAATATTATAGAAAAAAGATAAGACAGATACACAAATAACTCAGCAAATTTGTGACAGAGAAATTCATGTCACAAAGGACCCTGGGATGATTTGAACGATCTTACATTTCTCTCCTCAGAGGTCAAAGATTTTAGAAGTGGAAGGAATCCTAGAGATTATGTAGTCTGACTCTCTACTCCTTTCATTGCTTGACTAGACTCATTTTCATCATTGGTTTCATTGGCTAAATTGTCTTGGGCTCCTGCCCAGAAATCTGAAGGAAAATCACTTAACTGGGTAGTCATTGCCACATGTGGAAGCACACTGGACAATTTATCCACTCGACATTTGTTAGCAGGGGAAAAAAATTAAAGATCTTCATACATTCTATGCCAATTGAACTATAAAACTCTTCAGGTCCCAAAGGGTCAGTCCCACAAAATTAATTTTCCATAATCAAAATATGAGAGTTCTTCGGATAAAAGGCTTTCCTGAAGATGATTTTCTGTCCCATCTTAGAGTTTCTCAGTAATTATTTCTTCTCTCCCTCCATGCCACCCTCTGAGCCTGGGTAGCAAATCTCTTCTTCACTATAATCTCCACTTTATTCATTCTGCAGATGCAAGGCAAGGCCAGAGTACATCTGTACTAAACCTTGGCAACTCAAACTCCTTACCTAATGGTTGGCAAATCAGTGGGCACTTCACTTTGCTTAAGTTTTCTCTGTTGATGCCTCAGTCTTTTATTTCCATAAGTGAAGGACATGGAGGAACATGTGTCTTGGTCAGGTCATTGACAGAGTATTTATAGCTAATAGATAGATGTATAACTTTCCTTCTTTAGCTTCTCATAGTTTCAGAAGCCTTAGATACTATTTCAGTGAAAGGGTTCAGACACTTTTAATGAGTGAATGAATGAGAAAATTAATTCATACTTACTTCATGGTAGACACTCTGGTAATTGCTTGAAATGCACATACAAAAAGTAGGCAGTCCTCCATCTTTCAAGGAGCTCAGATTCTATAGGAGGAGTAAGCGCATATAGGGGAATGATAGCCAGAGAAGGATGTTTTCATTAGGGTAGTTGCAGGGATAGATGGAGTCATAGGGCAATTGATTGATATACACCACCCCTTACTCCAAATCAAAAGAAGTAGAAAATCTACCTCTCCCTCACTCTTTCCCTCATCTCCTCCCTCCCCCAAACTTCTCTTCTCTTCTCTTCTCTTCTCTTCTCTTCTCTTCTCTTCTCTTCTCTTCTCTTCTCTTCTCTTCTCTTCTCTTCTCTTCTCTTCTCTTCTCTTCTCTTCTCTTCTCTTCTCCTCTCCTCTCTTCTCCTCTCCTCTCTTCTCCTCTCCTCTCCTC
>NW_027185887.1:13699921-13710429 GCF_028583685.1 Petaurus breviceps papuanus
TCCCTTCCCTTCCCTTCCCTTCCTTTCCCTTCCCTTCCCTTCCTTTCTCTTCTCTTCTCTCTCTCTATAAGTGCATTTCATGTACATGTTCACACACACACACACCCACCCACACCCACACACCCACACACACACACACACATACACACACCATTTTTCTCTATTGGGGAAAATTTCCTCACCCTTGTCAACTACTTAGAAACCTAACCTAAAGGAAATATTATCCCATTTCTATAGGAATTCTCTCTCGCTACTTTGGGTTTCCCTTCAAAGGTCTCTCTTCCCATAAGTCACCCACTACTTTGGCAATAATTTAATAATTATTGCTAAACAAATACCTCATAAGTCAACTGCTGAATAGGATTCTGTAAGTCACCTCTAGAGTCTTAGACATTAATTATATTGTCCCTCCTGGCTCGGGATTATGTTGGTTGTTAAGTGTTATCTTAAGTCCTAACCCAGAGTAAGTACATTTTTCCTTAGCATAGGGATGCTTGACAGAACTGGATATAGCTATATTTCAAGAAAGTATTTTATGAATTCCATAAAAGAGTTAAAATGTACTAGAAAATATTTAACGTTTTCTGGTGACTTAATCAGGGAAGATTTCATCAAGATACTGACATTTGAGCTGAATTGTAAAGGGAAGGTAGAAACACCTGCCATGATGCCATCAAAAGCTATTTTTTCCATGTAGAAGGAAAATAAAACATTTCTCCATAAGCATATGGAAAAAATTTTCAAATATAACTTGATTTCTTTCCCTGCTCTGTATATGAGAAATATTGACTTAATGCATGATAGGTACATAATTTCCTGGTAGATTTGACTTGGAGTCTTCTGGTATCAGAAATCTTGTTTCAGTTGAACAAATGTCTGAACCAAATAAACCAAAGAGAGGTCTCCATGAGCTTTTTTTTAAGTAGACCATGATTATTGGCAAATATTTGACTTACACACAGTATATGATGTTAGGTTCTAATACATTTATAAAGATAGAGGTGAAACATCATAACTTTCAATTATCATTTGTAAGATTCCAAATAACATATGAAAGCATCATTGTGGACTTGAATATGTCTTTAGAACTGAGTTTTAAATAAAGTACCATGTAAGCTGAGTATATTTTTTGTCAAAGCTATAAGCACCAGATATTACATGATGATCATGCTAATACAGTCTGCTGAATCAACCAGCCAGTATTTATTGTGGCCATTTCAGTCATGTCTGTCTTTTTGTGACTCCATTGGAGTTTTCCTTGGCAGAGATATTAGAATGGATTACCATTTTCTTCTCCAGCTCATTTTACAGATGAGGAAACTGAAGCAAATAGGGTTAAGTGACTTGTCCAAGGTCACACAGCTAGTAAGTGTTTGAAGAAATATTTGCACTCAGGTCTTCTTGACTCCAGGCCTAATGTTCTATCTCCTACCCTAATAATGACCCTCCATGTGTTTAGGCATTGCAATTAGGGCTAAGGATACAAAGATAAAAATGTAATAGTCTATTCTCTAAATCACACTTTGTCAGCACCCTCTTCCCCTGGTACCTTCCTCTAAATGAAGGGCAAAGAGCTCTTATCAGAGCCCCCATTTAAGGACGGTGCTCAGGCTTGCCTTCTCTTAATTTCCTACCCAGCTATACTACTCTGAACTTCTCCATCATTTAACCTCCCCCTTTTCTTTCTTTCTCCTTTTCTTTATCCTCCTCCCCTCTCTGTTTTCAGCTTCTTGTCTGTTGTTGTTTTCCGCCATTAAAATTTGATCCTTGCTTTGGTCCTTGATGGTAGGGGCTGTCTATTGCCTTTCTTTGTAGCCACAATTTAGCACTGTCTATGGTACATAGAAAGTTGCTTAGTAATTGTTTATTGACTGACTGATTAATGTTCTATTGGAAGAGATAGCATGTATGTATATAAGTATATGCAAAATAAATATAAGGTAATTTTTGGTGGGGGAAGAGGCAATTAGTAGTTATAGAGGATCAGAAAAAGTCTCAAGTAGAAAGTTATACTCACTTTTAGTTTTGAAGGAAATAAGGAATTATAAGGGGCAGAAGAGAGAAGGGAGTGCATTCCAGACATGGTAGATAGCCAATACAAAGGTATGGAAATTGGAGATAAAGTTTCTTGTGTGAGGAACTGCAAGAATGCCACTTTGCCTGGACTATAAACTATGAAATGGGGAATAATATATAATAAGGCTAGAAATGTATGTGGGGCCCAAGTTACAAAGTTGTTTAAATGCCAAAGTTTTTATTTGATTTTATAGGTAATAGCAAGCTATTGAAATTTATTGAATAGAAGAAAGATATGATCAGGACCATACTTTAGATATGTTATTGTGGCAGATGTGTCGAGGATGGTTTGGAGAAGGGAGAGCTTTGAAATATAGAAATCAATGAGGAAGCCATTACACACTCTCTCTCGCTATATATACATATATATATCCCAGGCAAGAGGTGATGAAGGGCTAATTTAGGGTGATACATGTATGAACAGAAAGAAGAGCAGATGCTGAACATTGCCATCTAGGCACAAACACCCAAAGTGAATGTTCCTTTCTTCTAGTGTTGTCTTAAAATTGTTCAGTGAGAATCTATCCACTGTCCTTACTTCTAAGTGGTGAAGGTGATGATAGAAATCTCGACATAAGGCATAACTGCTTATTGATTCTTCAGATGAATGTGATATATCTGCTAAGGTTGGGTTCTTAGAGCCAGATATCTACTCTATTGCTTTCCTTTCATCCCTGGGGCCTTGACTGAGTGGAACACATGCCTGAATGAATGGGTAAATCAGTTCATTTGTCAGATGATCACTCAGGAGTTTAAAGCAAGAACATGGTATTGTGGTTACACATGATGACCTATTTAAAAGGACATTGCACAGAGGCTTAATGTTTAGGATTACTAGGGACAGTCTCGAAGATAATGACCTAGTTTTCCTAAGCAAAGCCCACTCTGAAAGGGGATGATGCCTACAAATGAGGTCTCATAAAAGGATATAATTAAATACAGATGCTCCTCAGAGTGAAAGAGCTTTGAGATAATGACTACAATGGCACGCACTGTACCAATGAGAACAAGATGTCACAATTATATATTTTCAGGTTGATTTAATCTGACAGGATTCTTAGCAACAGTAGTCTAGGCCTGACTGTGCACAAAAATATGGGCCTATGTGTCCTGCAAATGAGGAATTATTTATCTCTTATAAACTTGTGTGTGTCAATTAGCAAGTATCTTCATCTAGCTGGAACTTGTTAGTGGGAAGCTCAGTATGATCCTTCACTTTCTATGTCAGTGAATAGGAAATCATAGGCTTTATTCAAATCTTCAGTCACCTATACATTGAATTCAACAAACATTTATCAAGCTCCTTCTATGTTCAAAGTGTTATACAAGATTTTGGGGGAGGGAAATTCATTAGTTAGACAAGATTCAATTCTTCACTTGCAGAGCTTATAGGTTAGCAGGGAAATATGATATTTAAAATAACTAAAATACAATAGAATTCTTAGCAGGCATATCTGGGACAAAAATTATGTGATGTGTGAAACAGGGAGGTCATTGACAAGTTAGGAGAAAAGGGAAGGATTTGGAAAAGAGGTCAAATTTTTGATGGCTTAAAAAGATGCAAGGTTATTCAAAGGGTGGGAAATTGAAAAAAAAAGAGAAGACTGTTCTAACCATAGTTAATAGCATGAACAAGATATGGTGGGTATAATTAATTGTAAGTAATTTAGTTTGGCTAGACAGTGTATTATGTGGGTGGGAACAATATGAAATAAGTGTCGAAAGGTAGGGTAGCACATGTTTCAGAGGGCCTCAAATGCCAGTTAATGCTTTGGCACAGAAAATGACATGATAAATGCATTTGGAGTATTAGTCTGGCAATGTGTGAAGGACAGATTGAAAGGGAAAAAGAACTGAAAAACAAAACGCTTTTTGGAAGCTATTCCATTAATCCAAAAATTATAGACAGATCATCCCCTCCCACAATAAATAATTTTGAACATTTTATTCTTATCGTAGAAATCTAAATATTCTATGCTTTTAGTGGTCATTATTCAACAATTAACTTACCAAAGAACCAATTTCAAAGTAAATAAACAAAATGATCTTTCTAGTTCTTCATTTTGGACCTATAATTCAAATATAATTTCAATATATTTCATGTCTAAGCCCTTACCTCTTTCTGATGACATTCAGTTAAGACTATGCAAGTATTATGGCTTTCAAAGTGTCATATTTCTGCTCAGTGGGCAGGAAGACAATATTGTCTTTCCCTAAATTCAAATTTTAATTCAAAATACTTCTATCAATTATCTATTACATGTATTTATGAAACACCTATTATGCCTATTTATTGCCTTACTGTGATGCTCCTTTACTCTTGTACATAAATCCACAATGTGTCATAAAACATTTCTCTTTTCTCTGGCCAGTTATGAGTAGAAATTAATGACTACATGACAGTAACAGAAAAGTAGATTGCAAAATCTACAATTATTGAAATATATAAGATAATTAGAGAATTGGGTAGCTTGAACCCTTACTCTGATTGCTATAGAAGGATGTATTGAGTCAAAACTCTTTGGGGGATTAAGTAATTTGTCCAAAGTCTCATTGGTGATAAATGCTAGTGCCATGATCAGAACCTATATCTTTTTGACTCTACCATGCTCTGTCTACATCTCCCAAAAGTAGTTACCAGGTTCTGCTTGAAGGTGTCTAATACAGTGGCACTTCCAACCCACACATATCCCTCAAAACAGGTCTATTTAATTTTTGGATCTATCCAATTGATGAACATGCCTTCTTTATAGTGAAGTGAAATCTACCTCCTATTAATTTCCACTCTTTGAGTTTAGTTTTATTCTTTCAGACAACCAGAACAGATTGAATCATTCTTCCACATGACCATCCTTCCAATATTTGAAAACAACTATTATTTTACCCCTTACTCTTTCTTCTCTAAGTTAAATGTCCTCATACATCTCCACTTATCTTAATATAGCATTATTATAGATATGTCACCATCTTGGTTGCCCTTCTCTGCAAACGCTCTAGCTTATCATTAATAACCCCTTTTAAAATATCATACCAAGAACAGAACATAATACTCCAAATGGCATCTGACCAGACCAGAGAACAGCAGGGCTAAGTATTCTCTCATTCTGTGTTTCTATTAATGCATAGTAAGTTTATGTTAGCCTGTGAATGTGATTACATCACACTGTAGTTGCCACTGATCTTACAATCCAATGGTGCTCCTTGTTATTTTTCATATGGACTTCTTTATAGTCACATCTCCCCCAACCTCTAGTAGTGCAGCTGATTTTTCAGCTTGAGTGTAAGATTTTACATTTACCTCTAACAAAGTTTAAAGGCCATTCAGGTTATAGAATTTTTTTAAATTATGATTCTTCTAAATGCTGTAGTATCTATCACTTCTAGCTTTGGGAAATATATAAATTTAGTATGACCAACATGTATTTTATGCAGCTAATCAAATCACTGATAAAATTGTTGAACAAAATGGGAATGATGAAAAATACATCACCCTTCTCCTCCAGAGTCCTTCTTCTAGATTGAGACTCATCAATTAGTTACTGCTTGGTCAGTCTCCCAGTTCTGAAGCCACCTAATACAACTACACTATCTGCATTTTTCCATGTTGTCTGTATATATGTAGTAGAAGGATTTGTTATATATCTTACTGACATCCAGATACACTACAACCACAGAAATGGCCCCTGACCTACTAGTTAATAATCTGGTAAAAAAAAAAAAAAAGGAAATGAAATTAGTCTGAATTGGTCTGGTTGTTAGTCTTGTTCATTTAACAATATAATTAAAAAATTTATGAGGAATTTAGGTAAAGCCAATGGGCCTAGAGTTTGAAGTGAAAAGTTTTGGAAATTGTGATAGCACTTCAGTCTTTCAAGTTCAGCAGTCCTTCTATTTGCCATAATTTCTCAAGATCAGGAAACATATTTGCTGTGGGTTTTTATTATTATTATTATTTTGTAGTAAACTGAAATATAGATTTTCCTGGGAAGGTGAGTTAAAATAATTTTATGAGTCCTCTAACCAATTATTTTATTTTCATCTCAAAGTTTCCAATTTCATTTTAAGCATTTTTGTTCTTTCCTTCTCATTTGAAAGATAAGATTAAAAACATAATAAAAATGGAGTTAAATAGCTCTACCTTTCTTTCTCTCATTTTAGCTCCCCACTCACATAAAATAGGGGCCTCATTCTTTCCTTTGCTCTCAGAATAACTAAACACTTTGCCCTTTTTAATAATAATAGCTAACATTTATATAGTACTTACTATGTGCCAGTCATGATGCTAAGTGATTTACAATTATTTCATTTGATCCTAACAACAAACCTGGTGGTAGTTTCTATTATTATCACCATTTTACAGATAAGGAAACTGAGACAAACTGTAGTTCTGTGACTTTCATAACATCACACAACTAGTAGCTATCTGAGACTGGATTTGAACTCTGGTCCTCCTGAATCCAGGACTGGTGCTCTATCCACTGTGCCATCCTGGCTGTTCTGTTTTTTGTTTGTTTGTCTGCTTTTAGAAAATTTTTTTTTCTTTTTGGAGGGGGAAAGGTAGGGCAATTGGGGTTGAGTGACTTGCCCAAGGTCACACAGCTAATTTTTTTCTGTTAAGTGTCTGAGGTCAGATTTGAACTCAGGTCCTCCTGACTCCAGGGCCTGTGCTCTATTCACTGCTCCATCTAGTCACCCTGTTTTTAGCAATTCTTGAAAAGACTAGTTTATTCTCTTGATTCATCTTCTTTCAATATTCTTTATAGAACATTTCTGCTCTTTGTATAAATTGTCTGTCCTCATTCT
The DNA here is from genome assembly GCF_028583685.1 of Petaurus breviceps papuanus. Lineage (NCBI taxonomy): Eukaryota > Metazoa > Chordata > Mammalia > Diprotodontia > Petauridae > Petaurus > Petaurus breviceps. The sequence goes on from NW_027185887.1 coordinate 13,706,801, forward strand.
TCCATTTTTTGGACACATCCTTATAAAAATATCAGCTGGTAGATGAGCCCCTATGTTGATACCTCCTCTCTTTAGAATGATGAGATTGTCAGTAAAATAAGTTAAAAGGTGCTTTATTGGGAGAAATATCAGGAAAGCTGAGGTACCCGTGATCCCAAATATTTGCTGTCTCTGTGCCACCTTGTGATCTCTGTTAAGAAGACATTATCCAATCCCTGTGTCTATCTTATTAGCTTTTCTACTAAAATACTGCTCCATTCTCTTTTTTAACCTTACTTAAATGTTCTTAGTGGACAATTCAGTCAAAGAAAAAGAAGAACTATAAGTAAACAAGCAAACTAATAAAATAAGAATTTTGAACTAGAAAGGATATTAAGTCCTCTGATCCAACAACATCTGATCTATAGACAAGGTAAACCCAATGAACTTTGTAGAAATAGATGACATTTTGGTATAATCATTAGCTAGGTGGAATAGTGTATAGACCGCTGGAATTGGAGTCAGGAAGATCTGAATTTAGGTTCATCTTCAGACATTGCATATATTTCAGATGCTTCCCAGCTCTATGACAGCAGGAAACTCCCATATTCTCTTCCTCAGTTTCCTCATCTGTAAAATATAATAAGGATAGTAACTCCCTCCCAGAGTTAATAAAATAATATGCTATAAAGTGCTATATAAATGCTATTTTTATCTTTTATAATATCTATCTAAACTATCTATTGAATGTAAAACAGCATAGTAAAACCTCTCCATTTTATCTTCAATGGTCTCAAACCCAGAAAATAGCCAGTTACTTCATAGCAACCCACTATCACATTACTTATATTTGATTATCTACATTTTTCTCTGACTTCACCCTGAGGTTTATGATCTCACCAGTCTCTAAGATTTAACCTCTGGTGACCTAGGCTATGACTGTAGTCCAAGACATCATCCTCTACAGGCTCCCATGCTCTGCTCCCGATCATTTATAATTGATGATTATATCATCTCAGAGGAAGTAATATAACCTCATCTTTTCCCAGACTCTATCCTTTTGTGTCAGCATGTCTCACTCTTCTACTTTTTACAACAAAAATTTGCTACCTAAAGTTCCATAAGTAAAGTAAACTCTGAATCAAGACAGGTTTTATTTTGTATTTTGGTAAATTTGGTGTTAAGCTCATAGATGGTCTAGGGTGGTATTATACTATCTATATTATATGATGTCTTCTATTTCTTTTCTAATTCTCTAGAATTTTTGTATCATGGAATACACTTTGGGGGGTTCCAAAATTTTTCTTTGACTATTTGAAATTGACAGGCTTTGAAAAATTTTTTAGTTGCAGAAGTATTTTACTGTCTCTCTTATGCAAAGTATTTTAATAGGCATTGCAGATACATGGAGAAAAATGTAAAGTCCTTGCTCTCAGTAATAATAGCTAGCATTTATTTATATGTCACTTTTACATTTGCAAAACAATTTATATACCTTATGTCATTGGATCAGATTCTTTTACTACACTGAAGGGGACTTAATATGTGCACAGGTAAGTGCAACATTATTTCAGAAGGACAAGATTGAGCATTAATATTAATATGTATGTAATTGGGGACAACAAAATATTAAATATATGATTTAAAAATATATAAATATGCCACTATACTTGCATGTAAAAGTCGTGTTACTCTCCTATCATTGATTAGGCATATGCTGTGAGGTGCTGATTTCACTAACATGAAGGATTTGTCCCACTTCCAATCAACAATTTCATTGGTGAGATAGTTGTCTGGTGCATATGGGAATAGAACTCACAAATATAGCTGAATAGTACCAGCTGATGGACAATGAATTCACAAGGAAAAACCCAAGATGCACATGATTGCCACAAATGTATATAGTGTCCTTTTTTCCCAGGAGCTGCAAAGAATTTACAGACTACCTTATTCATTCTCCAAAATGCCTGTGACTTAGGAGGGAACAGAGTTATTATCATCATTTTGCAGATGGGGGAAATGAAGCTAAATGAATGCATCTAAGGAGTTCCTTCCCCCATACCAGGCTCAATCTTCATTGCACCAGACATACATGTGTTCCTAAATTACTTGAAAACAAGGAAAATGATTGCTACCAATTAGAGGGCAAGCATGGCTCCTTGCCGTTCATTTTCTCCCCAACTATATCTTCATATGCAAAATGAAGGGGCAGACTGAGGTAGTTATACACATAATTTGAGGGGAAAATATTTTTGTTTAAAATATTCTTATAATTGTAACAACAACAATAGAATTGAATTATTTCTATTACTTGAAGTTACTGCTTAACTTTATGCTTATAGATGATCAGTGGAGAATATCTGGTCAATAAGTTAGATCTAAACATCAGTTTAATTTCATACAAACCAAAAAAGCACTCATGGAGCAGTAATACTCCTACACATGCCTGTAAGAAAACTACTTAAGCAGAAAGGGGAACAACACTAATGTCTAAACCCAAAGTCACCCTCTAAGAGATGACTTACTCTACAAAACGCTTACAACCCAGATTTTCTAAGGGAGGTATTACCTCTTTTCTAGTACAATATGGCTCTAAAATTATAGAAACCTGGAGCTAGGAAGGGTAGCTTTGTGGCAAAGTGAATAGATCACCAGACTTAGAATCAGGAAGACTTATCTTGAGGAATGAGTTCAAATTTGGCCTCACAAATTTGCTGGCTGTATGACCTTGGGCAAGCCACTTAACTCTGTTTGTCTCTATTCCTCATCCATAAAATGGACTGAAGCAGGAAGAGGCAAACCACTTCAGGGTCTTTGCCAAGAAAACCCTAAATGGGATCATGAATAGTTGGAAATGACTGAACAACAACAGGTGCTAAGTAGGGTACTAGCTTGAATAATATAATTTTATGATTGATCAATCTAAGTACCAAAAAGGTGAAGTAATTTAATGAAGCATTCACAAATTTCTCTGGGACTAGAGCTCGATTTTTCTGCCTCAGTTCAGCTCTCTTTCCACAGAAGTCCAGTGATTTTTAATCTTTAGCAGTAATAACACAACAAAATAAAACAAACACAATAAAAACCATAAAATGGAGGTATCTCTCTACAAAAGCAGAAGGCCCATGTTTTTCACTTTTTCTCTTCACGTCTTTCCTTCTCCAAGTGTGTGCAGGTGTGTTTCTTGTTCCTGGAAACAATCCAGTGCAATGGACTGAGAGCTGAACCCTGCCTCTACCACTATTTAGAGTAGCGATATCATAGATTTAGCTGTGGAAAGGACCTTAGAGTTAAAGTCCAGATCCTTTATTTTATAGATGAGAAAGCTGAGACCAAGATAGCTTAAGTGACTTGCCCCAGGTTCCTGAATCCAAGCTTGTTACTCTTCCTCTCACACCTCCTGCAATGCACCATGCTTCCATCCCAGCTACTTTATTATATGAAAAAACTAAACAGGTTAATTTATTTCTCTGTGCAGCAGGAACATGACTAGAAGAGAACTTGGGTTAGTTATATAGCAAGAGTTATGGATATCCAAAGGACAATCAATGTCTTCCCCATGAAATTATCTTCCATCTCCTTGGATCATGTGTTATGTATATGGATAGATAGATAGATAGATAGATAGATAGATAGATAGATAGATAGAT
>NW_027185887.1:13710439-13724895 GCF_028583685.1 Petaurus breviceps papuanus
GATAGATAGATAGATAGATAGATAGATAGATAGATAGATAGATAGATAGATAGATAGATAGATAGGTAGATAGATAGATAGATAGATAGATAGATAGATAGATGATAGATATACATATAGTTATTGTTATAGTTGTTATAGTTACAGTTATAATTATTTGCATGTTTTGTCTTCCATCAAAATGTGGGTTCCTTGAAGACAGGGAGGGTGCTTTTGCCTTGTTGTCTGATTGACTAACTGAGTGCTCAACTGACATAGGCATAAAATTAAGTAAGCTAGAAGAAGGCTCCATATTAAGTAGAATTCTGTGGAGGATTTATGGTGAGTCATAGATCAAAGATGTGAATGGGCTACTGTCTGAAATCTTTAAGGGAGTACCTACAGCAATGAGGCCACAGAGCCAAAGAGGGTATGAGGGAAAGTGTAAACAAAGTTTTGGCCAAATACTTCCTTTGTTACTTTCCATCTCTAAAATTCTATGATTCTGTGCATTGGATCCTTTTGGCTTTTGTTTCTCTCCCATGTTACTACTTTTTACTTTTCCATGATATATTCATTTGCCTTATTTCCATTATTGATCAGAATATAGAACTGAAGTATATTGTGATTATTTCATTTAATGAATAGAATTTATTAAATCCTTATTCTTAATTTATTGCAGTTGACAGTTTCTATTCTATTCTTTTTTTCTAATTAATAAAGAAGAAACAATTATTTCAATTTTTATTTGTCTCTCATTTTATCATCTGCCCATCCCTTATTCCAAATGCATTGTAAGGGGCTATTGATTAAAAAAAAGTTCCTGAATGTTTCTTTTTTAATTTTTTTTGTTTTGTTTAATTTGTTTATTTTTAGTTTTCAGCATTCATTTACACAAGGTTGTGAGTTACAAATTTTCTCCTCATCTTTCCCCTGCCCCCACCCCAAAATAGCAATCCTACTGAATATCCCTTTCCCCAATCTGCTCTCTCTTATATCCTCCTACATCCCCCCTCTGACTTTCTAGTAGGGCATGATGGATTTCTATACACCACTGCCTGTATATCTTATTTCGCAGTTGCATGCATAATAATAATAATAATAATATATGTATGTTTTTTAAACATTTGATTTTAAAATTTTGATTTCCAGATTCTTCCCCTTATTCTCTCATCACCCACCCCTACTAGGAGGAAAAGCAATTCAATATAGGTTATACATGTGTAGTTACACAAAACATTTCCACAGTATATATATTGTGAAAGAATGGCTACAGTTCCCTCCATCTTATCCCACCCCTCACTTATTCAATTTTCTACTTTGACCCTGTCCCTTTTCAGAAGTGTGTACTTCTAACTACCCACAATAGGAATTAAACTATTTCAAATGGGATTCAAAAACAGAGTTTTAAGTTAATAAAAAAAAGATTTTTGAAGGGAGTTTGGAGAGGGTAAAAATTTTGGATCCCAGTAGAGACACATCTAAAATGCCTATGCATAAGGTTGACTGCATACCATGTAATTGGGGAAAAAAAGAGTTGTTGGGCCTATATTTGGTGACTGGATGGCACTGTCCTACTAGGAAATTATATGTCAGATGCTAGAGCATCATACCTAGAGTCAAAAAGAGTTGAGTTCAAATCTACCCTCAGTTACTTCCTTGCTGCGTGATACTGGACAAATAAACCTCTCTCTATTTGCCTGTCTTTTCACCTATAAATGAGAGTAATAATAGCACCTACAGCCCACAGTTGTTGTGAGGATGAAATGAGATAACATTTGTAAAACACTTTGCAAAGCTTAAAGTGCCATAAAAATGCTAGATAGCTGTTAAAAACTAAATACCTTGGTCTAAGCATTCATTTTAAAAGCAGAATATCCTTTTAAGGAGCAAGAATTCAATTCCACTGTCATTATTACTATTGTGCCAAATGACTTGTAAAATAAAATAAATGAGTTCCAGGGTACCTAGCAAACCAAGACAACCTACAATTCATCATTTCACTGCAAAACTGCTCTCTGATGGTCTCAGAATGAGGGCGAGAAAGAGGATTAGTTCTGACCTTCCACTGATCAGAACAAAGTGTTATTCTTTATCTCACTTCACTGATTTCTGACTAGCATAGCATTTTTGTATTGTCTTATTTTTCTCTCTTCATAAATCAGAGTTAAGATCTGCACAGCTACAGGACCAGTCCTACTTCTGTTATGCACAGTAAACTTCAATTTTAGGCCCTGGAGCTTTTGTCTAAGCAAGAACTCACAAACATGTCTTCTAAGTAGCATTAGGGTTAGGGTTACCAATTCCATGAAGCCTCAGAAGAAACTTGTCAACATGATATTTAACACAACTTGAGGTAATGTGATATAGTAGATAGAGTATTGAACTTGAACTCAGGAAGCCCTAGATTGAAATCTCACCTTGGACACTTACAAGTTGTGTGGTCCTGTATAAATCAATTAAACTATGTGAGACTTGGTTTCCTCAACTGTAAAAGGAGGGAGATGAACATGATGGGCTCTAAGGCACCTCCTAGCTTGACATCCATGTGTCCATGAAAAATAACTGTTGTGGTGTAATTGGGTCATGTTATTTTTTATCTGTAAGAATAGCCATCTCTAGGGTGGGAGGGGGAGAGGACAGATGAAAAATAATTACATGATAACTTTATTACAAAATTTAAAAGGAATAGCAAGTTGTACATGATAGATTTGCAGTTTCATATACAATCAACTTTTTTTTCCTACTTTACCATGTTATGGAAATGCTCATTTATTTCTTGAGATCAGAATAAAATAAATAAAATTTTAAAGAACTCAAATGGCATTTGGTATCTTCCAACTTGTATATGAGTTCAACAAAATAGCAAGTGAAAATTGACATAAGTAGAGGGTAGTAATAGGACTACAGATAAACACGGGAAAGGAAGAATGGAACAATAACTGCCTTATGAAATGTAAAGTCTCAGAATTCCAAGGGCATAGCCAGAATGGTAAAGCAGAGGAAGCAGAACAGCCAGATTCTCCAAACATTCCTTTCCATACAACTTTAAAATAATGCCTCAAATTAAAATCTGGAACATCAGAGCCAGTAAAACGTCAGGATGTAGCTTCTTCCAGCCCAAGATAACTTAGAAGGTCAAAAGAAGATCTGTAACATGGGTGGCCTGGAGCCAACATGGATGTGGTAACAGCAGCAGGACTTGGTGGTGGAAATAGCAACAGAAGCTTTGCACTAGCACTGTGCATCACAGGGTACAGGATTGGATACTATTTGCTAAGTCCATTGCCTATAAACACTTTTGAGTCACACACAGCTCAAGGGCAGAGAGGAGAGCATTTGATCATAAAGAAGTAGGCACCCTGAGAAACAATATCATTTTTGGTCACAATGAATCAGGAATACTAAGGAACATTATCACTTGAGGCTAGAAGGGATCAGGGGTCTTTCCTCCATAAAGACCAGAACCCATAGCAGGAGGACAGTGACCACACTTCTCCCTGGATCATATCACCTTTGAAGCACCAAAACCACTAAACCTCCCTCTACTCCCACCCCCTCCCAGAAATAGTTCTGAAAACAGCAGTGAAAAAAATCCTGAATTTTGGGACAGTGCCCTTTCCCCCACCCCCTCTGGTCCACATGGCATGAACAGAGTCAAACTTTAACATGAAGTTCAAAGTGAAGAAATAGTCTGGAAAAATGATAAAACTACAATAAAATCTGACAATAAAATATTACTATGGTCACAAAAAAGATCAACATTCAAATGAAATGCTTTCTTCTCAGTGTGTCATAGAATTTCCAGTTTCCTTTCAAGATTCAGTTTTTTATCAGAAGCCTACCCTAAATCCCCCCCCCCACATCTAATACTATTGTGAATAAAGTTTGACTTTATTTATTCTGTGCATGTGTCTTCCCCTAATTAAACATAAACTCTTTGAGGTCTTGAACTGCTTTATTTTTGTGACTGTCTTGCTAGTATCTAGCTCAATGCCCTGTTCATAGTACATCCTCCATAAATGGCTATTGAATGAATGAACAGAATTCTTGCCATCCCACAGAAATTACCTTAAAATTTACCACCATTTTTTTTCAGTGAATTAAAACTGTTACAAACATAATGAATATGTATTCTTATTCATTCTTTATATCCCAACTCTAATATCATTCCCTCTAGGAATCTTTTCCTTAACCCTATCATTGGTAACTACCTTCCCCTAAGACCTATTACTTTCTTTGGGGTCACTGTAATGTAATTTCCATGTAATATTATGAATTATAATTATGTTTACTTGAACCTTGCCCTCCTACTAGCTTTTCAATTCCACAAGGGCAGGAACTAAATTCTTATTTGCTCATTAAATGTGTGATGAATACAAAAATAAAATATTAGAAAGTAATGGAAAAAGTAGTGAGTTTGGAATGTTCAGACCTGGACTCCAGTCTCAATTTTTCTAATTATTAATATTGTTCATTTTGACTATAGACAGATCATTTCACCATTCTAGGATCATTTTCCTCATCTGTGAAAGAGGGATTTACAGTTCCTTCTAGCTTTCAATAAAGCACCTTTTAATTCTGTGATATTATGATATTGTGGAAAGAATACTAAAGTCAGAATGCTTGTAGACCTTCTCTCATGGTCTCATTGTGATCTTTCCTGGTTGCCCAGGACAGAAACAGACAGACAGACAGACAGACAGACACACACACACACACATACACACACACACACACACACACACATACTTGCTACCTGAGGGGGATAGAAAAACATCATTCTAAGCACCATTCATACACCCTCCTCCTCTGGTTTGCTGATTCATTCTGGACTTCAGGGAAAAGAGAGAAACATCCATCTATCAGCTCCTCCCACTGATCCCTCAATAGCTGCCTAACTCCCTAAAAGAACTACACCCTGAGACCAAACCCTTAGTTTTGAATATTGATACCTTATCTGAACTTATTTCTCAATGATTAACAAATTCTCACCTAGGAATGCCCTTCCTATCCTGGGGAATTCTACATCCTTGACTGTAATCAAACCCCATTCTCTCTCTCCCTCTGCCCCATCCCTTATTTCTATCTCCCTTAATATAACATTCCTTTCTCAGGCTCCATGAGCCACTCTAAAGCTTTCCACACCTTCCACTGTGCTTTGTGGAAGGCCATCTCCAGAGCTAACTTACTTTCATGCTAAATCTTTTCTGGTCCCACTTCTTCAGACTTCTGGTTCTTACTGAGACCTAGCTCCCTCCTAATGACACAGCGTCACTGGCCAACCTTTGTATCACTGTGTAAAGAATTGTGTAAGCTCCATGACCTGGTGGGTAATAGTAAATCTGTTAGGCATTACACTTGCTGATTAGGGCACTGGAAACACTCATCAGACTATTACATCATCAGTGTATGCAATTGTTATTTAGTCATTCAAACAAGTATTGTCATCCCATAGATAATACAAACATCAGCTCCTTGACTCCTTTAGAAACAAAGCACCAAATCTTTCCTAAAGGTCTTGGTAAGCACATCTCTACAGATACTCATGACAAAATTCCTTTTCAGTTGTTTATAATCTGAAGGTATACATCTGCTTACACTAAACAGTATAACAACCAAGGTTTACAGAGTTAAATAAATTATCTCTAAGTGGCTTAATATAAGATGTTCAAAATAATAGTTTCATCTAAAACATTTAATCCTAAAATAGACTACAGTTACAAAATGGAGGCACGTGTTAAGCTACACTAAACAGAGCCATGTAAGTAAAACTACCTTTTTTTTTTTTTTTTGGAAAGGGAAGGGCAGGACAATTGGCATTAAGTGACTTGCCCAAGGTAACATGGCTAGAAAGTGTTAAGTGTCTGAAGCCAAATTTGAACTCAGTCCTCCTAACTCCAGAGTCAGTACTCTATTGACTATACCACCTAACTGCCCCAGTAAAACTGCTATTATTTTCACTATATGGTGGTTGCATTTTGACTGATTCCCCTCAACCCACTGATCAAGGTGGGAGTACTAGATTATTCTTCTTTCCCCACTGAAATTTTCAAGCTCTATTGCTATTTCTGTCATCACTCAGGAATCTTGCTTCCTTCAAGGTTTATTCAATCAATATCTACCACCCAATCACTGATTGTCATTGTCTATAGACCTCCAGAGCTTACCACTTTTCTTCAATTAATTCAGTCCCTGGCACAGTCTTTCTTTCCCCCCAAAATCCTCCTCTTATACCAGGAGGCTTCACCATATACCCTACTCTCCTAGCTTTTCAATTGACTCATCTCCCATAACCTGCTCCTCAATTCTCCCACAGATGCATACAGAAATGGTTACATACTACTGTGTATGTGTGTACTGCTGTGTATTCATGTTAATGAACTCTGAAATATCTTTATCTAATCACAATGTATTTTCATTCCATATTTCCTTCTGCCTTAAAATTCCAAATCTGCATTCTTTGTATTTATTATGGACTCCAATTACCTGGCTTCTTAGTTCTTTCCCAGTTCAATTACCCTGCACTAACTACACTCTCTTCTTTTCCCCTTCTGGACTCCCTAGGCAAACCACACCAATTCTTTACTGTTCTCATCTCTTGAATCCCTCTCCCTTTTTTCCTATCTCCAATCTTGCCACTATCTGCCTCCTTCAGTCTTCTCATTCTGTTGAATCATACTAAAAGAAATCATAAAATTATGCTAACTGATTCTTCTGGTTTACAGCAGATTATTTTTATGCTACATAATCTCAAGTGAGACCTCACAGGAGCAAGGCATTTTGCAGTTCCCTAAGTACCTCACTATCCCATTCAACAGCATCTTTTCCAATTGTTTTCTTCTTTCTGCAAACTTCCCATACTTTCCCTTACCCCCAATATCTCAGAGGATAACCTTGACTTGTATTGCATTGAAAAACTCAAGGCCATTGACAGAGAGCTCCCTATTCTCTTGTCCTCCTCATATCATATCACTCAAATGGTTTCTTCAACTATCTTCTCCTTCATCCCTGTTTTATATGAAGAGGTGGCTCTTATTTTTTTTTTTTTACCCAGGACAACAATTCTATATATGAGTGATCTCATTTCATCCTAACTTCTTAAGCAGATTTCCCTCTCTATCATCCATATTGTCTCATTTATTTTCATCTCTCATTGTCTACTGACTGTTTTTTCATTGCCTACAAATATTTCCACGTCTCCTTTACCCTAACACCACCACCACTACCACCACCATCAAATACAGACAAAAAGCCTTACTTGTTCCATCTTTCCTTGCTAACTATCTTCCTAGATCTCTCCTCACTTTCGTGACTGAGCCCTGTTATGAACCACAATAGCTGTGCCCACTTCTTGACTCTCACTCTCTTTTATGCTCTCTACAACCTAACTCCCAGCATCATCATTCAATGAAAACTATTCTCTCCAAAGCTACTAATCTCTCAATTTCCAAATCTAATTTTTCTCAGTCCCCATACTTCTTGACCTCTCTGTAGACTACAAAATGATTTGATTATCCTCTTGTACTTAAAACCTTCTTCTCTCTGGGTTTCTGTGAAAGCACTCTCTTCTGTTTGACTTCTTCCCATGACCACTAACTATAGGTATTCTCCAAAACTCTTTCTGAGCTCTTTTGTCTTTCTCTATACTATTTCTTTTGGTGAATTCATCAGCTCCCATGAATTCAATGAATATTTATGTATTCACCTCTAACCTTTTTTCTAACTTCCAATCTCTTATCTCCAATTTTTTAGATGTCTCAAATTGAATGGCTTATTGACATCTTAAATTCAGTATCTCTAAAACTGAACTCATTATCTTTCTTTATAAATCCTCCCTTCCTTTTAACTTTATGATTAATATTGAGGATACCATCATTCTCACAGCCATGCAGCCTTCCCAGGAGTTATCCTTGACTCCTCAAAGTCTCTGATATCGAATATCCAATCTGTTTACAACTCCTTTCCATTCTACTTTTATAACAACTCATATATACCCTCTGTCTCCTTTGACATTCCCACTACTCAGTTTCAGAGCCTAATCATCTCATACATGGGCTATCACAAGAAACTTTTTTAGCTTAGCCTCCCTGTCTCAAGTCTCTCTCTACTTCAGTCCATCTTTCACTTAACTGTCAAATTGATCTTCCCAAGGTACAGATCTGACTAGGACATCACCATAAAATTAATTCCTCAGTCTCCCTATTAACTTTAGGTTCAAAGAGAAAATGTTTTCTTTGTCATACAAAGCACATCATTATGTGCCCTCTTCCTACTTTTCCAATTTTCTTTCACCTTATTTCCACCATATACTCTACAATCCAGTGACACTGTCCTGAAGAAGACTCTCATCCCCCTACTCCTTACATTTCACCCCATGCTTAGTATTCTCATTTCTCATCTCTGCCTCCTGGCTCTTTGGACTTCTTTCAAGTTCCAGCTAAAATCCCATTTTTGTACAAGAAGCCTTTCTAAATCCCTATTAAATTTAGTACCTTTCCTCTGTTGATTATCTCTAATATATCCTTTCTCTATCTGTTTTGTACATAGTCATTTGCTCATTGTCTCCCCCATGAGTCTTTGAGCTCCTTGAGAGTAGACATTATCTTGTGCCTTTCTTTAAGTTTCTCAAAGATTAGCCCCGTGCATCCTACATTGTGGAAAGTTAATAAATGCTTGTTGGTAGATTGGCTGACCTATAGTAAACTTTCAGTTCCCTCTATTACAAAGAGTGTGATCATTTACATAATACTGTGGGCAAAAATGATATTCTTCAGTATGCCTCAGTTTCTTTATCTGAAATATGAAAGTGCTTGTAATGCCTACCTCAAAAAAATGAGGCATTTTGTAATCTGAAAAGTACTATCTAAATAGGAGCTATTATTCTTGAAAACCAGAGAAGAGGTCAAAGGGAATGCAATCACTATTCTTATTCTGTGAAATATAGGTATCTTCTTAGCTTGAAAACATAAATTTTGGCTTACTGGCTAGATTTCATTGGAAAGAAAAATTCTGTTGCCCAAATTGCTATCATCAAAATGAAACAAAAAAGCAGATAAAATATGTTTCATTTATGTGAAGGTCAAGCTGTTCCTTGAAAGAGTATACCTAAGTGTTTTCCAAAACCACTTCTCAGGGTCAGCTTAGTGCTTTGTTAGTGGAAAATATTTTACTTTAAAAAAAAAAAAGTTAAGGAGGGCCTCTTTCTTAATGTTTCCATTAATTTTGCCTAAAATTTCAGGCATAATTTTTTTCTTTTTTTTTTTTACTAGAAGCAGTTTTTTTTTTTGTTTGTTTTTTCACTAGAAAAGCAAATCTATAGTTAAAATCCAGGTACATTTCTGGGAGTGCTGAAATGGAGTTGTGAACTTACCATTTGGGAAATTTTCTTAACTAATGAAGATCACAACTGAATTGTGTGTGCTGTTCTGACCTGTGTGTGACTTTCATTTAAACTTCTCATACATTCAACATAGGGAGTCCACTCAACATTCTGAAGGTGTAACATGTTTTTTCCCCAACATCATAAGGATACCAATAAAGCAAACTTCTCTTCCTTCACTTCCATTTTTATATCTTTTGCTTCTGTTCTTCAGAGTTTCTTATTAATTATATATCATAGTCTTTGTTTTCATAGAAATGTCCAGCTTATTAAAGAAACTTTGTAATTTTCTGATGGGAATTTATCCCATTTATCTCTTTATTTAATTCTGGGCCCAAATCGCTATTTGTACTACTTGTCCCAGGTATGTATATATTTGTATTTTTATAGCTATAACATATATACTTTTCATATGAAACACATACTGAAAGTAAAGCTCTATAGGTTATTGATCCAAATACATGTTTTAATCCAAGCAATAGAAATTTCATTCTCATGGGTCCTCTTCAAGAATGAAGGACAAACAGTAGCAGCAAAAACAACAGCAACAGTGAGTTAATAAACATTTATTAGGTGCCTACTATGTGCGAGGAACTATGCTAAGCACCAGGGATATAGAAAGAGGCAAAAAAGATTACCAATCCTAAAGGAACTCACAACTTAATGCAAGAGACATGCACAAACAAGCTATATGCATGATAAATAAGAAATAAAAAAAAAAAAAGAGGGAAGGCACCAGAATTAAGAAGGGTTGGGAAAGGTGTCTTATACAAGGCTCAGTCTTTCCTATGTAGTGGTGGTAAACCTTCAAAAATGGATTCCACAATCTGAATTTTCAAACTTATTAATGTGTAACTATATATCTAAATCACATATTAAACAGCCAACAGTCATTCTAATAGTTTTTAACATGCAAGGTACAAAGCATGTAGTCACTCCATGTATTCTCACAAAGAACAATTCTTGCTGTTCAAATTGAAATAAGAACTACTTCCCTCAGTTTTTATTTTCAAATTGATTATTATTTAAATGGACACAATCTCATAAAAAGGACTTTCCTATTTTTTTGCTATTATTTACTATGATTTTTGTTATTATTGTTAGTCTCAGATAATAAAAGAATGTTTCAATGGAAAATTTTCTTGAAGTTCTGGATATATATTCAATTACTCAAATTGATGACCTTGTGGATATGAAATAAATCAGCTCTTCATAAAAATTTAAACCACCCATGACTAAATAATGAAACTACAATCCATATGCATATGATGATTATAATGTCGAAAGTGTATGATTAGTTTATTTTTGACGGGTGAGAAATATTATCAGAAAAGTGGAAGCCCAAGTTGAGGCCTTGATGTTGATATATAAGTTCAATTTCTTGGAGATATTTCCTTAATTCTACTTGTGATCAAATGCAATATTTACAAATAATAATAATGATTCAGTATTCTCAACTCTAAAATCCTGTTTTTGGTTTTTATATTTCTTCACAACTAAATGCAAACAAAGTATGAAAAGTTAACAGAGACAACTCATGAATCAAACATGTCTATATGTTGATAAGAGAGCTCTTTAGTTCAGTGAAACACTGAAATTGAGAAACTCTTCACTGATGTGATATTTTTAACCCTAAAACATTTGCAATCTTGTCAAATGTTTTTACTATCATTGTATAGTGAAGATAGGTAAGGTTTTTCTTTGTGAAGGTATTGTGTCACTAAATATTACTCTGTGACTCTCTCCAGAAAAAAGTCATATGCTAGATTAATAAATGTCATGGGATTCTATCTTTCCTTGGAATACATTTTGCATTTGGTTTCTGAGGCAAATTTCAGTTATTTCACATCCCATCATACTCTTTAGAAAATGGCAGTGAGCTTTATGTTGCTCATTTCTTTCTATTCAAATATGTTGAAATATTCAATGAATGTTACATATAAGAATCAGGTTAGTGGTTTCCCCTCCCCTTTTATGCAGAATGAATTCAAGAACTCATATACTGAAATTCCACTCCAAATTCTAAAAGTTAAAATGGGAGATTATACAATCAGGTGACATCTGATATACTGCAAAAGAAAGAATAGATGAATAACTATTATCTAGTTAATTTGATTAATTTTAATGTTGGATCAAAATAATTCCAGTGCTAAAGAAGATTTTTTCAGTGTAATTTATCAAGTTCAGCTGACATCATACTTATTTTAAATACCCTTGATCATCTAATTTTATTTTTCTTATCAACTATTTATTATTTTTATTACCCACATTCATCTTCTATTG
Source organism: Petaurus breviceps papuanus (assembly GCF_028583685.1). Lineage (NCBI taxonomy): Eukaryota > Metazoa > Chordata > Mammalia > Diprotodontia > Petauridae > Petaurus > Petaurus breviceps. The sequence goes on from NW_027185887.1 coordinate 13,722,084, forward strand.
CTCTCCAATACTAGGGGTTTTGTTCCAGTTAATTTCTTTACTTTCCCTTGAATACATCCCTTTCATTTCCACCCCTTGTTCTCTTATGCTCTTCTGTTCTTTCTTCAGTATGCTACATCCCTTTGTTTCTTTCCAGTACCACCATACCCACTCTTCCAGCACAGCTTACCTCAAGTCCCCAAATGCCACTCTACATTCTAGAGTGATCATTTGTCATGTATGTTATCACTCATTTTGTATATAGATATAGATATATGTGTGTATACATATAGTACCTTGAATTATTTATTAACTGCCATATATAGGTCAGGCATCTTTAAATTCCTTAAATTCTTTGTGTAAATTTGGTAGACCAGGGCCAAAATCTATATGGGTTTTACCTATGACACTAGCATCTAATTGATGCTTCATGAAATGTGTGTTTGTATATGTGTGTGTGTGTGTGTGTATATATGTGTGTATGCATATATAAATACATGCTACATACATATACTTCATACATACATTTATGTATTGTTTAACTTTTACAAAGGAATTTTACTTCAAAAGCTATAACCATAAATGTACAAATTTATTACCCCAGTACTTGAGAGAGATAATTCTTTTCCCAACCTTATACTACTTCAATTTCTGAGAAGGGGGAAGGTATTTGGTAATTTCTATGGTGCACAGTCCAAGGTTCAAGTTCAAAACTGCTCTCCATCTTGAGTCCCAGGCACCCTAGCTCATCAGGGCTTCTATCACAGACTGTCTGGCTACACCATCCCTTCTGGAATCTTAGCTCCATGGTCACCATGGATCCAACTCCTGGGTCTAAAGGGAATCACCACTGTCACCTAAAATTGAGAAAGACAAATGATACAGAACAGAAATTGAAACATCCTAGGCCAATTTTCAGAACTGAGTTAAAAGAGGGAACAGGAGAAGGAAGGTGTTCCCCTTCCTTGCTTTATTTTGTGGGGTCCAGGCATAACGTGGGTGAATTGTCATCTTCACCAAAGGCAAGATAAGAATCACCAAGAAGAGTGGGGGGTCAGTCCTATTAGTTTTTAAAACTTAGACAACCAATCAAAGGATGTTAAACTCACTTTTTTACCAGGGGATTCAAAGGTCTCCTTGTTAGGCAAATCAGGTATGCCCAGAGAAGTCCAGGTTTCATGGTATTTAAAATATAATCTCCTCAGCAAATAGAAAGGTGTTCTTTTTTTTTTTTTTAAGTAGTCCTCTTCCCAAATTTGAAACAGTTCTCCGTAGTCTCTGAAGAGGCATAAGCAATATTCCTCCACTTCACTAGTGCCATAGAATACTGTCAAAATAGCCAATGCTACATTGCCATATCTAATCCCATATTTACAAATAAAAATAACTGATCCCCAAAATCAAGGTTTGTCAGATTTCACAGAACAAGAAATATTTCACAAGTTTCTCCAAATAAGCCAACAAAATATGAAGTGTTTTAAGGTCATTCTCAACCCACAAACTAAAGAAAGAGCAAAGGTAAAGAAAACTTGCTTCTGTCATGAATGGAAACATGGTCCATCCATCTCTTTAATTCACATGGGGCTTTAGGCTCTGCCTAAAATCTGTCACAGCCCCTCTCTCAATTGAGAAAAACTGTCCTGGGAGGAAACTCTTGCAATGATTCAGTACTTAAGGTCATCTACTAGGGTCTATGCTAAAAGTGTCCCTTTCTGTACAAGGCCACGCTAAAATTTCTAGGGTCCCTCTATCATACATAGATGTTCTCCACAGAAATCCAGTGAATTTATTAGAGCTTGGGTAAAAGAAGGAATAGGAGAAGGAAGAGTTTCCCCTCTCATCACTTCATAGTGCACATGCTGTGGGTAAACTGATCTTCACCTTCTGAAAGCAAGAGATAAAAGTTGTTGAAAACAGAAGTGGAAAGGAAAAGAGTAGAAAGAGTATCCATAAAATCTGTGTTTTGTGAGTTCATGAAATTTTCTTAGTTATCTGAATTACATCAATTAGCATCTTTTAGAGCCAACTCTAATGGAGAGAGTGGTAAATCGGGCCGCACGGATGGGAGCAGATCAAGGCAAGAAGATGGCTTTACAGTAGCTACGGTAGAAAGTAAGAGCGATGAGCCCTATATTTGCTTTTTGAATCTCCACTATCTTTCCTTCTACACATGATCTTAAGAAAGTAGCATTTTATTCTTCATATTAGAAGAATATACATATCTACTGATAAATCCTTTGTGAACACTTACTATAGTGACAACATTGTGAGGATAACAAAAGATACAACACTCCTGCTGGAGCAGGGCTAGCTATTTTTAGGCCTGGAGAAATTTGCACCAAACTTCTTGCTTTTTGTCCTTTATTGTGGAAGAGGACCAAGACATCAGAGAGGTGATTCCATGAAATACAAGTGAATTAGATTTAAGTGAGGGGAGGGCTATGCAAAATCACCAGCCTCACTTTCTCCTACACAAAACTTACCTTGAGGGGAAAATCATTTTTAGGAAAAATTCAGCTACTGGGGACCTGGAGAACCCTTGCATCATACCATGATACTGTTTCTGGAAAGTCTAGGTGGGAGAAAGGAAGAGGAATTCCAGGGGTACTGCATCCAAGGAAAGGAAACTTGGAATCTGTTTTTGCTTACTTCCTGTGTTAAGTTTGATTGGTCACCACTAAAAGCCTGCATAAAACCCAATGCCATTAGGATATCACACTTTGGTTGGGAACACAGGATATGAATTTGAAAGTCAATAGATAAGTGGGAAATTTATCCATCCATCCATCTATCTATCTATCTATCTATCTATCTATCTATCTATCTATCTATC
>NW_027185887.1:13724905-13727998 GCF_028583685.1 Petaurus breviceps papuanus
ATCTATCTATCTATCTATCTATCTATCTATCTATCTATCTATCTATCTGTCTGTCTGTCTATCATCTATCTTCCCTATATATGAGAAATGCTAAGAATCTGATGATATATATATATATATATATACACACACACATACATATTTGATAACTGTTTTTGTTTGTATGCATGCAAGTATGTATATACTGATGAAGATCCTAATTCAATACCTGCTCCTCACCTCATGGAAGAAGAGAAGAAGGAGGAAGGAGATTGTTATGGGAGAAGGTGGCTAGGAATGGTTGAAGTCAGGGGGGAGAGATCCCAAGGAATTAGCTGGGAGTGAGGAACAGGGAATACCCTCAGACTGAAACTGAATAATTAGCCACCAACTCCCAGGGACAGCACTAAAGTGAACCCAGTGTAGCAGCAAAGCTTTCATTCCACATCCTGCTTTAGTATAAACATCTTTCTACTGGGCTTTCAAATGCTGATTAGAGGCATTTAAAGAAAGGGGTTGGATATGCATTATTTTGTAGTGCTGTCTCCCAGGAAAACCAGCACAAAACACTGAAGCCTTGATTTTGTGATTGACTTTGCACTGGGAATTGAATCCAAGTAACTGGACAGAAATTAAATAAATTCCGGTGAGGTGCAGGGGATCCCCAGTGATCTGGAGTTTCAAGAGGCAGCTGTTGGCTCCTGAGGCGTTAGTGAGGATGATGTTAAACTCAGAAAGTAATTTTCTCTGCAATGTGGATTGTTTCCTCTGCTTTCCTGCTTGGCTCTTCTATAATAAACTGTTTGAACTGTGGGAAGCATAAATAAGAATGTGGGAACTTTAAAAACAAACACAAAAAAAAACTTCTCCACAGCTTAAGATGCTCTGAAATTCTGCAACCTTTCTTTTTGCAATAGGCAAATGACTATATTATGAAATTTGCTGACCTCTTGACTGATATGATGAATCTTCTTACAAGTTTAATTATCTTATTCCCCTACTCAAAATCTTGCAATGATTCCCTTTTGCTCATTGCATAAAGCTCAAACTCCTAAGCACCATATACTAGGACCTTTGCAATGTGGTCTTTGTATATCTTTGTAGATTTATCACTAATTATGTCAGTGGTCCTGCAAAACTTTTGTATTCTTTGGGAGGATAGAGGACAGTGCTCTGAGTCATGAGAGTTAGAAACAGATATGGATGAAAAATAGAGGTAGCAGGGAAACTAAGTCCCACCGTGGATAGAGCCAATGAAGGCTTTCCTGATCAACCTAAGATTTCACCTTTTCTAAGGCTCTCATAGAACTTTATATTTCACATTGTACTTAGCACATTCAGTCTTATATTAGAATTTATTGTGCACAAGTCTTATCTCTCTTACTTGATTGTAAGCCTTTAAAATCAATGACTCTGTCCTGATTTTTTTTTATTTATTTAGGTTTTGCAAATGAGAAAACCAAGGTTTCAAGTGTGTTAGTGAATTACTCAGTTTTGTTCACTTAGTAAATAGCAGAGCAGATAGTCAAACTCAGGTCTTTTCATTCTCAGCTAAGTGTCCTTTTTACTGTATCACATAGTTAGTGGCAAAGTCATCCTGGCCCAGATCCCAGGCTAGGTAACCTTTAGAAAAAAAGTATTTAATTGGTTTCAGATATTTTCCCCACCAGAACAGATTCTGCCTTTCAAAGATGTCTTTGTGTGTAGTACAGCAATGGGAGGCAAAAGACTTTAGCTGCAACAGATTTAAATCAAATCTAACAAATATTCATTATCTTCCATTATTTGCAAGACTGTCCAAGGAGGGGTGCATTTTTTAATGCAAAGGTTAAAAAGAAAAAAAGGAGACAGTTTCTACCTTCAAGGAACTTATTGTCTACTTCAGGGGTTCTTAATCTTTTTTGGATGCATGAATCCCTTGGGCAGTCTGGTAAAGCTTGTGTAGCCTTTTCAGAATCATGTTTTTTATTGCATAAAATTTTTAAAAAGCAAAGAAACCAGTTATCCTGAAATAAAAAATCTATTTTTCCCATTCAAGGTCAAGACCCTCTGAAAACTATACACAGATTCCTGATGGATCAGTGGACCCCAGATTAATACTGCTGATTAAGTGAGAGAGTGAGAGGTGAGATGTATTTTTAAATATTTGTTTTAAACTTAGATAAGTCCATAGAAGAATTAAAATAGACTCAAGAGATTTTCAAGGGAGGCATCACCCACACCCCCAACCAGTTCTGACTTTATTAATAACTAGGTGTGTGACCTTGGATAATCATTGAATTTTCTGATCTTTACTTTTATATTTAAAATTAAGAGATTGGATCTGATAATGCTTAAGGTTCCTTTCAATTATAATGTTCTGTCTTCTACTACCTCAAGTAATGTGAAATGATGGCTCAGTTTGAATAAGTATGGGAGGCAGTGACAATAGATTCAAGAATATGTTAGTTTAACTTGAATTATAAACATTTAATGATTACCTAATACACACATACAGACAGACATATATATGTGTGTGTATACACACATACATAAGCATTTATGTGTATATATATATATATATATATATATATATATATAGAGAGAGAGAGAGAGAGAGAGAGAGAGAGAGAGAGAGAGAGAGATGTAGATATAGATATAAAACTATGGGTAAGTCAGTGAACCTCTCAGATTCTCAGTTTCAGCCATCATATATAAAATGGGAACAAATATATTTTACTATCTTCTTCACAGAAATGGAGTGAGAAAAAAGATATTTACAAGTGTAACCTGACTCCCAACTAAACTGGGTGAGATAGAAATGTTACTATGTGGCATGTTGCCTAAAGAATGTGATTTTAGGTTAATGCAGAGAGTGTGGACAAGACTCTATGCAATTCCTTGAGGTATGGAATTGAAGAGAAAAAGAACTTTGGAGAAGAGAGAAGTTCTTAATTTGTGCTTCAACAAAAGATATAGAGGCAGCTAGGTGGCACAGTAAATAGAGCACCGGCCCTGGAGTCAGGAGGACCTGAGTTCAAATCCAACCTCAGACACTTAACACACACCCAAAAAAACTAGCAGTGTGACCTTGGGCAAGTCACTTAACCCCAATTGCCCTCCAAAAAGCAAAAA
>NW_027185887.1:13728098-13779240 GCF_028583685.1 Petaurus breviceps papuanus
CTAATTCTCATCTAAAAAAATATTCATGGTTGTATACTTTTGGATATATTATATATAATTGTGTTTGTTCTTTTTGGTTTCTATTTCCTAATTTGTTTACTCACCATTTACTATTTCTGACAGTCTATAACTAACATTTGATGGTAAGGAAACAAGTTAGTGGGTAATACCCCATTTAAGAGATAGTCACCAGGGAAGTTAGCAGCTTTCAAACCTAAAAATCACATCCCTGGACCAATAATATGGAAGTTGGGGAGTGATTGATGTAATTCTACTCAATTGTACCACTTTCTCAGAGAGAACAGAAATAGCAATCTGGTAGTCCCTCCTCTTACTCACCAAAAGAAAGAAATCACACTCCATTTTGGTGAAAGGTGGGCAAGATTCCACATATATCTCTCTAGGTCTCACTGCAATCTATATGTTAAGACAAACTGTGTAAATAATCATATTTTATATGCATCAGAAGGCCTTGAACAAGTCTTAAAGCACTTTTCCAATGTGATTTTTTACTAGAGGCCATCAATCAATCAATCAACATCATGTGCCTACTATGTGCCAGGCACTGTGATAATCTTTGGGAGCACAAAAAGAGACAAAAGACAGTCTCTACCCTCAAGGACCTTATGATCTAATGGGGAAGATAGCATGCAAATAAACATATACAATGCAAGCTATATACCGCATAAATAGAAAATAATTAAGAGAGGGAAGACACTAGAATTAAGGGTGGCAGGGAAAAGCTTCCAGTGAAAGATGGGATTTTACTTAATACTTAAAGAAAGCGAGAGAGCAGGCAGAGGAGGAAGAGCATTCCAGGCACGGGGGGGACAACCAGAAAGGATGCCTGGAACTGAGGAATGGTGCCACTTGTTCATGGAATAGCCAGAGGGTCAATTTCACTGGATTAAAGAGTAAAGTGTAAGAAGACCAGAAAAGTAAGAGAGGGCAAGGTTATAAAGGGCTTTGAATGCTAAACAGAGCATTTTGTTTATGATCCTGAAGGTACTAGTGAGCTGCCAGAGTTTATTGAATTAGGAGGTGATGTGATAGGGCTTACACTTTAGGAAAATCACTTTATCAGCTGAACAGAGGATAAATTGGAGTGAAAAAAGACTTGAGGCAGTTAGACCCACCAGCAGGGTACTGTGTAATACAGATATGAGGTGATGTACCACAGTAGTGGCAGAATCAGAGGAGAGAAGTAAATGAATGTATTCTGCAAAGATATAACTGACAGGCCATGGCAACAGATTCAATATGGAGGGACAAGAGACAGTGAAGAGTCTATAATGATTTCTACGTTGCAAGCCTGAGGGACTAGGAAGATAGTTTTGATCTCTATAGTAATAGAGAAGGTAGGGGGAAGGGGCAAAGAAAGTCAAGAAATATAATAATCAATAATAAAAACTTAAAGTCTAGAAATTTGCTAAGTGAAAATTTAAATAACCATGCAAGGATTAAATCACAACATCAAGTAACAGTAAAGATCCTGTCACAAGCCAGGACATGTTATATTGCCAAATACATGATATGACTTTGCCACTTTATTTTTAGAAAATCAGGCATTTCCACACAGGACTGTCAGACAGAAATAAGATGTTGTCTTCATTGCAGGAAGAAGTACTTCCATGTGGGAGTCCACGGATAAACAGATGACAGAACATTGGCAATAATTCCTACTGGAGTATTCTAAAGCCCATTTAAGAGTTTCATTTTAACCCTACAGTCACTGCTAGCAAATATGAGAAAGGGCCACTAATTTCTAAGATAGATGTTTTGTTCTGATGATTTAATAATAGTTGAGGAGAAGGAGAAATAAGATGGGGAGAAGGAAGAGAAGGAAAGAAGAGGAAGAGCAAAAGGATAATGATGATGATGATGATACCCAACATTTATATAAAACCATAAAGGTTGGGGCGGCTAGGTGGTTCAGTGAGAATAGAGCACCGGCCCTGGAGTCAGGAGGACCTTAGTTCAAATCTGGCCTCAGACACTTAACACAAAAACTAGCCGTGTGACCTTGGGCAAGTCACTTAACACCAATTGCCCTACAGAAAAAAAAAATAAAATAAAATCTTAAGGGTTGCCAAACAATTCACAAATATTATCTATTTTATCCTCACAACAGTACTGATAGGCAGGCATAATTATTAATCCCATTTTACATTAAGGGACCTAAGTCAGACAGAGAGTAAGTGACTCACCCAGGACCACCCAACTAGAAAGTAGCTGAAGCCAGATTTTAACTCAAGTCATCCTGATTCTAGGTTTAGGAACCAGATGTGTGCCACCTCTTTACCAGTAGTTTAATGTAAAAGACATTGAATGTGAGCAGGTTCAGGCGATTTATGTTCCACCAGCTCTGTCACATACTATCTGTGTGACTTTGGTGAAGTCAGTTCAATTTTCTGATTCCCCAAAACCCTCAGCTCTTCAATGAGAATATTGAACTGATGGCCTTTAAGGGTCACTTCCTATGCAATGAAAAAATTACATTAAAAAAAAAAAGATTTGTGGTTTCTTCGTTATGTGATTTCCCTGGTAAGAAACTCTTACTCTCAAAACAGTAAGGTTTGGATTTGCTATTTGAAGTCCTTGATGGCTGCCAGGGGGCAGAATGAGGTTTAGTGACTTGCCCAGGGTTGCAAAGCCAATTAATAATCTGAGACAAAGCTTGAACCCAGATCTTTTGTGTCTAAAGCCACATTTCTATTCATTATGGTGTTCTGTCTTTCCCTATGAATATAAGATGTGGCTAAACAGAAAAATGAACTATTACAAATCAAGACTAAGCTTCCTTTTGTTTCTAAACAAAAACAAAATTAAGTTAAATTAAATAATATTGAATCAATGAGGAATATCATTTAGAACACCTATTTGAAAAACAATAGTATTCACAAGGATATTCACTTATCTTATTTATTTGATTTTGACTATATTTAATAGTGTTCTCTATAACCTTTTTCTGTCACAATTCTTCCATAACTTACACCAAATTCTTCTTTACCTATCAATAATTGGTTATTTATTCACAGTAACCCAGTAAAAAAAAGGTCCCATTTTTTTTGTCAGAGATAAACACTTTCCTGTTAAAACTGGCCTACTTCTCTATAGGTAAGTTCAAGAGATGGATAGAATGTTAGGAATCATTTGGTTCAAATTTCTCACTTTACAGATAAAGAAAATAAGTGAATATGAGGTTAGTTAACTTGCTTGATGTCACATGGGTTTGGGGTTGGGTTGAGGTTGGGTGAGGTGTGAGAGATGGAGAGAGAGATGGACTGGTATGATTATAAATCTTCCAATTTCATATCTAACATTCTTTCTATTATTCTGTTCAGTCATTTTCTTTTTTTTTCTTTTTGGAGGGCAATTGGGGTTAAGTAACTTGCCCAAGGTCACACGACTAGTTCAGTCATTTTCAGTTGTGTCCACCTCTTCATTTGTGGTTTTTCTTGGCAAAGATCTTGGAATGCCTTGCCATTTTCTTCTCCAGTTCATTTTGAAGATGAGGAAACTGAGGTGAACAGGGTTAGGTGACTTATCCAGGATCACACAGCTATTAAGTGTCTGAGACTGAATTTGAACTCAGAAATAAGTGCCTTCCTCATTTTAGACCCTGGCACTCTATCCACTGTGCCACCTCACTCACCTTCTATTGTTATGTACTACCTCTATTTTCACCCATGCCTGTTTCTAACTCGCATGCCCCATGGAGATTCTTTAAAACTGACCTCTATCCTGCCAAAGAATACAAAACTTTTATAAGGACATGCACATATTTTTTTTCCTACCATATAGATTAATAAACATGTAGATTAAAAAACAATGATATAATGTTATTGGTTTGTTTTGTTAGTGGTATTGACAATAAATGTCATAAAATCAGACATGGCACTTGTATCTGAAGATAAGGATGGAAGATTCAAAACATTGTCCATTACTTTTTAAGGTGGAAACAGTGTTTAAAAAGGCCTGTTTAGGATTAAGTGAATTGTGTAAGGTCACAATGATAGAACAAGGATTCTGATTAATCGCCTCTCCCCATTACACCACATTTGTTACTAGCTGTCAATCTAATTAAATCTCCCACACCATCCTGAATCTCTACTCACCATTTTCTCTTTTCAGGTACGTTTTCTGCTCTGTCACTATAGTTTCTTGCTATAAAAGCATAGTTTTCTGTCCAGGTAGCATGGTTATCTGCTCATAGTTTTAAAAAAAATAGAAACACTTTTTCCTTGGATTTTAAAATAAGCAAACAAATAAAAAGTGCTTAGCCAAGGGGTCTGATTTCATGCTGTCAAATATTTATGTGGTTATTTCTTCTTGTCCCTAGAAAAGTGAGTGAAATACCATTGTTCTAAAATGGGCAGAGAAAAGTTCTTGTTGATGGATTGTCACAGGTAAGAATTCTTGGGATCTTCTTATCTCAGTGGGTGCTTATATGTATGCATATACATATATATGCATTTATACACACATATGTATATAAACACACACAATTATACATACGTATAGATATGGTGTACAAAGATCTTTAGAAACTTCAATGCTCTATATGTATATATAAATCTATAATTAGATTTATAGGATATAAATCTATAATTAGATTTATAGGATATAAATCTATAATTAGATTTATAGGATATAAATCTATAGATTGATTATATATGTATGTTGCATATTGTATGCATATATACACACATATTCATATATACATCCATTGCATTTCATGCTATTATATATCTATGTGTGCATATATATACATTATATATATAGATGTATACTCATATATGTGCATATGGATAATGCATTACTATAAACAAAGAAAGATTACAAACAATATCTCTCAAAAGATATGTTCTAACAGTTTTTTAAAAATATAAATTGACTTGAGTTTTATTTGCTAGAATGTTGTTAATCTGCAACAGGGAATATGCGGGGTAAAGGTGGTTGTACAGATGCACTGGGGCACCCACAACGCCTTGGCTATGAGTTTGTGCATGTGTTTAAAACTCAGTAGCCTGACAAGAAACATTTTTAATGGTATGGATGCTGAAGCAGACTGTGTTCACACCATTCTGAATGAGCCTGCAAGTCACAAGGGCCATATGCTGTATTTTTTAGAAATCAGATTTATTGCCAGCACATATCAATACAAGTAGAAGATAAGACTATTATTTTTAGTTTGACTTTCTAAGACGATTTGGTGGTGTATATATTTGAGGAGAGCCAGGAAAATTAAAAAGTATTAATGGTAACAAAGTAGTTGGGTAAGGTGCTCCTTCCTGTCATCTTTTGCTTTTGCATGATTTATGCAATTAATTGTGATAATTCGCTAAGAAATCATTCAGAAAAACTAGCCCATTTATATTAGTAGAAACAACACACACTTGAAAACCTCAATTAACTGGACCCCATTAACATGGAAGGTATGATTATTCAAGCAGAGGCTGGGCTGAAATTTACCTTGGCACAATTTATTTGTTAAAAAATGTGCCAAACAAAGAGATGGAGGTGGATGGATTGGTGGTGGGAAACAGCTCACATATGAGAACAAACATCAGCACCTTTGAATAGTAGCGCCATTTGTACAAGAAGAAAATGTAAGAGCCTTCCCCATTTGTTGAATCTGGGTCTAAAGACAGAATGTTGGTGCTCTCAGACTGCTTTAAACAACTTTGTGTTTGAAAGTAAGCAAGCTACATTTATTTTTAATTCTTCCATAATTCTGACTTTTTGGTAGCTGTGATTAATTCCCCTCCCCCCATCCATGTGGATCAGGGGTTTAAGAATCAGTTTCTGGATACCATTCCTTGATCTTGGACCTGTGTAAGACTGGTCACTTGTAGCAATCATTTCTAGATGCTAACAGAGTAAGAAGAAGCACACCTGAGGACAGGTGCTGCTATGTTCCAACCTCTATTATGTTTTGAATTACTAGCAGTTCTGTCATAGATAATTTGTTTTATTAACTAAAACATAATAAAAAAAAAAGATTAAAATTCTATTCATTCCATAACTACACCCACCAAAGGCAATATAGAAGGCTTTTTCCTCCCTTTTATTTCTTTCTTTTTATTCTTTTGTTTGGTTTTATTTGAGTATGTATAGCACTGGCGCTTCATATTATCTGTAGAATTTTTTTTTTAAAGGAAGTAAGTGAAAAATGAACAAGTCATGGATTTTCAGTGCTCTAATGACTTATACTAATGTATTCCTTCATCTAAATACAGATTTCTATTTAAAATTCAGTATGCAGGGGTATTATGAATTCTAGTTTAATGGATTCCAAATAATTGCCCTTTAGAAATGATGAATAGCTGTTTAAATCCACTGATAAGAATATACTATTTCTCTCCTAACAATAGGCCTTCCACACTAACCGTGTCATATATGCCTGAAATTAGTTTATTAATTTTTTATTGATATGCAAAATTCTAACTTGATGGCAGAAGGCAAATAACCCTTCACTTCAAGCCCCACAACTTTCTGCCCCAAATGCGTTTTTCTTGAATCTGATAAAGACCCAGACAAAGGGAAATCTCATTATAAAGGAGGCCAAACACCAGAAATATGAATGATCCAACAATCTTCTCTGCTTGCTTTATCTTTTTTTTTTGGGGGGGGGAGATAAAAAGATCTAAGGTGAACATAATGCTCCAATATTTCCAAACCTTGCATTGAGAAAACTCCCTGAAATCCCTGAGCATTATCACCAAATGTATTTTAAGGGGGAAACAAACACACACACACACACACACACACACACACAAACGCACACTTTGAACAGGTTCATTGGCTTAAAAGGCAGCAGAAGCAATGGAAGCAGAACTATTAAAATTGAAAGTGCATTATTCATTTCTCTCACGTATTATCAGTCTGTATTTTTTTTTCAATTTTCATAATAGATAAACTCAATACTATTTAGAAGCTTTGAAAGCACCAGACCATGCAGAGTCAATAAACATGATAGTAGGCTTACTTGAATATATAGATAAGAGTGTATTTTTTTGTATATTTATTTATAAGAAAAGTCATCATACACATAGTTTGATAATTAAGCAATAAGCAGGGGGGAATTATATGCCAGAAGATGTGAGTTTTCAAAAAATTAAGTAAAGTGAGAGATTTTATGACAGGGACAGTGAATTAGCTGTTATTTGGTCACTTTGTTAAGAAAAGTCTTCATTAATGTTTATTTTCTGTGCCTTATGTTACAGATTTCTGGGTAATTCTGTGAGAAAAACTACATTCCAGACAGAATAAAAAAAAAAAAACCTCTAAGAATTAAATTATATTTACAAATTTATAAAATACTTTGTTCCTGCTGATTGGTTCCCACTGACGTTTTGCTGCCTAAGTCTTTTTTCTTGGGATTAATTGCTAATTTTAATATCTTTCCCCAAAAAGCAAAGTGTTCACATCCATACTCCTTGACACTGCTCTATGAGAGTTCACTGTGTATGTTTGTGTGTCTGTAGAAAGGCTAAAAATGGAGATTTCTAACTATCAGGGCCTCAAAGATCATCCACTGAAGTTCTTATTACCCAGGAAAATATACTCAGGTTTCCTATTTTGGTTGAGCCAACAGTATAAATAAAATTGACTCATTTGCTCCTGAAGGAAACAGAAGCCAGGACACAAATGCTAAAGAAAATGGAAACAAAGTTGCTGCTGTTGCTGTTGTTGAAATGTGATTAAACAGAAGGCTTATTCCCAGCCTTCCTATGAGGCTCAAATTGCAAGACTGCCAAGTAGGCGTCAGGCACGCAGGCCAGCATTCGAATGGCCTTGAATTTGAACTGCTAGTGAGATTCTAGCAAAGGGTTAAAGCTCCCCCACCCCACCCCCCCTTAATCTTTTGAGCATACTTGTGTATGAAATTCCTGGCTACGCTCTCTGGATCCTTTTCTTTCTCTATAGGAGAAGGCCAGTTATGCCCTTCTCCAGGCCTTTTCTTTCAACTTCTGGGGGAGGCTGCCTTCTCCACACACCATTGGTACCCAGAAAAGAATGCCTCTTCTGTTTGTCTGCCTGCATGCATATTGCGTCCATTGCTCTATTCAGCCTGCCTTTTCAGGCCTGCTAACTGCTGCTATACAACTTAGCTTTTATGCTATGCTGCCAGGGGTTTTCTGAAGCCAGACGGTTTCTGAAAAGAGGGTCTATTTGCATAAACAATGCCATGTGAGGAGGTCTGCTGGAAACAAAATAAAAATTCACTCAAGCAAATCTTCCCGATCAACTCAATTCTTGCAACCAACACCTCCTATAGTTACCATCTGTATGCAAAAAAATATAGCTGAAAATTTGAACAACTCTTTCCCGTAATTTTCTTATGTGTCCAGGTTTATTCAATAAATCAGCACACACAGATGTATACGTGTGTATATGGAATATATATGTTCCATGTATTTCCAATACACACGCATGTGTGTATATATTATATATTTGTGTTGTATGTGTGCTTACATGTCTATATGTTTGTGTACTCTCAATTTAGTCTAAACAGAATCTATAAATAGAATATGTTATATATGGAATAAATGTTTTTAATAGGGGACAGAAGGCCAGTCATGCAGCAGCTCACCTATGACTTGGATTGACTTTGTCATGGTTACCTCATCAGAATACACACAAAAGACAGGAGCTGCCCATCCTCTAGCAGTGAAAAGGCAGGCCATCACAGACTGTATTGTCTCAGCAGTGGTGACCACAACAGAATGCTTGCTTGAAATGAATTTTTGGAGACGTGTATATTTAAACATCTCAAATTCTATGGTTCACCTCTGATGATTCTTCAGGTTGCTCTCTCTGACAATGAAACCCACATAGAAAACTTGCTTAAATTTTGATGAAGCAAACAGATAAAATAAAAAAGGTCAAGGAATCCAAAGAATGTTTCTTTTAATGACAGAAACAACAAATTAATGACAAATTACATCCGGGATTCTGAATTCTGAATGACTTTGTTATTTCCACTTAGATTTTTTTTTTCTCCAACATGGAGCTTTTCTTTTTTTGTTGTTTATTTTGTTTTGTAAATCTGTATTTAAGGAAATAGCAATATGTATTCTCACTATCTAAAATAAAGTATCTCAACACATATAGGTGTGTATTAAGCAATGAGTGAGAAATGTTTGTGCTGGTATACCTATGGACATCTGACTGGTGCTCTGTGCAATGTAACTATGTGTGTAAAAACAAAAGAACTCATTTACACATATGCATGTATGTTAGTGAATACATACATATTTGTTTAACTTTATTTATTTGACTTTATTTACCCACTGGCTCTCTACTGGTTATAGAGATTAATCTTTGTGCAACACCTTTTCTTTTCTATGGAGAGGTATACAATAGTCTTAGTGTCCTGAAGCAGGATTAGATTAATTTGCTACTACAAGCCAAATATTTGTCAAAGTGTGGTCAGTCTAGCCTGCAACATGAAGATGAGGTTCTTTCATAAAGCTCAAAAGGCTACAAACAAAGGCCCAAACTGTTGTGGCAGTAATTAAATACTCCACATCTGACATAAAAAATAAAAGATGTATTAAATTTTATGGCTACCACATGCCAATAATTCATTGATTCTCAGTAAATATTTATTACTTTATAGCAATAGAATTGTGCTGATTTTTGCCTTTTGTCAAAAGTTACCTATCAAAAATGCATAAATCCACTTTATTCCTGGGTCCTTGATCCAATTTCATTACTTTATGCCATATTCAGAAATCTTTAAAAATTTGAACTTGAAAATAATTCATATCTTTCTGAGAATTGCTTTTCTTCCCTCTCATAACCTCTGTGTATGTGGTCTGTTAGGTTTTGAATAAAGGTTTATGTAGGCTGGGTGTTTAAGCTTTGGTTCTTCCCCATTAGTCCTCTGTACTTTTAGGAAATACATAAGGTCAAGGGAAGGATAAATTGGCTCAGGATGTGCCTGGACAAACAGTTCAAGCTTCATGTATTTCCGTGCTCCTGAATTGCAAAGAAGGTAGGAATCTTTTAATCACAGGATTGCGCATTAAAATTCTAGGACATGGTATTTAAAAAGAGAATTGTTGTTGCTGTTCAGTAATGTCATGACTCAATCTGTGGTTTTCTTGGGAAACATATTGGAATGGTTTGCCATTTCTTTCTCCAGCTTATTTTATAGATAAGGAATTGAGGCAACCAGGGTTAAGTGACTTGCCCAGGGTCACACAGCTACTAAGTGTCTACAACTAGATTTGACCTCAGCAAGATGGGTCTTCCTGACTCCAGGTCCAGGATTCTATCCACTGTGTCATCAAGCTGTCTTAAAAAAGAACAGAAACTTGTATTTCCTTTAATTTCTAAAATCACAGAATGTCAAGGTTGATAAGGACACCATCTTCTCAAACACTAATACTAACCAATCCCACTCATAAATGAGGAAGAATTCCTTGGATATCGTGAATGACAAATGATTATCTAGTCTTAGTTTAAAGACATTTAGTTTAGTGGAATAGGGAACCTATGACCCCCTGAAGGAACTCTTTTCACATTTGTACAGTTATAACAGATATTGTCTATGCATAGAGAAGAAAATTTTTCTTATATTAAGCCAAATATATTAATTTATATATATATATATATGTATATATATATATATAGGCTGCCTCCTAGAAATATCTCAGACAAGTTCCCTTCACAAAAACAAACAAAAATTAATTCCACCCAAATATTTAAGCATACTCTATGTCACTTTGCTATTATAATTTATAAATAGTTAAAAAAAAAATAAGGGTACTATCTTTGGTACCAGCATTGTCCATTATAATTAACCCTAGTTCTGTTTTCTTTTAGTTTTCTGTTTATTTATATTACTATACTCATTATATATACTGTTATATATAAATATCATATAATATATATAAGAACACATATATGTTCTTATATATAGATCTGGATTCTTCATTCTGTATCATTGTACATTTGTCTTCCCAACATTTCTCTGAATTCTTCTAAATCATTATTCCTTATGATACAATAATATTTCATTATTCCCACATGCTACTTTGGTAATACTTCCATTATTGGGCAAGATTTATTTTGAGTGTCTTTTAATAAATAATTTTTGAATAGTTTTATAGATATGGATCTTTTTGAATTATATAATGAACCTCCTTTGGTTACAAATACAGTTGAAGAACCATTGGATGAAGAGGTTTGAAGAGTTTATCATCTAATCACATATAATTATAAACTGATTTCCAGAGTAACTGCACCAAATTTGTGGCTACTTCAGCAAATAACTAGCATGATATTTCCCACTACAGTTCCTTCTAAGCTGAATTTCGCCATCTTTTCTGATCTTTATCCATTTGAAAATTATGAAGTAAGACCTCAAAGTTTAGTTTTCATTTCTCTGAGTATTAAGGATTCTAAATGATTTTTTAAATGGTTAACAACAGTTTGCACTTTTTCTAATGAAATCTAGTCACATCCTTTGACAATTTGTATAATGCCAAATGGCTCTGAATCTTAAAAATATTTGTCACGATTATAAATTTTGAATATTAGATTTTCCCCCCTTAGGTATCTAATGTTAGGACCTTTCCTAAATGATATATTTTTCTTCCATTTCAAGTATGTTGATTTTATATAAGTAAATATTTTAAAACATATCATCAAGATGATATATTTTATCTTTTACAAGTCTTTCTAGGTCATCTATTATTGAGAATTAATTGGTTGCCCATAGCTGAGAAAGCTATACATTTCTATTTTTTTTGTAATTTTAATGCTTTGACTTTTTATTATTTAGATTGCTTATCCCTTTAGAATTTATACTATAATATGATATAATACTAGTGTCAACATTTTTTCTCCCAAATTGCTTTTTCATTTTCCCCATAAGTTTGTGTTTAGTCTCTTTTCCAATAATTTGCCTTCTTAGGTTTTTTCAAATACCAGCCAGCCGTATGTTTGTTTATATTTCTTATTTATATATCCGATTCTAAAAAGGTTTTTATAATAAAACAATTTAATCCCTGATAACACCAAGCACACTTTCTTTCTATCTTTATTCATAATTTCCTTTGATGTCTAGGTCAATTTTGTTATGCTGATTTTTAGAAATTTGACTGTCACACAACTAAATCTATAGAATAATTTAGATAGTATCATTCTTGCCTGTGGTTCCAGGGAGCTACAGCATATGTAGTAGCCACACTTTGGTAAATCATCTCAGTTGACAAATTAAAAAGCAATTTGAGGGTAACCAAAGCATCTCAGACCTGTAGGAGAGTTAGGGCGATGTCTACCTCAAGCAAATGAAGACTTCTCCTAGTGGAATAGGTAGATGACAACAATTTTTCCAGTACTAATGAAGGCAGTTGAAGCAGGTGCTGTGGAGCTCTTAGAGTCAGTGCCAACGTCATCTAGTGCATTCTAGAACATCCCCAGTCATCTTGACTTTTGTCCTGCCACTAGACTTCTATGACTTGACGCTGCTTATCTGATGGAACTCTGCCTCATTTAAATCCAATTCATGTGCAAATCAAGATATCATTCTCTATTTTACCTCAATATCATGATGTCATTTGTCCTCTTCAGAAATTAAGGCCTGAAAAACAACTATATGGGCAAGATACAGACATGAACACTGCATACTCATAAATTATGTAGGTCTTTATTTTTCTGAAAATAATTTTGCTACTTTAACTCTCAATTATTTGATGTAATAAATGATCTTAAAAAAACTTCCATTTTTTTTCTTCCAAATTACATTAGTCAAATAAAAATTGCTGGTATTTTTGTGGTTTTATTTTTATAATGGACAAATTGTAAGTATTATTAGTCCAATATATTGTTGATTAATAACAATTAATTAATAACAAATTTAATTTATTAAAATTTATTTAATTCATTAACAAATCCATTAATTGGATAACTAGTTATTTATTGGCCTTAGGAGATTTTAAATCATCATTTCATCTGGAATAAACAAGGATTTTGCTTCCTTTATTTTTTTTTAATTTTGATTACTTTTATCATTATTTTTGTAATTTATTTTTCTTGGTTTACTGCTTTAGTAAATATTTGAGAGTGGAAAACCTGGTTTTGTCCCAGAAATGTGTTTAGAAAGACTCCAGTGATTTGGACTTCAAATAATTACTATAGGTCCAACTTATTCAGAATTATCTGATACATAATATATTTTTCTTTAATTTCCTTAATCTGTGTGTATGTGTGTATATTGTGTGAGTGTTTGTGTGTACACACATGTACATATACATTAACTAAAGTTATAATTTTTAAATTATGTCTTCCTCCATGAATCCATTTATGTTCACTTCTGTTTTAAAAAAGCACTAGGTTGCATGTGTTTTGTTTTGCTTATAACAATCTAAGCTCTTATTATTTCTTGATATGCATATACCCTCCTTGCCTATCCTACTCAATTAATCATTCAATCAATAAGGATTGAATACTACTATATATTTAAACCTGGTAATAGAAACACCAGGGAAATAATTCTTCTTATCAATGAGCTGATATTCTAATATAGGCAATAAGTACATATATAAAGATTTCCAAAATAAATATAAAGAGAACTAAATAGAAGCCATTAAATATAAGGTAGGTTTGTTGTTGTCTTTGTTGTTGTTTTGAGGGGTGGTGGTGATGGTTGTATTATCAGCTGAGGGAATTAGAAATGTCTTCATGTAAACTGTTATGTTGCTTTATCTACTTGCATCTTCAAAAAAAAGATTCCTCGAGGTAGAGATGAAGAATGAATTCCATACATGAAAAGCCAGTATGAAACCACAGATAGATGTGAGAGGTGGAGGGATCTGTGTAAGGAACAAAGAAAAGTCCAACTTAACTGGGTTCAGAAAGAGAAAGGAGGATGATAATATACAGTGAAGCTAGAAAGATAGTTTAGGGTCAAGTTGGTATTCCAAGTATTGTGCTAAGTGCTAGGGATACTAAAACAAGGGGGGCAAGTTTCTGCCCTCAGAAGTTTACATTCTGATAGTAATAAAACACATAGATTAATATACACACTTACACACATATGTGCAAGTATGTATATATTTGCATATATAGATCTAGATACATACATACATGTGAATATATGTGATTATGTATATTCTTAGTTATTATGGGCCTCCACTGGAGTTTAATGAGTAGAGAAATGAACTGGTCATGTTTGTACTTAAGAAAAAAATGTTTTCTGCATCAAAATGTAGGATTAACTGAAATGGGAAGAGACTTGAATCCAGGAGATTCATCAAAAAGTCACTGCAATAATGTAAATTGTGATGGCAGAACTGGCTCCTGTGAGTAAAGAGAAGTGGGTGGGTAGGTGAGGTATGGATGTAGAAACTTCAAATTTGGTAACTAATTGAATATATGGTTGAAGGGAGACCAGTCACAGATGCCTTGAACTAGACTCATTGAAAAAAATGGAAATCTTAATATTTGGGAAATATTTTAATACAATTCTATCCCAATCTCCACTCTTACCCTCACATACCTAACTATCCTGATCCCATGATGCTGTAGTACTTCTATTAGCATAATCTTTTTTTATACTTGCCTTATTCAGCTGAGATGAATGATCTTTATCTATGATGCCCTCATTTCAAGAACTATTATTTCATTTCGCCTTCCTACTTCTAGGATAATTCTATCTAATCAATCTTCTTGGGTTTAACCCATAGCTGCTCTCTTTTTTTCCCTAAATGACATCTATAAAAGGTAGAATCTCTAAAAGGGTAATAGCCTTGTCTCTCACTTATAGAATTTAGAGATTTAATTTCCCCTGCCTTTTGGCACTATGTTGACTTATTTTTATTTATTATATTCCTTTATTTTAGTTTGCATTTCAAAGATCTTTTTGAATTTTTGTGAAGGAATAATCAAAATTAATGTAGGACTATGCTTAGTTTTATAGAACATTTTATTCCAGCCTATAGTCTGTGTTTGTAATTCAATGTAGCCTGGTGAAACATTTTCTTTCCTTCCTCATTATAAATGAATAGTATTTTAAAATTAATCTGAATTTCCTTGACATATGAAGATTTTCCTTATATTTGCCTACATGACTCTTTCCTTTGTAAAATAAAACTCTTTAACTTTGTGATTTAAAGCTAGTATTCCTCTCTGGTGGTATCTTATGCATTATATCATTCTTCAGTTTCACATATTTTTATAAGATATGGCCAATTTGATAATTTCTTTAAATATAATGTATATAAGTGTTTTTTTTTATCACCTGCCCTCTTGTAAGATTCTTCAATTGGTATCCTAACCTCAAGTCTCTCTCCAAGCCATTCTACACACATCTGACAAAGTAATTTTCCTAAAGTATAGGTCTGCCAAGGTCTCCCTAATTGCCTCTATGACCAAATATGCATTCCTGCATTTGGCATTTAAAGCTCTAGAGAACTTATCCCCTTCATGCCTTTTCAGTTTTCTGAAGTTTTACTCTCTTCCACACACAGCTGAGCCATGGTGGTCAAATTGCTATTTCTGATATGTGTTATTCCATCTATAAAATGAGAAAATTGGACTAGAATGGGCTCTCAGGCTCCTTCTAGTTCTAGAGGTATGGTACTATGATTACCTGTTTCTATGCCTTTCTTACCACCATCTCTTTGGATCCTTGATTTCCCTCAAGACTCAGTTCAAATTCCACCATCTGCTGGAAGTCTTCACCAATACTTTCAGTTGCTAGAACCTCCTCCACTAAGGCAACATTCTATCTTCTCTGCACATATCAAGTATTTACCTATTCATATGTGTGTTTTTAACACCATCAGAATATAAGCTCCTTTAAGGCAAGGACTCCTCCCCTCTCTCATCCCCACCCCCCTTAGTATCACTAGCACTTAGCATAATGTGTAATTCATGGAATGTGCTTAACAAATATTTATTATATCATGATTAATGCTTTTTAATGAGTCAATGTCATCATAAAATATCACAATGACATCACAGATTTGACATGGAATAGAAAGATCAGGTCCAAAACCTGTCTTAGACACGTATAAGCAGTGAAGCCCTGGAGAAGTCACTTAAGCTCTTGTCTCAGTTTCCTCAACTGTAAAATGGGGCTAATAATAGTATCTACCTCCCAGGGTTGTTATGAGGGAAAAAATGACATAGATTTTGTAAATCACTTGAACTACTTTGTAAATTATTGTTTTTGTTGTTGTCATATCAAAATCACAAACAAATCTTACCATATAAGAGCTAGGGTCCCATGCTCATAAGCCATATGATGTTCTACCATCCAAATAGGGACAAAACTAAGAAATAACCTTTCTCTTACACTCAGTTTAGTTGAAAAAATAGTTCAAATCATGGACCTCTTAAAAATGAGGGAAATTGAAGAATGAAAGTCATAAAAATCATCAATTAATGAAAATCTAAGAACTCTATTTAATAATAGGCAGAAGACAAAAATAATGCCAATAGCTCAAATGATTTTGAACATGAAATGAACATACTTAGACTGGAATTTCAAAAAACTCCTTTTGAATTTATCGGCATAAATCCAACTAGGATATCAACTGGACCTAGAAAATAGACAAAACTATCATTTGTTATAACTATCGACAAACATACAATATTGCATTTAAGAGACTATATAGAAACATTAAAGGAAGTGTATATGATAGAGCTACCTATGCACTGCCTTTAATTGGTTCTTATGACATTCAAGTGTGAACCCACCACATATACCTTTTCCACATAGACCTTTTCCAATGCCTTCTTACAGGTCTTTTCTTAACTTTTGTTTGTTATGTTGGTACTTGATATGTGTCCATAGGTATAGTAATGCAAAAGAAACAAAGGAAAAAAAAACATGACAAACAAAAATGAATTAGAAATTAATTTCCACTTGAAATAAGAAATAATAAGGTAATAAAAGAAGTCAAAGTTGCAAAAGGTACAAAATAAATACTAAAATCTCTACTGCAGAGGACTGAGAAACAAAGAAATTAAAAATAGAGAATCTCTGAAGAAACAATGACATCGAATTTTGTTATTGTTTCTACTACAAATCCAGCACAATGAAAAATGTGAGGATGGGATGAGATAAGAAATAGAAAATTTGTATACCATTAGTATAAAGGATGACAGAACAGTAACATCAAGGGAGATAATTGAAACTTCATTGTCTCTAACTTATTGACAATGGGCAATAACCAGCTAAGTTCATAAATATTAACTGAAATACTTCATAGTGATGAATGAGTGACTAGTAAATAATTTTACCAACTTCCTCACAGAACCCCACATGTTCCCACCTATCTTAATTAAAGACATCATATAACTTTAAGAAAAACTATTATAACACTAGTTACCTCATATAAATACAGGAAAATCACATGTTTACACATTTTAGAAAATAATCATTCATATATCAATAAAATCATTCATCATATTAGTAAAATATTTTTAAGCACCTACAAGAAAACAACATAAAGCCTGAATGTCATAAAGAGTATGCCAAAAAGTCCCCGGGGCCCAAAGATCAATTTATTATGGATTTAATAATTACTGAACAAGCTTCCTGTAAGCTCCATAACATTTATATTACCTTTATTATCGCAAAATCATTGATTCAATTCCATACTCAAGGGATATTTGTTTATTACAAATATAGTATTCAAAATAGACCTAAATATAGTGAGAATACCAAGGAGAAGATTTAAGCCCCTATGCTTCTGACTAGCTTTAAATTCATTATCATCTGTCCCTAACATAACTTAGTATGACTTGAAAGTTAAAGAGGAAGTCATACCAATATATCATTCATTATTTAGCACTTGTAGATGGCGTCGATTTATATGACTCCATCAAAATCACATTCAACAGCTTTTCAATTTCATGGGATCTTTTTTCCTCCAATGATATCAAAATCTCATTTGTATTTAATGTTTATAAAAGTGTTTTTAGGGAAACAATGGTCTGCAAAATATAGTGAGAAAGAAATGTTAAATTACTGAGTGTCTCACCTCTATTAAAACTGTTTTGGTTACTGACTTACTAAGTTAACAAAAGCAAGGGAACATAAAGTTTTAAAAGTAATAACTGTGGCCCAGGTATCTTCAGGCAGGGAAAGTGGTAGAAGAATGAGGTATCTTGGCTACTTATTTTCCTCAGTGTTCAATGGGGAGCTGTGCTCCACTGCAGTACCTATCTTTAAAATTAATTGGAGAGAAGCATCAAATTATACTGTAAAAACCATGGATTATTTAATTAAAATGAAATCATTTTTCTCCACATTTGCCGTAAGTGAAAATATATTTCTCTCTCCAATTCTATTCAAATAAAGTTCATTCATTCATTCATTCATTCATTCATTCATTCATTCATTCATTCATCTATCTACTTATTTATTTATTTATAACAGGTAGAAGATTATCAATCAATCAACCAACAAGCATTAATTAAGCCCTTTCTATGTGCTAGGTGTTATACTGGGTACTGGAGATACAAAGACAAAAGTAAAACTGTTCTTGGCCTAGTGATGCTTGCATTTGAATCTAGATATACAACCTATGTAGGGAGGTACACCCCCCAAAGTGAGTTATTTTATAATTCCAGTTAAAAGAAAATACATAGCTAATTTTATTTATTTATATTTTACTAATCCAGAATAACTTTTTACACATATATACTAATGTCAAAATATGTCAGATCATAACTTGCAAAGAATTCAACAAAGAAGCCTCTTCTTATTGAAGGGAATCTATATACTGGTGAGCTTTCTCCCAAGTATCCCATAGCCACATCACTTTAAAAATTCACTACGTAGTGAAGTCTCATAGCTATAAATACTATGTCATTAAAAAAAAAAACTTTCAAAAGTCAATGGTTTAAGCAGTCATAGATGTTGTGAATGGAGTCGCAAAGCAATAAATTTTCATGCCCTTTCCAGTAGGGAAGATGATATTGATTGTATTATCGTGCCTGAGAAAGAGATGGAAAGAAGGGAAGATGGGATGATGATTGCACTGGTTAGACCTTGCTTTCTTGGAAAATGGTGAGATGGCATGAAACATCAACTAGAATCAGCTCAATATAGATGGTTAGGTAGAAGACTGACTAAATCAACCTCCAATATTTCCAGCTCTATTTTAAGGATTAAAAAGTTTCAGTTGCATATGGCCATGATTGCTGTCATGAAAACTAAGCTTTAAATATGCTACTGAACAAGAATTAATCCAGTTAAGACTTTAACTGATAAGGTTCTCAACACTGGTTCAGAGTAAAGAGTATATCCACAGAATGGATATAGTAAAGGCAGGTTGGGATGTTAACAACCTGTAAGCATTGGGCTATTACCACACTGATCATATACTTCTTCTGAAGTCTTGCCTCTATTGGATTCTTGTCATTTGCCATTTCCAGATGACTGACAGCGGTAATGTTACAATGAGAAATAAGAACCTTTCATCTAAGATGGACCAAAAATTGAAAGAAATAACTGTGAATAGAATCAATAGTTAGATATTTCAGTTTCTTCCTAAACACACACAGATACACACACATGTGCATACACACACAATCCATTTGTCCTGTGTGATGAGATAGGATAGCACCTTTTTTTTCTGCTTTAGAACTAACTGCTCAGAATTTCTGATCTCTCAAGCGCCATTCAGTCCTTCTAAAGTTGAAGGCCATGACACTTGAAACCTAGCTATCTCAGGATGTTCACAACATTGTCTTCCTGGAATTTTATATCACTTTGAAAGGGGAACATCTTTTATTTCAGAGACCACTAAGCAGAGTAGTATTTCATTCATCCTGAATCAGGACATCGGGTCCAACAATCTTAATTCTATGGAATCTATCTTCTTTAGGAAGTATTGAATAACTGCCAAAAGTTGGGAAAATTCCCATCAAGCTATGCCACTAAGCTGAGTTTCTAGGAGTATAGAGCACTGTTTTTTGTCTTTCCTAGATGGGAAACATACCAAAAGTACAATTCTCCCCATGATTTACAGAGGATAAAGGGTCAGTTTTCCTCTACTCTCATCTAACCTTTTACTATGAATCCAATAGCATAATTAACACTGGGCAATAAACAACAATGCAGCATTCCTTAGGTTTAAAATATGTTGCTTCTGTACAGATATCCTCCTTTGCTTAAAATGCTCAAGATGATGGTTCCAAAGACAAGCATAATGCTCTTTTCAGGAGCTACCCAGATCCCTTCTCTCTGGTAATCACACAACGCTGACACAGTCAGCAGAGGGAAGAGGGGTGCAAGGACAAAATATAACTGACCAGGATGCTTGTCTTTTCTGCTTTGTCAGGGCCCTTTTACCAAGAAGACACTTCTATGTATATAGAAATGGACTTAGCAGTACTGCCAGAGTTCTTACTTGGTGGTGCAAAAGATATGTCTGAATAGGTCAGGCAATTAATGGTAAGCAAATACAGGTTTTCTGAGGCTAAAGTGAAATGAAAATAACAGAAAACCCCAATTCTTATCAGTGGTTCTTTTGCCTGTAGCAAGCTGTTTGTAGAGAAAGTTTTGAGTCAGAATAACTATGACTTTCTCAAAATTCCCCCAAAACAAATCACCACCACTCCACACCAAGTAAACATTGGATTCTAGTAACCAAATTTCACTGAAAATGGTTAATAAGAACTTAAGTGTTTATACACAGGCTTCCTATTAGCCATACTTTTATTTGTTTTCTAGGTTCTTTTTTTGATCATGGTTTTCAGGTAGTCTAATAATTTTTAAAATTATCTCTCCTGGATCTATCTTCCAGGTCAGTGCATTTTCCAATGAGATACTTCACATTGCCTTCTATTTTTTTTATTTGTTTGTATCTGTTTAATAGTATCTTGATTTCTCATGAAGTCACTAGCTTCCATTTGTTCCAATCTAATTCTGAAGAAATAATTCTTTTCAGTGAGCTTTTGAGATTCTTTTTCCATATGGCAAATTCAGCTTTTTAAGGCATTCTTCTCCTCATTGCCTTTTTTGAGCCTCTTTTGCCATTTGAGTTAGTCTATTTTTAACGTGTTATTTTCTTCAGTCAGGTTGTCAACTCTCATTTCATAATTTTCTTGCATTATTCTCATTTCTCTTCCCAATTTTTCCTTCACTTCTCTTACTTGGTTTTCAAAATCCTTTTAAGGTCCTCTATGGCCTATAACCAGCTCACATTTTTCTTGGAAGCTTTTGTTGCAGGAGTTCTGACTTAATTTTCTTCCTCTTGTTCCATGCTTTGATCCTTTTTGTCCCCAAAATAGGAGTGTAAAGTTGGATTGCTCTGCTTGCTTTGTTTCCCTCATTTGCTCATGTTGCCACTCAATTACTTGACTTTTAAGCTTTTTGCCACAGTAGGACTCTGCTACTAGAGCTTTGTCCCAAATTGCTAGGGTTTTCTCAGCTGCTGGAGCTGTTAGGTGGGTGCCCTCTCTGAGCCTCCACCTGTTCTGGCAAGCTGGTCATGCACCCCAGGACCTCCACCCTAGACTGTGCTCCAGATCCAAGCAGGTTAAAACAAGAGCAATTATCCCTTACACTGGTTGCTTGGTCCCCTTGCACTCTGCAAGCCAGGAGCTGAAGCTTCCACATGGTGGTGGCTGCATAGCTGCAGTGCCTCAGTGGCTTCTCCCTCCAGGAGGTAGAGGCCGGCATCCCACTCCCAAAATACTGGATCCCAAACTCTGCACTGCACTGCCCTCTCACTTTCTCCTCAGCATCTATGTGTTGATAATTCTGGAAACCACCATATCTGCTAGTGATTTGAAGTCCCTCCAGCTGAAGGCTGGTTGTGGCCACCCTGAGGCTAAAACTTTGGTCTTGGATCCCAACACTTTATGATGGCCTCTTCCTTCCAGCCTGCTGGGCTGTCCTCAGTGGGACGTTAGCTTTTCTGTGTCATTTTGTGCATTCTGTAGTTTGTCTAGAGCCATTTTTTACATGAATTGGAGGAGGTGGAAGCTGGAGCCATGTGGAAGTCCTGTTTCTACCCCACCATCTTGACTCCACCTCCCTCTTTTTTCTATACTTTTATTTGTTAATACCATTTATTTCCTAATAACTATTATTTTTCATTTTACTGATGGTTGACTTTAAAAGGCTCCAAACCAAGAATAAAGTGGAGAGAGAGTTGGTGCATGACTTTTTTGTTCACAGATGATTGTGAACTCAATGTGGCCTCTGAAGCTGAGTTTCAACAAAGTATGGATCAATTCTCTGCTCTTTGTGCTAATTGTGGCCTAACAGTTAACACCAAGAAAACACAGGTGCTCTACCATCCAGCACCACACCATCCATATGTGGAACCTTTGGTTATAGCAAATGGAGAAGGTTTGAACACTGTGGACAAGTTCACTTATCTTGACAGTATACTTTCCAGGAATGTACACATAGATAATAAAGTTAATACATGCACTGCCAGAGCCAGCTCAGTGTTTGGGACTCTAAGAAGAAAGAGGTATTAGGAAAGCTACCAAACAGAAAGTCCACAGTTGTGATGACTTCATTGTTATATGCTTGTGAAATCTGAACAGTGTACCAGTGCCATGCCAGAAAATTAAACTGCTTGCATTAGAATTGTCTTGAGAAGATTCTAGAGATCACTAAGCAAGATAAGGGTTAGGACACTAAGGTCTTTTCTCAAGCTAAATTGCTAACTGTTCAAACTCTATTACAGAGAACATAACTCAAATGGGCTGACCTTGTTTATCTAATGCCAAAGTTATGTTTGCCTAAAAGACTTCTACAGAAAACTCAAGGAAAGCAGGTATTCACATGGTGACCAGAAGAATCAATACAAGGACACTCTCAAAGTCTCTCTGAAGAACTTTGGAATTGATTGTGGGACATGGGAGACACTGGCACATGACTGCCCAGCATAGCATGCCCATATCAAAGAAAGTGCTATGTTCTATGAGTGAAGCAGAATTGCAGTATTTCAAAAGAAATATATTATGTACAAATTTAGAGACATCTCTTCAAATGTTCATATGGACTATTTGTGCCCAACCTGTGGTGGAACTTTTGGAGTTCATATTGGCTTGATCAACTGTAGTGCCAATGCAAAATTCACAGTGCCAATGGAGACTGTAAATATTCCAGCATAGTTATCAATTGCAACATATAACAGACTCTTGCTATCAAAGACAGAGGCAAAACATTTATTCAAACATCAGAAAATAAAATCCCAACACCAAGAAACCGAATTCATCATAGCAACATTGAAGTTGATATACCACAACACACCAGAGAACCACACCATCCTGTAGCCTTCCCCACAAGCCAATGCTCACAAGCCTAGCTGTCTCCCTGAGTGCATCCTTTCTCTCCCACCATCTAGCTTCTCTGAATCACAGTTTCCTGTGGACTCTGCTCTACTTTTCAGTAAGCTCCTTTCACCACAGGCTACAAGTGATTACATTCAGCCTATTAGGGAGCATGGAGTATCTTCAAAGCAGAGAAGATCTTCAAATTCCCTTAGGCTTATTAAGGGTCAGGAAAGATCTTCAAATTACCATTACCATTATATCAACCACAGTCAAACATATGCCACTTTGACTCCAACATAGTGATGTCATTTTACTCCTCTCCAAGAATAAAGGACAAAAACCATTTCTCAGGCAATATGATCCAAACAAACATTTATTGAACACTTTCTGTGAAGCTTTCATAGTCCTAGACTTTGGTGATACAAATTAATAATAAAATGTAGTTATTGCCTTTATGGAGACTTTTTTTTCTTTTGAGCAGATACAACAAACTCACAGAAAAGTCACAGTGTATATTTGGAGGAGACATTACTAACAACTAAAGTGATCAGGAAAATTCATCCCTCTAAGCTAAGCCTTGAAGAAAGAGATTCTAAGAGATGAGCAGGAAGCACATTTTGGAATTAAGGGCCAACCTGTGCAAAAACATGGAATAGAAGAATGTGAAGTTCAAGGAAGCAGGTAAGGC
Organism: Petaurus breviceps papuanus; assembly: GCF_028583685.1. Lineage (NCBI taxonomy): Eukaryota > Metazoa > Chordata > Mammalia > Diprotodontia > Petauridae > Petaurus > Petaurus breviceps. The sequence continues at coordinate 13,752,061 of NW_027185887.1, forward strand.
CGTTTTATTTTTTTTAACCATCATCCTCATCATTACTAGAGTTTATGTGCCAGTTTATGGTTGCAAAGTGCTTGCTTTACATGATTTAATTTGATCCTCACAACAAGCGTGTTAGGAAGTGCAATTAAATGCATTCTATAGATGAAGAAACTAAGGGTAGGAGAGATAAGTAACTTGACCACAGTCACACAACTAATAAGGTCTAAGGCAGTACTTGACCATAAAAATCTCTGATGCATTTTGTACATCCTCATATGTATATGCTTATTTGTCCTGATAGAACCAACCAACCACTTAATGAATGAACATTTTAAAAATTACAAATGTCTACTATATAATAGGGATTGTGTTAGGGATACAAAGCAAGGAATGACAACATATCTATTCTCTAGGGTCTTAGAATGTAAACTCCTTGGGGGTATGGACTTTTCCACTTTTATCTTACCACTAAAGACAACTTTTTTCTCAAGTATCCAGTCCAATGCAACAAGCATTCACTGTTTAATATTTACCTGACATAGCCCTGGAAGACCCTAGGGAACAGGGAGTACATCATCTCTTGTCTTTATATTCCCTGTTCCTAGCATGATGCTTATTGATTGACTGATTGATTAAATTACTTCATTGATGTAAATCATAACCAATTATAAGTTTCAGATGTATGTTCAATATCATGTAATTGGGGGGGGGGTCTCATTCGAAGACTGACCTTAATTGAACCTAGACAAGAGAAGCTAAGAGGTACAGTGGATAGAGCACTGTGCCTATAAGTCAGAAAACTGGAGTTCAAGCCTGGCCTCACATATTTACTAATTGTATGACACTAGAGAAATCATTTAACTTCTGTTTGACTCAGTTCTGTCATCAGCAAAAAGAACTGGAGAAGGAAATGGCAAACCACTCCAGTATTATCAAGAAAACCCCAAATGAGCTCATGAAGACTTCAACATGACTTCAACATAAACAACAAAGGCAAGAGAAAGGGAGAAAGTATATCCTTGAAGCTTCTAAACACAGATAGCATCAAAATGATCTTGCAAAGACTTCCAGATACAAACTCCTCACTCCCACTTCCAGTTCCCTACTGGTTAACTGGCACAATTATTTCCTCTTAGGCATATTCTAAGTAGGTAGCCTTTTACCCTGATGATACCAGCATTCTTCTACAAAGTGACAAAGTATACATAATGACTTTAGAAATGGCTCTTAAGAAAAATTCTGTCATCATATAATCATTTTATTCTTGTTCAAAACATACTATTGTCTTTAAAGAAATTCAAATTTGTAAAACATGCAAAAAAGGGAGCAAAAGGACACTTGCAAAAAGCTACCACTCTGAGACCAATTTTTTGTCATAGCATTTATTGTTATGGTAAGTGACAAAAGATTTTTTCTCTTTCTTTAAGTGAACCAAGCAGTATATTTTCCTCAGCAATAACACTCCCAACCTAGTTAATCCATCAAAATAGACATCTGACAAGGGTGGGTTCACATAATAAATGTTTGATTAATTTGCATGTTTCCAAATTATAACAACAAGAATTTGGAAGTTCATGATTTAATATGATGGTTTTCCTTCATATAAAAATACATTTAGAATTTTCATTTATGTTCTAATTAGATATTCCACAACCATGTCTTAATATTACAAACATCTCAAAAATAATTAAAATAGATATGCGATTTATGAAAATCTTCACATTTCTAATTCATTTCATACTAATTATCATAATGCAATCTTACATTTCTATTAACAGCTTTGTGTTTCCCTCCTGTACTCCTTCTCCTCCTTCCCCTTTCTGTTTTACTATTCTGAACCCTTGGGCCTGTGGCAGTAAACACATTATAAATCTTCGTTAAACATGACAACAAGCTGAAAGGGTTGCAACCAACTGAACTAGACTATGGTGGAAGTTTCCTTTATTTGCCTATCAACCCAAGAGAGATGAAGGGAAAGTGAAAATAATGACAGATGTTCAGACTTTCATTTGGTGAGCAAGTTGACAAAAGTGGAAGCAATCAATGACATCAAGATGGGCTGAGAGAAATGTGGGAATCATCCCCCCACACATCACCTGGGACACTTCATCTCCTGACTGAGCATTTTCACTGGCAATCTCCCATGTACTCCATAGTCATCTCCACCTCCTAAGCTCCCCTGGTTTCCTTCAAGTCTCAGCTGAAGTTCTCACTTCTGCAAGGTCTTTCCTGGTCTTCCCTACCCTTACTGACTCCCCTCTGAGATTCTTCCTAATTTATCATATATATATCTTCTTTGTCTCTTTTAACAGAGAGTGCAACTATGATGAACTGGCCTCATTCTTTAAAAGCCAAATGTATGCTTGCCTGAAAGATTATTTTATGGAAAACTCACAGGACAAGCACTCACATGGTGGTCAGAAGAGGTCATATAAGGACACTCTCAAAGTCTCTCTTATAACTTGGAAATTGATTCTGTGACATAAGAGGCACTAACACAGGACTGCTCAGCATGGTGTGCCCACATCTGAGAAGGTGCTCTGCTCTATGAGCAAAGCAGAATTGAAGTAGCTCAAAAAAATGGGAGAAGTGCAGATTTATATAATCCATCCCACAGGTTCACATGGACTATTTGTGCCTGATTTGTGAAAGAGCATTCTTATTGTTCTGATAAGCTGTAGTCAGATACATTGTAACTTGACTCTAACATAGTGATGCCATTTTTGTCCTCTTTGAGAATGGACAACAATCATCTTTGTATGTAATGTGTATATACATTGCATGCTGTATCCTCTATTAGGGTCTGAGCTCCTTGAGGGCAGATTTTTGTTTTTGTTTGGTTTTTGCTTTCTTCACATAACCAGAGTTTAAAATCATGCCTGGAACATATTAGGAGATTAATTAATTTTATTTGACTCCCTGACTGATGACCAACTTTTAGTTTCTATATGGAATTAAAAATATCTCATGTTAACATACACAAACACACACAGTAGGACAGAATTTGTTTTTTTTATAATTTGCTTTTCTATCAGTAAGTTTAACCAAATCACTTCTCAAATGAAAATCTATGAAACATCCTTCCAAAAAATCAACCAAAACAAGAAGATAACACAGCAAGAACACCTCTTTGACTATCTACTAAGTTTTTTCAGAAGTTTATTGATTTGAAGCTAATTTTAAAAAATACTTCATTTATCAATATTCATTCCAACATGGGTAACATTCAAACTGCAAAAGACAATGTACTGGGTAAAATTTATTTTTAAAAATTCTTACTGAGATTCTGTTGGGACTGGCATATAATTGAAAACACTTAACAGTATATTTCAGGGAATATTGCCAAGAGGAGAACAAGAGAATCACGTCTCATTTCTAAATGCCAGACAAAAGTCACCTAAAATGATGGTAACAGTGGATATACGAAGGAAAAAGTGATGGAGGTGGGAGAGAATAGGGGAAATATAATTTGCATAGGCCCTTTTTTATCTAAAATTATTTTCTTTCTTTGTTGAATTTGACAATTTAGCAGAGTCTTTTCAGAAATGCCTGACATGCCTTTTAATTAAGCAGCAAGTAGTAAGAAATGACAGGCAATATATTTCTGGGTGATTAGTGCATATCCTGGGCATGTTGTATAGGCCAAGGCTAAAGACCAAGTAATTTCACTGAGTGAGAAACACAAAGAAAGACACAGACAGAGGGACACAGAGAGATGGAAGCAGGAAGGGACAAGGGAGAAATGGAGACAGAAAAGAAGGGAGAGACAGACAGAGAGACAATGAGAGAGAGAAAGAAAGAGAGGGAGGGAAGGAGGGAGGCAGGGAGAGAACAGTAATCTTCAGAAAAGCATTTAGTTTTTAATGCCATTATAAGATGAAAAAATATGAACATGAAACAAAACCACAAAGCTATATTTGTTCATTAAAAAAAAATCAGTACCTTAGCTAAAGCTATATGAGGTCACTAATTTAGATAACTCACAAGAGCAAAAACTTTTTTGTACCTAAGTATTTCTACTGTAATTGTGAATAAATTTCTTCAAGGTATGAATACTTTTATTCATATAGTAGACATTTAAAATATTTGCTATGCATATTTTTGGTACCCATTTAAATTTTTAATTAATTTCACAATGGGAAAATAGTAGAAGAAGTCATTAAGACAAAGTTGAATGGGAGGGAAGATTACAGGACATAACTAGTTAGGAAAAAAAGAATTACTTCAAATAGGCAACTGTCATTTATTTCTATGTTGTTGAAAAAATACATGTGGTCAGAATGTGAAATATAACAAATATTAAAATTTTGTAATACTTTTTAATTTGTCATTTAAAAGTTTTATAGCCTCTAAATGTTGTTGCTCTGGAGCAAAACACCAATTGTCTAGTCCTAACAACACTGTTACATAATTGATTGAACTAGAATCAACTTATATAATTAGAAGTTACTTTGGGATGATGAGTGGGTTAATATTACTATTCTTTTTGTAATGTTAATTTTTACTAATTAAAAATAAGAATATTTAGTATTTAATGGAAGAAAAAACATGAAATATTTCTTTCTATTACACTGCATATCAAAATACTATCAGAGAAGGGGGAGGCCAAGGTGGCGCAGTGAGTAAGAGCACCAGCCCTGGAGTCGGGAGACCCGGGATCGGTTCTGGTCTCAGATACTTAGCACTCATACAAAATAACTGTCCATATAACCTTGAGCAAGTTACTTAACCCCAATTGCTTTAAAAAAAATACCATCAGGGAAAAGAATATCATTGGTGCAGCTCTTTATTTTAGTTGTTTATAGTTTAAATGAAACTTTATTCCATCTATTCAATGGAGAATGCCTATTCTAGCAATTCATTTGCAATGTGAGAAAAGCATGAATTCTTAGACTTGCTCCTTATTTGCCTAAGAAGTCCTAATGAGGAAACTATAGATATTCCTGAAATCATCCATTTTGTTTTGTACCTTTTAAAATATCTTTTATAACAACTAAAATTCTATTTTTAAATTTTTAAAATTTATAATTTATATTTAGTTTTTGACATTTATTTCCCAATGATTTTGAGTTACAGATTTTCTTCCAACCACTCCCCTACCTCCCACCCCAATGTGGCAAGCATATTGAATACCCCTTCCCCACTCTGCCCACTCCTATATCCTGCTTAAACACCCCCCCCCTTACTTTCTTGTAGGGCAAGATATATTTCTATACCCCATTGGCCTGTGTATCTTATTTCCCAGGTGCATGTAAAAAATTAACATTTGTTTTTAAAACTTTGAGTTCCATATTCTCTCCCTTCTCCCCTCCTCATCCACCCCACTGAGAAGACAAGCAATTCGATATAGATTATATATGTGTAGTAATGCAAAACATTTCCATAGTAGTCATATTGTGAAAGGCTAACTATATTTCCCTCCATCCTTTCCTGCCTCCCATTTATTCTATGTGCTCCTTTGACCATCCTTTTTCAAAAGTGTTTGTTTTTAACTACCCTCTCCCCTAATCTGCCCTCCCTTCTGTCATCCCCCCTCTTATCCCCTTCCCCCCTTCTTTCCTATAGGGTAAGATACCCAATTGAGTGTGTATGTTATTTCCTCCTTAAGTCAAATCCAATGTGACTAAGGTTGATTCATTCCCTTTCACCTTCTTGTTCTTCTCCCCCATTGTAGCAGCCTTCTCCTGCCTTCTTTATTTGAGATAATTCACCCCATTCTTTCTTTCCCCTCTCCTTCTCCCAAAGTATTCCTGATTCACCTCTTAATTTTATTTTTTATATCATCCTTTCACATTCAACTCACCCTGTGCCCTATGTGTATGTATACATGTACAAACATATACACATACACATGTATATGTATACATATACAACCACCTATACATACATGTATATGTATGTATACATATATAATGCATTAAACTATAATCATACTGAGAAAATTCCCATGAGTGACAAATACTATCTCTCCATGTAGGAATGTAAATAGTTCAACTTTAATAAGTTCCTTATGATTTCTCTTTTCTGTTTACCTTTTCATGTTTTTCTTGCTTCTTGTATTTGTAAGTCAATTTTTCTGGTCAGCTCTGGTTTTTTCATCAAGAATGCTTGAATGTTCTCTATTTCATTGAATGACCACATTTTCCCCTGAAGTATTAAATTCAGTTTTTCTGGGGAGGTGATTCTTGGCTTTAATCCTAGCTCCTTTGACCTCTGGAATATCATATTCCAAGCCCTTTGATCCCTTAATATAGAAGTTAATAGATCTTGTGTTATCCTGATTGTGTTTCCACAATACTCAAATTGTTTCTTTCTGACTGGTTGTAATATTTTCTCCTTGACCTGGGAACTCTAAAATTTGGCTATAATATTCCTAAGAGTTTTCTTTTGGGTATCTTTATCAAGAGTCAATTGGTAAATTCTTTCAATTTCTATTTTGCTCTATGGTTCTAAGATGATGTCTGGGCTCTTTTTTTGATCATGGCTTTCAAGGAGCCCAGCAATTTTAAAATTATCTCTCTTGGTTCTATTTTCCAGGTCAATCTTTTTTCCAATAAGATATTTCACATTGCCTTCTATTTTTTTCATTTGTTTTATAGTATTTTGATTTCGCATAAAGTCATTAGCTTCCATTTTCTCCAATCTAATTTTGAAGGAATTATGTTCTTCTGTGCATTTTTGAAATTCCTTTTCCATCTGGCCAATACTGCTTTTTAAGGCTTTCTTCTCTTCATTGACTTTGTGGACCTCTTTTGCCATATGATTTTCTTCAGTCAGGCTGTTTACTCATTTTTCATAATTCTCTTACCTCATTCTCATTTCTCCTCCCAATTTTTCCTCTACTTCTCTTACTTGATTTTCAAAATCCTTCTTGAGCACCTCCTAGGCCTGCAACCAATTCATATTTTTCTTGGAGGCTTTTTATGCAGGGGTTTTTAATTTGTTGTTTTCTTCTGGTTCTATGTTTTAATCATCTTTGTCCCCCCAAAAAGATGTTATGGTCTGATTGCACTTTCGCAGTTTGCTCATCTTGCCAGCCAATTACTTGACTTTTGAGTTCTTTACCACTGTAGTATTCTGCTTCCAGAGTGGAGAGTGTTGTGTCCCAAATTTCTGGGGTTTTGTGCAGCTGTTGTTAGAGTTTCTTTCAGGCACCTGCCTCAGAACTGTGAGACAGACTTTCTCTCCACAGCCTCAACAAATTCTGCCATGACAGTGCTCTTCACCCTAGGACTCCCACCCAAGACTGCAACCCAGATCCAAGTGAGTCAAAGCCAGAGAATCCTGCCTCAGTGCCAGCAGAGAGATTCTTGCAAATCCTCTGTGTACAGTCACTTGGTTCCCCTATGATCTGTAGGCCTGGATCCAGAAGCAGCAGCAGCAGCAGTTGTAACCACCTTCACCTCTACTGCCCCCAGGATAGGGGCCAGATCACTGGGGATAGGGGCCAGATTGCCTTCTTCTCTCACCCAGGATCAACAAAGTTCCCCACTGACATTTTACTTTCTCTTTGGTGTTTATGTGTGGGGAAGTCTGGAAACTGCCACAGCTGCCAGTGATTCATTCTCCTGAAGTCTGTTTCAGTGGTTCTATGCCATGTGTCAAGGCCACCATGGTCTGGGCTGGCGCAGCTCACAAGGAACTGCATTCTGCTTCAAGCCTAGTTAGATAGACCCTTCCTGTAGGCCAGGCAGGCTTCCTTGGGCAGCAGATTTTTTTTCTCTCTGTCACTTTGTGGGATCTATAGCTCTAAACTTTGTTTAGAGTCATATTTTCCAGGTATTGAAGGTGGTTGGAGCAGAAGTTCAAGCAAGTTCCTGCTTTTACTCTTGCCATCTTGTCTTTGCCCCCCTAAAAATATAATTTTCATTGCCTTGGATTAGCTATCTATTTACATCTGGCACTTGTAACCTCTTTGCAATATTTTGCCAAGAATGTGAAATAAACATCCCTTCTTTGTTGGTGGCAATAGTAGGGAGCACATGTAGCACGTGTGGTGGTAGTTGGAGAGAAAAAGGTAACATGGACCATCCCTTTCTATGTGTGACTGTGCCCAACAGCTAAGGAACAACTCATCCTTAGCTGTGTTTCCTCTAAACTTAAAGGTCCCAGATATCCCAAAAGCCAGGGAATTCAAAGTAATAATAGTTTGAGGAGAAAAATATCTAAGTAGTAATGTGGGATAAATCAATTAACCAACGAACAGGATCTGCAGAGTAAAAGGAAAGTATGGGGGCTAGGATAATTGTTTGTTTCCCAGTTGTGGTAGCTGTGACCCTGTGGAGCCATGGACCAGGAGAGAAGAATGGCCTGCATGTAGACTTTGCTGAGAGCAGGAATGGTGAGCTGCCTGCATCGGGACCTGGGCAGAAGCCAAGAGCGGCTGCCACCTGCAGGAGGAGAAGGAACCCAGGAGTTTGGAATTCAGCCACAGGAAAAGATAAGAACTGAGCAGCAAAGCAGGGGCATTGAATGTGTTTCCTTGCTGCATCCCACAGTTTGGGACCCAGGGCAAGGATGGACTTGTGACTATGGTGGGTGGGATGAAGTGCCTTGGAGCCCCAAGGACCCCACCTTGTTGGTTTTGTTGCCCAGGCCCCTCTCTGTACTTGGAAGGAAGGGCTGGAGCTGTGTGAGGAGAAGGATACCCCCTCCACCCAAGAGAACTCTATTTGAATACTTGTTTTGAATTGAGGTGGTAATGCAATGTACTTTGTGTTTGTTTAAGGCCCAGTGGCCACTTTGGTAACTTTATTTCTGTATCTTGAAAATGTGACCTAAGAGATGTTTAGTGCTAATTCAAAAGTAAATTGACTATGCAATGGGCATGAAAAATCTTGGGGCCGAATGTAAATTTTTAAGATCTTCCCTGCCCCTAGGCTAAAGTGCACCTGGAGCTTGGGGTGTGAGGCTTGTTTTTCAGTAAATACTTCTTGATTGGCCAGTGGGTCCAGAAGGTTGTTACATTCTCTGAGCCAGGAGAAGGCTATATAAACCCTAATTTGAGGCTTTGTTTTGGGGTTCACTTTGAGAAGTGTTCTGTGATTTGATCAGATGAAACTTTGGGAAGCTGTGGTTGAGACTCCCCCCCCCCCCTCTTTGAAAAACCCAGATGTTGATTTTGTATGGATGTAATGGTTGGACAGTTTGGAAATCTATCTACTTGATCTGTTTCTCTGTCTTGATAATTCTGTCTGTATACTCTGAAGTTCGGGGTGCTGACCTATTTCTCCTGAACTAGGTAAACGATATATGTATATATATATATATATATATATATATATATATATATATATATATATTTGACTGATTAAAGTAAGCTTGTTAACCCACTTTGAGTTGCTTTCCTTTAACAAAGTAGATCCAAGAACCTGTATTGGCAGCCACCCTGGGGATACTGGGGTGCTTCCTGCTACAGTCAGTTACTGTGTTAATTGCTACAAAAAAAGAGAACCCCTGCTATATCCTAATCCCAGGCTTTGCCTTCAAGGAGCCTACAGTTTAATGGGTTGAAGAAGGAAGAAATCAAATACGTATGTGATTATGTATAGAATTCATACAGGGATTTTTTTTTTTTTTTGGTGAAGTTTGGGAGGAGAACATTAGCTGGTGAGACGATTAAGAAAGGCTTCATGTAGGAAGTATGTTTGAACTGCATACTTTTGAGTTTTGAAGAAGTATACTAAGAAGCAACAGAGGAGAGAGTGCAATCCAGGCATAGGAAGAAATTATATTTGTGGAAAATAGGCTGTCGTCCAGCATACTTTCAGTTTTCAATGAATCCCTAATCTCATTGATGTGAGTACTTCTACCATGAACATAGGTTACAACCCATTCATGGCTTCTTATCCTCTATAATTCTTTTTGTATCCTTCCCAAAATGAAGATGATTCACTTGGAGGCTTTCCTCCAGGCTATAGCTTTTATTTGTTTGTTTTTCTTAAATGATCTATGGAACCTATGCATCATTTTCACAGTCATATATGATTCATCACTGAGATGACTGACTTCAATTGTTTCTAATAATACATTTTTAATCATGTATTTTCTGAAATATATTCACTGTAATTTATTCCCCATATAATGTTTCTCCTTTGTCTTTTGAATCACCAACAATTTTCATTATTTAGAGATCATGACATTTCATAGTTAATAAATAACATTGCTTTGAGAATAGGTATGTTAAGATAGGGGTTTTTTGTGTGTGTCAGGGAATCCATCAGAATCATTGGAAATGTTTACAATTTCCCAAAGTCACTCTGGCCTTTTGATCTCCCCTTGAACTCTGGACCCAGTTTATTTTCATGATATTTGTGCTGATAGACTACTTCTACTGAATTAGATTGCTCTAATTAAATTTCATAATCTATGCAATAGACCTTTTCATCTCCTTGCTGTTTCCTTTGTGGATTTTTATGCAAATCTTATTTGAATGGCTTTGAACATCATTGAAAAATCACTCACCCCTTGCCCTCAGTATTATCAGACCTGATCTAATAGACCTGTAATTTACAAAAAGAAACATTTGCATAGTAAAGAAAGCACAATAAGAACAATATTATACATGCTGACAGTTATTATTGATGATGATGATGCTAATAGTAATAATACATTGAATATAATGTTATCAAGGAGTAAACAGTGGCTGAATATATTAAGAGACTTATTGGCATCCTGAAATCAAAGCTAAATGAGAAGAACACATTTAAAGCAATTAATACTGAAGCAAGATTATTTTTTTAGTGAAAGATTCTTCTTTATTAATGGTCCTAACTGTACTTTAGATAAAGGAGTTTTAAACTCAAATAATTAGTAGAAAAACAAGTTAATATTGTATCTTCCTACAACTCATTACCAGTAACATATTAGAAGGTGAAATATCTTAGGAAAAAATGTGAGAAAAAAGGGAAGTGGTTGTGAAGTAAACTAAAGAGAAACAAATAAATTGATCAAAATGGAATTCCTTTTTTTTAATTTCTTGAACACCATGAAACCTCTGCAAGTACACTTCAGTTGTATAAATTATATTCTGATCACTTTCAATACAGAAGCAAAATGGAAGAATTTCTTTAGAATCTGGAGAAATGAAATATTACAAATTGTAATTGGTAATATATTCTCCAGTCTTTTTTCCTCACCCTTATGATGGTTCTCTTCCCATGTACTTAAGTGGATAAAAATGTCTTCTCTGTGCTTTTTTTTTTAATTTCTTGCTTCTCATAAATTTGGGCACAGTCAATGGCTTGGGAAATTCCTATGTTTTGACTCTCTTCTAGGAATGGAGGGATTTAGAGCATTTTATATGATAGGATAGGTAATTCCAGAATATGTGGATCAAGTCAATAGTGTTATTCCTGGGACTAAAATTGATAGAGCAAAGAAATAGCAGAAGCGTGTTAGACACAATAGTATTTTTCATAGTTGGAAATGACTGAAGAGCAACAAAGTGTATAAATGTTAAATTACTTGAAGTGTATAAAGATTAAATGATTTGCCTCAGTTAGCACAGTCAATTGGTGTCAGAAGAGGGTTTTGAACAATTATTCTTGTGGCTCCAAACCTGTCGTTGAATCTAATATGCAACATTTCTTAGAATATTTTGTGAGGAAAATAAGAGGAGTTATGGTACCCCTAAATAAGGGTTTCTAATCTATTGTATAGATAATATGCTCTAATTTCCATTGCTTCAATCATTAGTAGATAAATAAATTAATAGGTAATAATGATATACTTCACAGACACCATGGGATGATTAAATGAGATGATGTATGGAAAGTGATTTGCAGACTTTAAATTACTGTATAAATTTGAGTTATCCTTTTTACTGTTGGTATTTTTGCTTTTTATCATATATTTATGATGTCAGTCTACTTCACCTCCATAAATTACCCCTCTAGATTCTCAGAAAGAATCCTCATTCCTGCTTAATCCGTTGGACCTAAGCACTATTGTAAGCATTAGTGGAAAAGCACATTTCATTATATCAAAGTGTTCTTATGCATAAATTAAACATAGTGAAGGAATGCCACCAATATAATTATATTTGCAGACATCTTAAATTTAAGATCAATAAAAATTCTTTATTCTGCTTTATGTCAGGGTTTATTTTTGACCTATTACAATAGCCATCCTCTTCAACTCTTTACCTGCTATTATGGAATCCCTCTTAACTTCTCTTTCATTTATCTTTCTCAGGATTCAACAACCTACCTCTCATTTTACAGGTCTCTATCTTCTTGCTTTGTGAAGCATACAGCACTATATAAGTGTGAGCAATGAGTTTTTCAGTCTTTATATCATTGTACCATCCTAGCTGTTATCTGGATCCAGCTTCATTCAAGCCACTGTGTTCCTTATAATGCCCTATCTCTGGTTACACAACATACTTTGGGACATTCAAATGTACACAGATATCAGTTATACCTAGAAAAGTCATAATTTGGAAGACAGAATCTTGTCTAAACCATCTCTCCCAGACTCACAATATATTTTTGAGAATTAAACTTCTTTTCATTCCTCCAATTTGAAGAATAATCTTAAAACAAATAAAGAGAAGAAAAATCAAATAACTTTAGAGATGGAAAGAACTTTAGTACTTAAGTGTTCCAAATTTCCTCTCAATGCCAAAATAGTTTTTTTCTGATATTCAGAACAGCTGTTAATACATTTTTTTTTGTTTAATTATCCCCATCTCTTACCCAACTCCCCCAAACAGGAGCAAGGGAATCACTACATTGGGAGGCACATTATTATTTGAACAACTCACTGCTTGAAAGTTCTTTTTCATAGTGAATTTAAATCTATCAGGCAATAACTTTCAACCACTGGTTCTAATTCTTCTTTCCAGAGCCATGCAAAATAAGTCAAATGTCTCTTCCATATGGCAGTCCTTTAAATATTGGAATACAGCTGTCATAACCCTCCCTGTCAGCTTCCTCTGCATGAAATTCACTATGCCAATAGCCCTGATTAAATGTGGCACCCAAAATTGAACATAATTCTCCAGATGTGGTATGACAAGGGCAGAGGGTGGTGAAATATTTCCTCCCTTGTTTAGTACATTGTATTTCCATTAAAGCAGCTTAGCTTTTCTTTGGAGAGACAGCTTGGTACAGTGGATAGAGATATCTACTCTTGGATTTTGGAATACCTGGATCCATTTTAATTTTTGCCATATATTATATATGTGATCTGAGGCCAGTTATTGGCTTCCTCTCCTTATCTTACATATCTATCTCTACATCCTATTAGCATTCTTTTGCACTGCTTGTCACCCATGCCTGGAATAAACTCTACCTCACACCTTCTTTCAATATACAGCTTAACCACAGCCTTCTGTATGTATCCTAATTTCTCAAGCTTCTAGTACCTGACTGCTTTGCATTCAACTCACTTTTAGTTATTTGCATTTATTTTCTTTATATTTGTTCTGTGTATGCTTGCATATGTACTTGTTTATCTATTAGAATGCAAATCCATTGTGAATACAGATTATTTCATTCTTTGAATTTGTATCCTCAAACCCTAGGATATACTTGAAATATAGTAAGCCTCTAATAAAACCCAGTTTATAGAATGGTCATATTTATTAACTGTTTCAGGCAATTCTTGAGGCAACTAGGTGGAACAGTGCTGGGTCTGGAGTAAGGAAGTTCAAATCCAGCCTCAAATACTTACTAGCTGTGTAACCCTGGGTAATTTACTTAACCTCTGCCTCAGTTTCATTATCTATAGAATGGGGATAATAATAGAACCTACCTCCTTAGGTTGTTATGAAGATTAAATCAGGGAATATTTATAAAGTGATTAGAACAATTCCTGGAACATAGAAGTTACTTCTATGTAAATGCTTCTGCTTCTGCTGCTGTGTCTTCAATTCTTTGGGATATGCTTGGGGTAGGATAGATACTGCCTACATATGCAAAAACTTCCCATTGTGGAATAGGCTGATAAGGATATTTGTTCAAGAGAGGCAGGGCCAGACATGGTGCAGAGGCAGACCTGAACGAGATCTGATTAATGGGGTGGCAAGTTGACCTACCAACCACAAGGGCCATTGCCAAGGCTATCAACAAAGGGCTGGGACTGAACATAGCAGGGTAAGAATCAAATGCAGGGCCCCTGGCAGGGGCAGCAATTACTCCTAGGATTATCAATTCACAGTACAGAAATTTTAAAAGCCCCTATCTGGACCTCCAGGGACCAGGATGGCAGAATGAACCCCAGCTGCTTCAATCCCTACCTCTTATCCTGAAAACATAGTAATCATTGCCCCAGGGCAAAACCTTAAACAGTAAAGGCTTGGAAATGCTAGAGGAAGGTTGTGGCTAGGGCCCTGCCTAAAAATGGGTAGAAAGCAATCTACAAAGACAAAAACTCTGGAGTCCTACTATAGTGAGAGGAAGGAACCAAATTCAGAGGGAGACAGTGTTGACTCTACACCCACAGTTGAAGCCTCAACAGAGAACTGGTCTCAAGCACAGAAAGCATTCTTAGATGAGCTCAAAAATAACTTTGAAAACCAAATTAGAGAGATAGAAGAGAAAATGAATAATTCTTTTAAAATCAAAATTTCAAAATTAAAAAAAAAAACATTACAATGAAGAAAATAGCTCCTTAAAAAGAAAAATGTGTGATATGGAAAAGGAGCTCCAAAAACTAACCTCTGAAAATAATTCACTAAAAGCTAGAATCAACCAAATTGAAGCCAATAACTCTATGAGGAACCAAGAATTAGTCAAACAAAACATCAAAAATGAAAAATTAGAAAAAGAGATAAAATATCTTAATGGAAAAATAACTGACCTGGAAAACAGATCCAGGAGAGATAATCTGAGAATCAAAGGCCTACTGGAAAATCACGATGAAAAAATGAGCCTGGACAACATCCTCCAAGAGTTCATCAAGGAAAACTAGTCTGAGATATTAGAAGCAAAGGGTAAAATAGAAATCAAGAGCATCCACCAGTCACCTCCTGAAAGAGATCCCAAATTGAAAAGTCCTCAAAATGTTGTGGCCGAACTCCAGAACTAACAGGTAAAGGAAAAATAGTTCAAGTGGCCAAAAAGAAACATTTCATATATCACAGGACAACAGTCAGGATCGCACAGGATTTGGCAGCCTCACACTGAAAGATCAGAGAAAGTGGAATACAATTTTTCAAAAGGCAAAGAGTGTGAGTTACAACCAAGGATCAACTACCCAGCAAAACTGAACATATTCTTCCAGGCAAGGAGATGGTCATTCAACAATATAACAGATTTCCAGACCTTCCTGGTGAAAAAGGCAGAGCTCAAAGGAAAATTCAACCTCCAATTATGGGACGAAAGAGACATAGAAAGGTAAAAAAGGAAAACACACACACACACCCTGTTATTTAATAAGAGCAAACTGTTTATAGACAAGTAGAGGGTATGAGTATAAATTACACAAAATGATGATTTAAAAAACCTTAATATGGGCTACAAAGGGACTGCAATGGAAGAAGAGGAAAGAATGAAGAGGAAAAGGGTAAATTATACCACACAAAGAGGCATAAAAACAATATAGGAGAGGGAAAGAAGGGAGGGAGATGAGTATTATATGAGCTTTTCCCTCTTTGGTTCTGGTGCAAGGAGGGAATAACACAACCACTTAAGCATAGGACTCTATGGAGAAGAAACACAAAACGTATCATAATAGAGGGAAAGATGGGGAGGGAGAGGAGTTTTGCATGAAATTTGTTCCCATCACATTTGATGCGAAGTAGAAATAACATACTACATTTAGTATAAAAATATCCTACAGGCAGTAGATGGGGGAAGGGCTACAAAAGAAGGGGTTGTTAGAAGGGAGGGAAAAAGTAAAAGGGAAGGGGAGGAAAAGGGAGGGAGGCTGATAAGAAGGGAATACTGAGGGAGGCAGTGGTCAAAAGGAAAACTCTTATGGAGGGGAAGGGAGAAGGGGAAATAATGTAAGCATAAACAGGGGAATGAATAGGATGGAGGGAAAGAGACAAAGAGTAATCATAACTGTGAACATGAATGGAATGAACTCTCCCATAAAATGGAGTCAGAAAGCAGAATGGATTAAAAACCATAATCCTACAATATGCTGTTTACAAGAAACAAATCTGAAACAGAGGGATATACACTGGGTAAAGGTAAAAGGCTTGAGTAAAATATATCATGCCTCACCTAAAGTAAAAAAAAAATAGCAGGGGTAGCAGTCATTATATCAGATAAACAAAAGCAAAAAAAGATCTAATTAAAAGAGATAAGGAAGGAAACTATATCCTGCTAAAAGGCACCATTGAGAATGAAGCAATATCTCTATTTAACATATATGCACCAAGTGGTATAGCATCCAAATTCCTAGAGGAAAGGTAAGGGAATAAGAGGAAGAAATAAATAGCAAGACTATTCTGGGGGGGGGGGACCTTAATCTCCCCCTCTCTGAACTTGATAAATCCAACCTAAAAATAAACAAGAAAGAAGTTAAGGAGGTGATTAGAATTTTAGAGAGGGTAGGTATGATAGAACTCTGGAGAAAACTGAATGGGAATAAAAAGGAATATACCTTCTTCTCAGCAGTACATGGCACATAAAAACCTCACAATTCAGTGCAGAAAGGCAGAAATATCAATGAATATTTCTCATATCATGATGCAATAAAAATCATATGCAATAAAGGGCTATGAAAAGACAGACTAAAAACTAATTGCAAACTAAATCATTTAATCCTAAAGAATGAGTGGGTCAAACAAGAAATCATAGAAACAATCAGTAACTTCATTCAAGAGAATGACAATAATGAGACAACATACCAAAATGTGTGGGATGCAGCAAAGGCAGTTCTTAGGGGAAGTTTTATATCCCTGATTGCATACATGAATAAATTAGAGAAAAGAGAGGTCAATGAATTGAGTATGCAATTGAAAAAGCTAGGAAAAGAACAAATTGAAAATTCACAATTAAATACTAAATTAGAAATAATGAAAACCAAAGGAAAGATTAATAAAATTGAAGTTAAGAAAACTATTGAATTAATAAATAAAACTAAGGTCTGGTTTTATGAAAAAAAAACAATAAAATTGATATACCATTAGCCAATATAATTTAAAAAAAGAAAGAATAAAACCAAATTATGAGTATCAAAAATGAAAAGGGTGAATCTACCTCCAAGGAAGAAGAAATTAAAACAATAATTAGGAATTATTTTCCAAATTATATGTACATAAATTTGACAGTCTTAGTGAAATGGATGAATATTTACAAAAAATATAAACTTCCCAGATTAACTGAAGAGGAAGTAAATTACTTAAATAACCCCATCTCAGAAAAAGAAATTGAACCTGCCATCAGTGTACTCCCTAGGAAAAATCTCCAGTATCAGAAAGATTTACTAGCAAATTCTATCAACCATTTAAAGAACAATTGATTCCAATACTCCATAAACTATTTGGGATAATTAGTGAAAAAGGAGTTCTGCCAAATTCCTTTTATGACACAAACATGGTACTGATACATAAATCAGGAAGAGATTAAATGGAAAAAAATTATAGAACAATTTCCCTCATGAATATACATGCAAAAATTTAACTAAAATATTAGCAAAAAGACTACAGCAACTTATCACAAAAATCATACACTTTGATCCTGTAGGATTTATTCCAGGAATGCAAAGATGGTTTAATTTTGGGAAAACCTTCAGTATAATTGAAACCACATGATTATCTCAAGAGATGCAGGAAGGACTTTTGACAAAGTACAACATCCATTCCTATTAAAAACACTAGAAAGTATAGGAATAAATGGAGCCTTCCTTAAAATAATAAGTATCATCTATTTAACACCATCAGCAAGTGTTATATGTAATGGGGATAAGCTAGAAGAATTTCCAATAAGATCAAGGGTGAAACAAGGGTGTCCACTATCACCCATCTTATTCAATCTGGTACTAGAAATGTTATCAGTAGCAATTAGAGAAGAAAAAGAAATCAAAACAATCAAATTAGACAAAGAAGAGAGCAAGTTATCACTTTTTGCAGATGATATGATGATATACTTAGAGAATCCTAGAGAATCAAGTAAAAAACTACTTGACACAATATATAAATTTGGCAATGTTTCAAGATGTAAAATAAACCCCCATAAATCCTCAGCATTCCTATATATTTCTTTATTTTTTTTAAAGCAATTGAGGTTAAGTAACTTGCTCAAGGTTACATGGCTGGTTATTTCTGGGTGTGGTGCTAATTATCTAAGGCTGGATTTGATCCCCAGGTCATCCCGACACTGGGGCCGGTGCTCTTACTCGCTGAGCCACCTGGCCACCCCCCCTATTCCTATATATTTCTAATGAAATCCAACAGCAAGAGATAGAAAGAGAAATTCCATTTAAAGTTACTGTAAACATTATAAAATATTTGGGAATCTACCTGCCAAAACAAACCCAGGACCTATATGAATACAACTACAAAACACTTTTCACACTAATAAAGTCAGATCTAAGTAATTGGTAAAACACCAATTGCTCACAGCTAGGTCTAGCTAATATAATAAAAATGACAATTTTGCCTAAATTAAATAACATATTTAGTGTCATACCAATCAATTTACAAAAAAAAAAAATACTTTTTAGACCTAGAAAAAATAGTAACAAAACTCATTTGGAAGAACAAAATCAAGAGTATTAATGAAAGGACATGCTAGAGAAGGTGGTCTAACTATACCAAATAACAAGAATTAGAGAGCATTATAAAATGCAAAAATGGATAACTTTGATTACATTAAATTGAAAAGTTTCTGTACAAACAAAGCCAATGTGACAAAGATAAAGAGGGAAGTGAGAAATTGGGAAAGAATTTTTATAACCAATGTCTCAGATTAAGGCCTCATTTCTAAAATATACAGAGAATTGAGTCAAATCTATAAGAACACAAGTCATTCCCCAATTGATAAATGGTCAAAGGACATGAACAGACAGGTCTCAGAGGAAGAAATTAAAGATATCTATAAACATATGAAAAAATGCTTTAAATCACTATTGATTAGAGAAATGCAAATCAGAACAACTCTGAGGTACCACATCTCAACAGTCAGATTGGGTAAGATGACAAAACAGGAAAATGATAAATGCTGGAGAAGATGTAGAAAAATTAGAGCATTAATGCATTGTTGGCAGAGTTGTGAACTGATCCAACCATTCTGGAGAGCAATTTGGAAGTATGCCCAAAGGCTATAAGTAATTTCATATCCTTTCACCCAGCAATATCACTTCTATGGTTGTATCCCAAAGAGATCACAGAAGGGGGAGGAAGACCCATATGTACAAAAATATTTATAGCAGCTCTTTTTGTGTTGGAAAAGAATTGGAAATTAAAGTTATGCCCATCAATTGTGGAATGGCTAAATGGTATATTTATTATTATTATTATTATTATTATTATTATGGTATATGTATGTAATGGAATACCATTGCACCATAAGAAATGAAGAGCAGATGAACTTCATATAAACCTGGAGAGGCTTATATGAACTGATGCTGAGTGAGAAGAGCAGAACCAGGGAAAATTTGTACACCATTACAGATACAACTTATGTGTGACTACCAACTTTGATAGACTGGACTCTTCCTAGAAATGCAGGGCTATAAGCAAGAACTCCAAAACATTCATGATGGAGAGAGATGTCTACATTCAGAAAAAGAACCAGAAAGAACAGAGTTTGAATGCAGATTGAAGCAAATTACTGGCTCTCTTTGTCTTTCTTGTTTGGTTTGGCTTCCTCTTTCCCATTGTTCATTCCATCCTGTTGCAATCCTTCTTTACAACCTGACCAATGTCTAATGTGAAAGTATCTGCAGATCTTATACCTGAACATACAATAGTATGCCACCATGGGCAGGGGAGAAGGGGGAGAGAGGGGGAGAAAATTTGTATCTGGAAGAACTGGGGAACTGAATCTTGTAAACTCAAAGTAAACAAAAAAATTGATAAAGAAAAATGAAACAACATTAACTTACGCTAAAAAAAAAAAGAATATTTGTTCGAATGACCATTGAGGCAACTGAAACAAGTGTTGTGGAGTGATTAGAGCTTAGTCAGAAATCAAAGACACCAAGTTTATCCGCTGTACCCCAGGCCATCTCCAGTTGTCATGACTTTGGGCATGCCTCTGGACTTCCATGACTTAGGAAAAGAGAGTGAGGCTGACAACTTTGTGCTACTCTGCCTTACTTAAATCAAATTCACATATAAATCATCACCCATGATGTCACTGACCTCTTTAAAAATGTACAAACAACAACAACTTTGGGATATAATTCATAATTTAAAAAATATTAGAAAATTAATTGATTGTTCAGAAAATAGCAATTTTTGCTCATAACCGATGAGGATACCAGACTTTCTTCCCCTCTGAAGAAGACTTTATAAATGCAGGCTAAGCCAGGGTTCTGGGACAGTGGCTATGTTATGTTGATCATGCTGATAGGAGTGAGAGCAAGGCAAACCCTTTGTGGTAGAGCAGTGCTATTATTAGGAATCTGGCTCTTTGGGAGTTTTCTTTTTTTGGTCCGTATTTCTATTGCAGTATGTATCCCTGAAAAGAGTCTCATGGAGTAAGTTATACTTGAATGTATCAGATATCTTAAAATACCACATATAACAGAGATAGATAGAAAATTTGAGAAAGAAGAGAAATTATTTTATTTTTCTTGTCCTTTGTGATTTTTAGTGACAATTTAAAAATTAAATTTAAATATAAACTGGCACAATTCTAATAGTACTATTATTGAAATTTTGTCATTCATATTCACCTTTAGTGATTATTTTTTTCCATCTTTTGAGTATGTTTTATTGACCTCAGAACTCAAAAAAAAGAACTCTCTGGGTAACATATTGCTTTCTTTAGATGCTAATTATGTTCCCTGATCTCAGAAACTAGAATAGTAACCTGTACATAGCTGGTATATACTATGGGCTTTTATATGTGTTTTTAAAGCTTAAAATAAGAGAAAATTGGGATAATTTTAATTGTATTGTGAAAAATTCATTTTTAATGATCCCTCCTTTGGCTCATCCAATAATTTCATCATAAATGATTTTCTCTGACAAGGTTAAAGGACTTTTTTTTTTTTCTGGATGATCTTAATGTTTTTCTCCAGCAGCTAGTAGCAGATATATTTATTGGGCCCAAATTGATTTAGGGACAGTTTGGCCTACTAACATAGGATGGGAAGGGACACTGAAATAATTCAAACATCATATTTTGAATTTTTAGAAGTCTGATTTCCTTGAGTACATTTCAAATGTAAATCCTAAAATAGTATGGCCACTTTCTTCTAAGGTTGTTTATATTTCAACTTATCAAATTTTTTTTTTCTTCATTGGTCCAAATGGATACTAAAGTAGCAGTCCCCCTCTGCTTTGCTGATTAAATGATTTATAAAAACTTAAAAAGATAGATCTTTATCTTGGTATTGTGTTTGTTCTATAAACTCTGTTGGAAAAAATCACATATTATATCTAACTGGACAGTCTTTCATATATTCTCACAGCAATGTTATTCCTTTTCTACTCTATTTTTTATCCTCATCTAATGTATCTTCACCATTATTCTACCTACAGTTGTTTGGTGCTCCATTGAGCTTTGCACTTTGTTTACAAATTCTTCAGATTTTTCTATGATATATGTTTCTAAATAATGGATGATAACACATTATTATATTGCATTAATGACTTCCATTCTTCCAAGTCTCAGTAATAATATGAAATTGTCTTTACCTGACTATATTAGAATTTAAGTTCATTTTTGTTTGTTACCCAAACATTTTACATTGTTTTAAGATTGAGTTCATGCACTACATCTTATCTAAATTTGAAATCATTCTAGCCTTCAGTATCCAATATAATATCCATGCATTGTATGTGGTTATTAAATGCCTCTTGATAATCTTTAATTGAATTTTCAGGTACTTTCCATACTGTTAGTTTTTTTTTTCTCCCCTCTGTCATATTTCTTGTCTTCCAACTATATGATTATCTTTTATTCTGATCTTCAAATTTCAATGTAAAGTTATCTTAAATAAGTTAGCAGATCTCCTCTTATCATCAGGGAATTACACTGTGGCCCTGACTTGGAGTCCATTATTTTGGCATATTTGCCCTTCAGCCCTTCAATCCCAGTGTTGATTGTCAAAAAAATCAAACTCTGGGCTAGAACTCAATCTATCCAATCAACTTTCCACTCCTTTAGTCTCCATTTCCTTACAATTTCATATCTGTAACTTTTCATTTTTATAATATTTCATATAGGGCTAGTGTGAATTTTTCCAGTTTGTCAAAGTAATTTTTCTTTTTTTTCTTTTTTTAATGCTTTATTAACTTCTGATTTACATCATTCATTACCACCAGATTTTGAGTTACAAATTTTCTCCCCATTTTTCTCCTACCCACCGCCCCAAAATAGCAGTCCCACAGGATATCCCCTCCTCCAATCTGCTCTCTCCCATATTTTCTCCCATATCCCTTTTGACTTTTCCAGTGGATCTCTATGCCTCAGTGCCCGTATATCTTATTTACCAAATACATGTAAGATGTTATTAATAATAGTATGTATATATATGCATATACATATATACACACACACATATATATATATATATATATTTGAATATTTGATTTTAAAACTTTCAATTTCAGATTCATTGCCTTCCTTCCTTGTCACCCATCCTTAATGGGAAGACAAGCAGTTCAGTATGGGTTGCACATGTGCGGCTAATGCAAAACAATAACATTATAGATATATTGTAAAGGATTGACTATATTTCCCTCCCTTCTATCCCACCTCCCACTTGTTCTATTCTCTACTTTGATCCTGTCCCTTTTCAAAAGTGGGTGTTTCCAAATTTCCTCCCCCCCAGCCTGCCCTCCCTTCCATCATCCCCCTCTCATCCCCTTCCCCCTCTACTCTCCTGGAGGGTAAGATACCCTATTTAGTATGTATTTCATTCCCTCCTCAAGCCAAATTCAATGGGAATAAGGTTGACCCATTCCCTTTTGCCTTCCTATTCTTCCCCTCAATTGTAACCATTTTCCCTTGCCTCTTGTGTATGAGATAGTTTACCCCAATCTGTCTCACCCCATCTCCTCTAATTATATTCCTCTCACCTCTTAATTTCTCCTTTTAAGTATCATTCCTTCCTGTTAAATTTGTCCTGTGCCCTCTATCTATGTATACCTGTAAACATATATACACACATTCACATATGTATTCATATGCCCATATACCCTCATATATAGACATATATATATTTCTAATCCCTTCAACTTCTGAGAAAAGTTTCATAAGTTACAACTATTGTTTTTCCATGTAGGAATGTTAATAGTTCAACTTTGATAAGTTCCTTATGATTTCTTTTCCCTGTTTACCTTCTCATGCTTCTCTTGCTTCTTGTATCTGAATGTCAAATTTTCTATTTAACTCTGGTTTTTTCAGCAAGAATTCTTGAAAGTACTCTATTCCACTGAATGACCATATTTTCCCCTGAAACATGATACTCAGTTTTGCTGGGTAGGTGACTCTTGGTTTTAATCCCAGCTCTGATGACCTCCATAATATCATATTCCAAGCCCTTCGATCCCTCAGGGTAGAAGCTGCCACATCCTGGGTTATCCTGATTGTATTTCCACAATATTCAAATTGTTTCTTCCTGACTGCTTGTAATATTCTCTCCTTAATCTGGGATTTCTGGAACCTGGCTATGGTATTCCTAGGAGTTTTCTTTTTGGGATCTTTTTCAGGAGGTGACCGGTAGAGTCTTTCAACCTCTTTTTTGCCTTCTGATTCTAAAACATTAGGGCAGTTTTCTTTGAGAACTTCCTGGAGGATGATTTCTAGGTTCTTACTTTGGTAATGGCTTTCAGGTAGTCCAATAATTTTTAAATTATCTCTCCTGGATCTATTTTCCAGGTCAGTGGTTTTTATCATGAGATATTTCACATTGCCTTCTATTCTTTCATTTGTTTGGATCTGTTTAACAGCATCTTGATTTCTCATAAAGTCGTTAGCTTCCATTTGCTCTGATCTAATTCGGAAGCAATGATTCTCCTCATTGAGCTTTTGAGATTCTTTTTCCATCAGGCAAATTTGGCTTTTGAAGGCATTCTTCTCCTCATTGCCTTTTTGAGCCTCCTTTACTATTTGAGTCAGTCTGTTTTTTAAGGTATTATTTTCCTCAGTCAGGCTGTTGGCTCTCTTTCATATTTTTCTTGCACTGTTCCCATTTCTCTTCCTAATTTTTCCTCCACTTCTCTTATCTGCTTCTCTAAGGTCCTCTATGGCCTGTAACCAGGTCATATTTTCCTTTGAAGCTTTTGGTGTAGGAATTCTGACTTCATTGTTTTCCTCCTTTTCCATGCTTTGCTCCTTTTTGTCCCCAAAATAGGATTGTAATGTTGGAATCTTCTGTCTGCTTTGTTTCCTTTGCCTGCTCATTTTGCCATCCAATTACTTGACTTTTGGGCTTTTTGCCACAGTAGGACTCTGCCACCAGACAGGGGAGGTTTTATCTCAAACACTGGGGTTTTCTCAGTTGCCAGAGGTATTAGAAGGGTACCCTCTCTTAGGTCTCTAAACGCTCTGGCAAGCTGGACACACACCCCAGAACCTCCACCTTAGACTGCAATCCAGATGCAAGAATTTTAAAGCAAGAGTGCTTACCCCTCAGACTGGTGCTTGGTCCCCCTACACTCTGCAGACCAGGAGCTGAAGCTGCCACGTGGCACTGGCTGGATGTTCTGGTTTCTCAGCAGCTTCTCACCCCGGGGGTAAAAGCCATGCCCTCCCACTTACTGTTCCCAAAGTCCAGACTGCACTGACCTCTTACTTTGTCCTTCACATGTATGTGTTGATAAATCTGGAAAAGGCCACAGCTGCTGCTGATCTGGAGTCCCTCTGACTGGGGGCTGGTCAGGCTGGCCTTGGGGCTAAAGCCTCGGCATGGGGCTTGGCTTGGCTCCCAGAGTGCTGCGCTGGATTCCTGCCGGCCTGCCGGGCTGTCCTCAATGGGAGATTAGCTTCTTTGTGTCATTTTGTGGGTTCTGCAGCTCCAAAGTTTCTTTAGCGTCCCCTTTTTACATGGATTGGGGAAGGTGGAAGCCATAGCTGCGGGAAAGTCGTGCTTCTACTCCGCCATCTTGGCCCAAAGTAATTTTTCTTAAAGTTATAACAATTGATTCTTAATCTGTCTACTCTGGCAATTCATGTGCAGTAAAGCCTAATATAAACTCATCAAAGAACACCATAATCTCTAAGTGACACAGGAAGAAAAAAAAGTTAACCAAATAATAGTCTATTTTTATTGAAAGAACTCACAGGGAATCATATAATTTTCACAAATGGTTAATAACAACCAAGAAACCAACACTATGACAAGCTGTAATTTCAAATGTAAGTTCTCCTATTAGGTACTTCAACCCACGAGAACTAGGTTATTGGGTTGATACTGTTGCTTTTAATATAGTGATTCTCCTTAAATTCTAATCTCCCAAGGCAAATTGATAAATTATTCTAGTCTAGTGTTATGGTTGCTGGTATTTGAATGCTTTTGTTCTCATGCTCATAAAAACCTATGCATACCAACTCTCATTAGGCTGTATTCTGTTGACTATTAATGCTTTGCTTTCACGATGAGAGAGAAAATGTTGTGTTTAATGGACTGCTTGGTCTACCCTGTTGTGGCAACAATTTGGCCAGAAACAAATGAGAAAGAGAGAGAGAGGGAGAGACAGAGAGGCAGAGAGAGAAACAGAGACAGAGAGAGTGAGAGACAGACAGACAGAGACAGAGAGAGACAGAGAGAGGATATTGGGATAACAGACAAATTGCAAAGAGTACCCCTGAGCATATGTCAGATGGCATGTGGGTATCACTAAATGCTCTCATGTCATTTAAGGGGCTTTGACGTGACCAAAGAGTCATTGAAACATTGAAAACCTGGCCTAGCCCCAGAAAGTATTTTCTATTTAAATGACTGCAGCTGGCAGGCTTCTGGGCATTTGATCCCCTTGAAGGTGTGTCAAGCTACAAAGAATCAGTATTCTGACTCAATGTGCTTTGTAGTCAATAGCAAAGGTGCCTTTCAGAGTGGCCTGTTTACTAAGATAATTCTGGATAATCCAATAAAGACAGTGTGCAAAGACCAGCAGATGTACAAGCTTCCTGCCTTTGAAGATAGATGTGACAGTTACCACATTATAAAGGATGAGAAATTATAGGTGAAAGGTATCAACAGACAATACACTAGATCTTGTTCTTGGAGATTCTGGTATTTATGCTGACCAAAACATTTCCCAATCTGTATATGCCATGTGGCTTACATCAGTCTGGGATTGGGATAGGGACAGGGTCTGTGATTTCATTGGCATATGGGACCCTTGGGTGAGGAAATTCTTCTGCTAATAGAGGATGATAAAGTCTTAGAAAGTTGCCTAGTGCACTGAGAGGAAAATTGACTTTCCCACTTTCACATAGATGGTATGTAAAAGGTGTGATTTAAACATAGTTTGAGAACTACTTTCTATATAGCATGCCATATTGCTTCTAGCTTATTGCGAATGACAATAGATTACAAAACCCTCCCTTACAATTCTCCACTATCCTTAGGAGAGTCTGAGGTATCTAGGCTCTTTGCCATTGAATTCAACCCTGATTAATGGTGTTCTCTCAAATTTTAGGGTGTCCACTGCACCCTAGTTCCATTTATCCACTTAATTCTCAGATTCACTTTTACAAAGGAAGATTTACTTCAAAGCTATAGCAAAAGTACACATAAAAGTATCTCCCCCAGCACCTGGGGGCCATAATCCCTCCTGTACCATTTCATTCTCTGGGGAGGGGAAGGGGATTAGTTTCACAGTTATCTAATTTCCTATATAGCAATATTCCACCAACTTGTAAGTCCAAAGCCCTGCCTGGGCTTGCTTTCAAGAGATCCTGGCTTCTCAGGGTTTTCCTCTTGGACTGGTTGGTTGCACATCCTGTCTGAAAGCTTAACTTCAAAGTCACCATGGCTTGATTCTGGGTCCAGTAAGGATTCTACTGACTGAACCTAAAACTGAAAAGGGCACATGAAATAGATCTGAATATTCACTGGGGCCAAAGTGTAAAAAAGAGAGTGACAGAAGGTACCTTCTTCCCCCCAGGCAATTCATGGCAC
>NW_027185887.1:13779250-13800047 GCF_028583685.1 Petaurus breviceps papuanus
TGTTGTGGGAAAAAAAAAGAAGGGAAGAGAGGAGAGAGAGTGGAGGGGAGGGCAGGGGAAGGAAAGAGAATCAGTGGACCTCAGTTTAAATTTTTCCTTCAACACATATTTTTTCTGCCTGACCCTCCTGTACAAGTAAGTCCTTTAACCTCTTAGGGCTCACACACACACACACACACACACACAAGTGTATGTATATTATGGAAAATGTTACATAGATATGGATAATTATAATTTTCATACATGATATCTATATATTATAAACCATGATGTAATAATTGTATTATAGATATGGATATTGTCATGATTAACTATATATATACAGGTACTAACACAGAGTTATCTAGAAATGAAGTGAACTATATAAGGAGGTAGCAAAAATTTCCCTTATACACTACTGCCAGTTGTTGGGTGAGTTATAGAGGGAATGCATTTTCCAATATAGTTGAACTTAATGTTACTAGGGTTCCTTCTTACTCTGAAATGTTCTAATCCTACAATTCCATGCTTCTTATTTTTATTAAAAACTGGATTATTTTAAAAATAAGAATTTAACAGAGCTAAGTAATAAATTGACAACTTGGAGCTTTTTTGTTTCTGTTTTATTTGTTTGGTATTGTATTATTTTTAAAGAAGATCCTATTGCAGTAGGGTCCCTCTATAATTAAAGACAGGGTTAAACCAGGTGCTACCTTATCAATTATTCAGTGTAAACATTATGCTTTTTCTGTGAATGTACACACATGACCCAAGTCTTGCCAGGTCCAGATTATCATCTGGAATGGATATGTATATTCACATTAGCACTATCAAAAATTACAGTTACTTAAAATGTGGTAACTTGGTATTGGACAATGAAAATAATGCAGGGTAAATTTAAATAATGCAATGTTTTATGGGATTAACTATTTTCACTGATTAGGACCTGACTGTATCTTTGACTGACACTATTGAAAATAGACCCACCATAATATAAATGAGCGCAGCTGGATTGTACAGTAAATAGAGCACCAGGCCTGGAGTCAGGAAAACCTAAGTTTAAATCTGCTCTCAGACACTTACTAGCTGTGTGACCCTTGCTAAGTCACCCCTGTTTGCCTCAATTTCCTCATCTGTAAAATGATCTGGAAAAGGAAATGCCAAACACTCTAATATCTTTACCAAGAGAATATCAAATGGGGTCACAAAGAGTCAGACATAACTGAAATGACTGAACCACAACAAATATAAATGTCCTTCTTCATCTTTATCTTGCTTGGTTGTCTTCATACTTTTTCTCCTCTGGCTACATTATTTACAAAGAAATATTCATACTCTGATATTCTCCAAAACTTGCATTTGTATTTGAAGATTATGCAATTGTCTTTTGATACTAAATGTTACTAATTGGGAACTTTTATTTTCTCCTCACTGAACTAAATAATATTTTCTATCTAAAGATGGAAATTATTACAGTGGTTCTTATTTTCCTCATCTCTCTCTATGACTTTCTCATTAAATGCTCATATTATTCTTTAATTTATTCATTTTTCTTCTTTTTCTCTCCATTTCAATCTCTGCACTAATACTTTCATGGAATGCTATTCTTTCTAGAGAATGATAGGAATAGAAGGCATCTGGAAAGTCCATTACCTCCTCCCCCACCACTTTCAGTCAGACCACACATAAATCATGCCAGACATTTTCTTCATCAGGATTCTATTTCCATTTGTCTCCACTATAGCCTAGGGAAAAGCATTATGCTACAGGTGGGCAAAATCAGCATGAATAGCATTACTCCATGTTTCCGGAAAATGTTTAATGGACAAAATTGGCCCCTTCATTTTGCAAATTTCACAGACTTCAATCTCACCTGGTGAATTTAATTATTTCCCATGCCAGTGTTTGAAATTTTCAAAAAGAAATAGCTCTTAACAAACTATTTATGTTGAAACTGACTTGTTTTAGAATAAATTAGAAAACTTTCTTTATCATAAAGTAATTTCCTTGCTTTTCTAGACAATGGTTATAAAGTTAGAACTTATTTGCTCCTTGTTATTCTGTCTTATTTTCTGCACAAGTGGAACACATAAAAACTTTGACACAAAGTTGCACAATTAAGTATCACAATACTTGTCTTGTATAAGGTGCTTAATAAATGCTGATGGATTGATTTACAAGCTTGACAACTTGGACATATCTTCCAGCTGTAAATCTCAGATCCTATGAAAGAAGTAATTTAAATTAATAGTAAAAAGAGTTACTTAGAATTGCAGAAATGTAACTGGTTGATTTACTCAAATTTTAACCCTAAACTTGTTGTTTTAGTATGGAAAATTCACAACTAAATTCCCAAGTGGAAACAGTGCCCTTTTCTAGAATCCAACACATTATATTTAGGCTGGTTGTGTCTTTTCAGTCTTTGTATCATTAGCATTATTTTTTTTTCATTTTGTTCTAAGAAACAGGAGTGAAGGAAAAGAAGACTATGGGGTTGTGAACCATCTTGAAATTAATATTGACCTTTAGTACAGCTATAATCTGACGTTCTGCCAATTACTTCAGCTGTCCACCTCCTTCTATCAGTATAGAGCTAGGAGCTTGCTCTTCTGTACAGGTAGAATAGGTGAGATGAATGGAGACACCTGGGAAGTTTTTTTGTCATAAAATTCATACTACAAGATGCCTAAAATTCTACCATTCACAATGAATTTGAGATAAGATTTCCCTTTAGTCCTTTGCCTAGCATGGTGCATTTGAGTATAATAGGAACTCAATAAATAAATGCTCACTGAATTAATTTACTAAAGCTGATGTTTTAACAAGT
Organism: Petaurus breviceps papuanus; assembly: GCF_028583685.1. Lineage (NCBI taxonomy): Eukaryota > Metazoa > Chordata > Mammalia > Diprotodontia > Petauridae > Petaurus > Petaurus breviceps. The sequence goes on from NW_027185887.1 coordinate 13,782,057, forward strand.
CAAATACCTCTTTTATAGAGTAAATCACTTTGAACAGTCCCAAAAATACAGACACGCATGCATTCCTTTAAAACAAATAGACTTCTCTTCCAGCACTTCTTAGGGAATGCCATTGGGTTGACATTAGTAGGCAGCCCACATGCTGCAAATCCCACTTAGGAAGATGTGAAAATGAAAACTTGTGTACTTGTGCACACGTGTGTGTGTGTGTGTGTGTGTGATGGACAGACAGACAGTGACAGAGAGACAAAGAGAGACAAAGGCAGAGAAAGATGGGAAGAGAGAGAGAGATCAGAACTCCTGTGTATATCTTTCCTATTTTTTTTTTGTAGTAGTTCGTAATGTTGTCAAGTGACCTGTTAGTGATCTTTAGAATAAAACTAAACCAAAGAAAACAAACACAACTTCTCCCTTACTCTTATCCTGCTCTTCTAGTACATCTGAGGTAATGAAGCAAAACTTCACCTTCTAGATTTCAAGATCTCTAACTGATTTCTTGGCTATCCATTTCATTTTTTTGGAGGGGGAAGTGTAGTTACCACTGTTTAAGGGACAAGCCAGTTTCAAATTGAGTGGATCCAACTGTTCAGCAGCAGAAAGTTGCCTCCTTAATCTAATAACATTGTCCATTGCTGGTGTCTTTTTCAAGAACCATTGATCTGTTGGGAACAGGATTCAGACAGGGAGAAGAAACTTCTGACTCTGCTAACCCTTCTAAATAGTCCTGGTTCTGAGCTATAAAGATGCTGATAGCAGAAGACTTCTGACTCTTATTTAGCACTGAAACCAAGAATATTCTTTCAGATTTTGAAAGTTATATACAATAAAAGCTATGTACAAAAGGAACCTGAAAAGGAGGGAGTAGGGAAGCATGCAAAGCTTTGTAATTTCCAGTGTAAGACTGGATATTTATAATACATTGACAGTGTTTTAAATGTTACCAAGCACTTTCTTCACAATGATTATGGGAGCTGGTTAGTGTATACATTCTTATCTCCACTTTATGTGACAAATATGAGGCTCAGAGACAACAATGACTTAACCGTGATGAACACAAGCTAGGACATGAATATAGAGGGAGGGTTTACACCCAGATCTGCCTTCCAGGTCAATTCTCTTTCCCCCTCTGCCATGGTTCATCACAACAGTAATTACTATAGCGTCAAATACCATACCAAAAATCGAGCTAAAGGATAACATCACAACCCAAGCAACACCTGAACAGAAGAAAGCAGTATTGTTTTATAAAAAATAGTAACCTCCACACTAGTGACACCATATTAAATAGAATCTATTTGAAAATGAAAATATAAATTATAACATCCTCGGGACACTCATTAATATTTTCCTCCTATTCAGAGCTCCTTTTTTATGAAGAGGAGAGGTCATCTCTGCATGAAGAAAAATGTGGAATTATAAAATGAGATAGGAATCTGTCTTGTTTTTTTTATTTGTGTATCTATTTTCTTTCTTGCAATAAACTATCTAGGGCATAGCTGGTGGGAATGAAAGCTTTTTTTATGAGATTCCATAATGTGATTTACTTTTTAGATGTTTCATAAAAGTGTTGCTTACTATCTTCTGTAAAGGCTGAATTCTACTCTCCTCCCTAGTACATAATGCAAGGTTTCTTGCCTCCCACTACAACATAGAGGTGGTAATACACACACACACACACACACACACACACACTTGACGCAGGCCCACTTAGTACCCTGCTTGTGACAATGAGGCTAATAATGTGAGTTCCCTTTAAAAATGCCTTTCTATATGAATTCTGGGTGTGTTGACTTTTACTCATCTTTGACCACTAATCTCAAAGCTACAGGGCAAATTTGGTAGTTGCTAATGAATATGCAGGGCATAGAACACCAAAGGGTAGTTTATTTAAAAAGTTAAAAAAAAAAAAAAAGGTCAGTCAAGGTGCTAAGACTGCCAAGACTGGAGATTTTCCACAGGAAGTAGTAGGGGGAGCTTGAAAAATTTCTAAGGGGAAGAGTTAGTTCTTACATTTCTCTCATTAATGTTTAGCTATAGAAAATTCCATCAATGAAAGAGAAACTTTCTGCTCTTCAAATACATCTAAACCCACATTTAAAGAAAACAACAATTATCCTTCTTTGTTTTGATGTTTCCCAGTGCGTGCTTTGAGCAAGATTAGAAGTTGCTCAGCAGTTGAAGCCTATGGGATGGTCTTTAATTATTAAGAAATACTGTGTATGTCAGGAATCTGCAGGGAACCTTCCCATATTCAGGAAGTCTTGAGCAGGTAGAAAAGTTAGGGCTTCAGTAGATTAGATTTAGAAATTTTCACAGTAGTGGTTCCTAAGTTTCCCTGCTTTTTAAGTCAGTAAATATCACTGATTAGAATGCTACCCTAAGCATTGTTTAGCTTCAGAAGAGGAAGAGATCTTACAAGTTACATGATGGATAGATGGCTAGCATTTATATAATGCTTTAACTTTGCCAAATACTTTACGTATATTATCTCATTTGAACTTCTAAACAGTCCTAGAAACACTAGAATGTCCTTGCTACAGATGCTACTTCCAGGGCTGGCAAGTGGGTTACATGATGCAACACAGACTAGATACTCTTCAATATGGCACAGAATACCATTTTGTTCAATTATTTTGATGAAATGTTCAGAAAGTGAAGTCCCAAAAATTAACTTCAGCCTTCAAAGGTTTAATCTTCGAATTCATATCCAGATGTTTTTCCTAGAACAAGCTCAAATGTCAGGCTCTTAAAGAAAAGTTTTCCCAAGTCATCCATGCTACCCTAAATACCTATAACACTTAACACCTACACTGTCTATACAACTCCTTGGTTGGTTATGATGCAATCCCTGAACCTATTTTTTTTTATCTTTTCATATGTTTAGTTTTTATCTCTCTACTTCCTGACAAAACTCAAGTTCTCATTCCTTTGAAACTAGATTCTGAAGTGTGAATATTTACTTTATTCACTCTGGATCTTAGGCCCATCAGACAACTTTCTGGCCTTCCTGTTGTGATGTTTAAAAAGTCAAGAGACATAATTTTGAGCTAGTTTATCATTTTGTTAATAATGAAACTATTTTCTTAATAAAAGGACTGGTCATTTGGCTGTCTCTCTCTTGTCCCAAAGACAGATCATGGTGGTAGACTCATAGTTTATATGACTCTGGAAGACTGGTTGTTCCTGAGGGTGGCAATAAACTCTGATTGGTTAACAATTAATGAGAATAATTAATATTACAATGAGAAATGGAACCATTCTAACAAAGGGCTGGGGGAATATAACTTTATATCATTTACTTCCAGACTTGGGTAATCTAATTAAAGAATTCATCCCTACCAAAACCTGAGTAGGGCAGTAATTTGCTTACATAAGGTGGTCTGGGGGGGTGAGGGGTGTTGGTGGTGGTGGAAATTTTTGTCAGAGGTCAGTGATGAAAAAAGGCTGGGCTTTGAACAAGGAAATAGGATATGGAAAAAGCCTGGGTCTCTCCCATAAATGGTCATTAATAATCATTTCTCTCAGTCAATCTCCATGAGAAGTCATTATAATGCAAGAACAGTTCTCCCACTTTTACTTTTGTAACAGATCTTACATACAACCTTTTCTCTCCTCTGTCACTGCCACCACTCTAGTGCCCTCATCATATCACACTTAAACAAATATATATATTTTTTAAATTGTTAGTGAATCTGATGGGATACAGGTCCAAGGGGAGACCTTTGTCCCTTGCCCCCAAAGAATTTGGATCCCATTTTTCTACAGGTTCTCAAAAATCCTACCTTGAACTCCCCTTGAATTTCCCCCCTTGATCTGGCATTTGCCTGAGGTCATTTCATTATTGCTATGCCCAATTTTCTTTTACCCTTAACCTTGTCCAGCCCTCCTTTGTCTGTTATCTCCATATGGCCTTCAGCTACTTCCCACTCTTGATATTATCTAAACCCATTTCTCTTGATTCCTGGCTTCACACCTCTAGTCATCCCCAACCTGCTGACCAGTCTCATCAGGATCTTCCCTAGAATTCTCCTCCAATCACCCCCAGACAACTTGACCAACCCTAGATCCCTCTCACAGTATTTTTGAATATAAGATCCATCTTGAGCTGAGATTTAATCTGGCCTGCTTGCATTAGTGATATAAATGTTAAGATTCCTTAAAAGCCTGGCCATTATGGTGGATCTTTAATAAACTTTGTTTTTTTGATTGAAAGAAGGCTTGGGTTTAATTCATTTGGGCAGGGCCCACATGTTACTATTTTGGATCCCAACACCCCTAAATCTCAACAGGTTTGCCTTCCTCAAGTGTTTCCCCTCCAATCCATCCTCCATTCAGTTGTCAAAATGATTTTCCTAGAACACAGGCCTGATCATATCACACTATCCCTTCCTACCCTTCCCCCCAGAATTTAGCATTCAGTAAACTCCAGTAGTTACCAATGCCTTGAGGCTCAGATACAATATGTTCTGTTTCTTATTCAAAGTCCTTTATAATCTAAGTCTCTCCTTACCTTTCCAGACTCCTTATATCTTACCTCCTATCACATTCTTCATATTCAGTGACACTGCCTTCCAGGCTGCTCCACAAACCAGATACTCTATCTCAACTCTAGGTATTTTCTCTTGCTTGTCTACTCTATGCCCAAACTGCTTTCCTTTCTTATTTTGAGCTACTGATTTCCCTAACATACTTTGTCTCAACTAAAATCCCGTTTTCTAAACAAAACCTTTCCCAACACCTCTTATTGCTAGTTCCTTCCCTCTTTCAATTCATTTTGATCCTGTATTTAGTTTATATATGTGTGTGTGTGTATTTGTTTGCTTGAAGGCAAAATAGGAAAACTTTTGCCTCAATTCTTACCTAGCCTTTAATTACTAAATTGGCATTGCCTCAGACAAACTGAGACCTGGTAAAGACCTTAGCTTAAATAGGCCAAGGTCTCCCACTACATCAATAGCCATTACCAATCATTGTAATGCCAATCATGGCAGCATACCTGAGGACTGATGCTGTGAATAACTTCAAGGCTCTAAATGCATAGTATAATTAACTCTCTATTTATTCAGAACTAAACATTTTTCAATAGAGTAAAGCATAACATTCATATAAACTTTTTTTTTTAAAGCAATTCAGGTTAAGTAATTTGCCCAAGGTTACATGGACAAGGGGCGGCCAGGTGGCTTAGCGAGTAAGAGCACCGGCTCCAGTGTTGGGATGACCTGGAGATCGAATCCCGGGCTCAGACACTCAGCACCACACCCAGAAATAACTGGCCGTGTAACCTTGAGCAAGTTACTTAACCCCGATTGCTTAAAAAAAAAATTATAAAAAAAAAAAAGGTTACATGGACAGTTATTTTTCTGTGGGTGCCAAGTATCTGAGGCCAGAACCAATCCTGGGTCTCCTGACACCGGTGCCGATGCTCTTACTCACTGCGCCACCTGCCCGCCCCTAAATATTCTTAAGCAAAACATATCATTACCTATCTGTCTGTCTGTCTTTCTATCTATCTATTGGTATGATAAATATATATATATATATATATATAATGTGTGTTATATATGTGTATATATTTATATATGTATACACACATACATACATACATATCATAACACTTAGTATGTCATATGCGACATAGAATATATCATTGCATTCAATAGTATTCCCAAAAATACTTGTTTACACAATCAAGAGGGTCCCAGGCTAGGGTCTTCCCTAGCACAACACATCCTTAAGCAGTAGCAGAAAATACCACACCATCCACTTCTAGGTCACTGTAAGAACAATCTCCTTAATCAATACCAAGTGTCCTACTAATGTCCTCTTTTATCTTAACTTGAGGTTGACTTCCAAGTCCCATGGCTCCCCCTCTGTGGGCTTATCATTCCCAACTCTTGCCTGTGTAGACACGTAGGGAGTTCTCCATTCTTGCTCCATGTCTCAGCTCATGGGAACTACTACACTCCAAGCTCCTGCACAGCAGCAGTCTCCAGGAACTCCTTTCCATAACTTCTGCCTCTGGGAAAACAAAACTTAACAGGGCAACAACAGTGCTGACACACACAACTCTCACTGTTATCTCAATTCACCTCCAAAGTCAAGATGCTCTGTATTAACAGCTCAGTTCCCTTTAACAGCCCTCAAAAAGGGTTTAAACTAAGCCTCCTTCCCATGGGCAGGTTTCTTCCCTACAGCTCTATTTGATTTCAAAGTTTAGAGACTCCTTCAGTAAGTCTCTTTCATCAGAGGTCTCTTCCCAGCTCTCAGAGGTCCTCTCTCTCCACCCACTCAAGCTGCTTCTCTCTCTGAGCACTGTGTTACTCTCTCAATGGCTGGTTTGCTTCATACCTGCTTTCTCAACACTGGCTCTCTTTATATACAGTTCTACTCAGCATCTTATTGGCTAGAGCCCACAAGTAAGTTTCTAACTGGTTAGAGCCCACTTGTACATGTCTGATTGGCTCAGGGCAGAGGCATGTAGAACTGAGGCTGGGAAACTGAACAATACACAGAGAAAAACAGTAAAAAAAAAAAAAGAAATCCCACTTTACTTGCCATTATAGTCATCTTGACCCATGTCTTGCCACTGGACTCTTATAACTTTGGAGAAGAGAGTGAGGCTGGTGACTTTGCAAAGTTCTAACTCACTTAAATTCAATTCACTTACAAGTTAAAGCATCACCCCCCACCCCAACGTCATTGGTCCTCTTATGGAATGAAGGATGAAAAACAATCACTCTCCCTCACTAGATCGTGAACTACTTGAGAATAGGGATTGTTTTTTGCCTTGTTTTGTATGCCCAATACTTAACACAGCACATTGTTATGCACAATGAATGAACATTGAAGACATTTAATAAATGTTTATTTGCTAACTAACTGAAATTCTTTATAATTCTATAACTCTAGCTGATAACAAATCAGCATTGCCATTCCTGGAAACTATATGTCATTCATTTGTCCTTTGCACTCAATGTTCACCCTAATACCCTTGTCTAAAATATGCGTTGCTAGGTACAGTCTTCCGTAGGTATCATCTTCTTTTAGAATATAACCTTTTTGAAAACAGAGACTATCATGTATGCATTTGTATCCCAAATCTTGGCACAGTCCTTTAAATATATTAAGAATTTAGTAAATATTATCATTCACTTATCCAACTATAAACTTCATAAGGGTATTGACTGCATTTTGAAGCAGTGTCCTCTATACCTCCAGCAACTAGGTGGTGCAATAAATAGAGTGTTGGGCCTGGAATCAAGAAGACTCATCTTCCTAAGTTCAAACAAGGCCTTAGGCACTTACTACCTTGTGTGACTTTGGTCAAGCCACTTAACCATATTTGCCTCAGTTTTCTCATATGTAAAAAGAACTGGAGAAGGAAATGGCAAACCTCTCCATTTGCTAAGAAAACTGTAAATAGGGTTACAAAGAGTTGGACATGACTGAAAAACAACTGAATTTCAAACTGTCTCTCTCTCTTTCTGTCTCTCTCTCTGTCTCTGTCTCTGTCTCTCTCTGTCTCTCTCTGTCTCTCTGTCTCTGTCTCTGTCTCTGTCTCTGTCTCTCTCTCTCTGTCTCTCTCTCTCTCTCTGTGTGTGTCTCTGTCTCTCCCTTTCTCTTGCTCTCTCTGTATATACACACATGTATATGCATACACACATATACATACATAAATGTGGATAAGTGTGGCATGTGTGCATATAACATGGATACATAATTTATATACATATACATGCATGATTGTGAGTCTTGTATTTCCTATTAGACTTCTAACTCCTTCAAGTATAATTTCTGCTTCAAAAAACCCTCACATTTTACTTAATACAGTGTTCTACATTGAGTGAACCTAATAACAATTTGAACAAATGGTCACTGACTACTGAAAGAGGACTAGAAAAAAAACATATAAATCCATAAATATTTGAATGTTTCTTTCTCTTTTCAATAAAATCACAAATAGTCTTGTGTAAGATGGAGAAGTCATTGTGTATGGTGAAGCCTTATAAATGAATATAAAGGAAGGTGTAGCCATAAATGAAAGGTGGAAACTCTACTTATAAACTTCAGAGAAACCTATTTAACACAAGCCCTGGGGAGGTTAGTTGTTTAGCTGGGTCTCCTTCAAAGAGTAGTTAGATAAAACCTAAGGCTTTCCAGACATTAACCATTAAATCCATCTGTGGGAGGTCATCCATTTAACCCTAAAGTCTTATTTCACCTGGCTTAGGATCACATGCATCTCAGAAATATTCAAAGTTTCTAGTCCCATTTCATCTATAGGTGGCATTTCCATAACTTCTTCCCTAGATTTCCTCCAAAGACTAAGCATACATTAAGATTATTTTAATAGTATTTTATTTTTACCAATTACAGGTGAAAAACAATTTTAATGTTCATTTTAAAAAATGTTGGGGTACATATTTTTCTCCCTCCCCTTTCTGTACCCCAAAAAATGGTATATAGGTTATATATGTGTAAGCAATATATCAAAATTATTTAACATTATGTAACAAAAAGCTTAAAACAAAGCTATTATGATATATAACAAATACATGTAAAATCACATTGCAATAAGGTATTTGGATATAAATAGTAACCTTTTCACAAATATGACAACAGTTTATATTACTTTTTAACAATCAAATCATTTTTCCTATTTTTTTCTTCTTAGTTAATTTTACAGTATCTAAAAAGAGTGTTTGGAACAGACATTTATTCAAAACAGTTTTGAAATAAATATTTGTTGAATACCAACAATATCACTTAATTCTTTACACAGCTTAACGCTCATCGTTTATACATTGCCACCCACACACATTAAAACATAATAGACTAGAATTCAATTTGGCCCTTGCCCTTCTATGGCACAAGGCCAGAGGTCCTTGTGCCTCCAATGCCCTACCCACCTATATTGGAACAAGCAGAGCATTCCACATACACTCATCCATTTATTCTATACTTGCAGTCATACATATGCCTGTGTACGTGTGTACACACTCATATGTGTGTATGTGTGTGAAACTTAAGCTTCTTCAGGACAGTGACTGCCACACTTGCATGTACTTATCTCCCGGTTCTTGGTAGAGCATCTGACATATAGTGACAACTTAGTGACTATTATAGATAGATATAGATAGATAACGATAGACATATAGATTAGATATAGATATGCATATAACATCTTATTAAATATACACATATACATGCATATGCACATATGTATATATAAACATAGGGATGTATACACATTTACACACATACAGTGCTATCTATTAATGAGGCTTACAGGTGGCATGGACAGATATGATCTGAAATTCAGTATACCTTCACAGAGGACTGTGCCTTGCTGTGTATTGGGGCAGGCAGAGTTCAGCCTTAGTAATCTCTACTCCAGTGTCCAAAAGGAGGATTAGGCTTAGAACTATAGCTGTTTCCTACCTCTTAAATATCTCTAGTTTAAGGATTTGAGTATGAATTGAGAATGAATATCTTGTTCTTAGCTTAAACTCTCTTATTTCCATCCCTCCAAATTCTTGTTAACAAAAGAACATCATAAAAACTAATCTCTCTATCAAAGAAATAAGAAATGCAGGAGTTATAGAGATCCAAATATATCCTCCCAAATACATAAATAAATGAGCTTTTCAACTGGTAGAAAGAGAATACCTCAATTTAAGCAAGGACAGAGGGGAGGATCTTAACAAGGAGGTGAAATATCTCTATGAATGCATGGACAAGAAGTCAAGGGGATACAGTGGGGTCAGGTTCTCTCCATTTCTATACTTCAGGGGATCCAATCTACCTTTCAATATTCAGTACTTTGTATATATTCTACTTATATCTCCTTTAAAGGAGGCATTCTCAAACTTAAGTTCTCTCCTCCACCCAAACAGCATCAACAGCTCATCATTCTTTCAGTCAATTAAGACTTATATGCCCTCAACTCACAAGACTATCACTGAGGAAAACTACTGCAAGAGTAGGCAGATGCTGGAGTTACATTTTTGGGAATCCTGCCAAAAAGTATTCATATGTGGAACATGGTAGAGTGCAAAGGATGGTAGATAGCACAACAAAGCTGAGTAGTTAGTATTGTGATTTTAACATTTCTGGGCCTCAATTTCCTTGTTTCAAAAATGGTGATCATAAAATCTGTTCTGTCTAAGTCATAAGGCTACTTGTTGCACAGATTAAATGAGGTTTTACATGCAAAATACATTTAAGGAAGTGAAAAATTCTTGACAAATGTTACCTGTTATGTCTATGTACGCAAATTCACATGTATCTATATGGATACATAAAAGTATATGGTTGTATATTTTTTTCAATTTTCAGTGTACATAAATGTTTCCAATTCCTGCCCATCATTCAAGGCCAAAGTCCCATTCAGTCCCCTTCACGCAATCTCTGTTAACTCCAGTATAAAGCAATATTGGTTTTTTTTTTTTCTGAGTTGGTTTCAAACAGAAATAACTTTCATTGTGCTTATATCTTCAGTTCTAAGCTATTCCTTTAGGATAGAGGCAATGTTGTACACTTCCTATATATATCCTATAATGTCTGGCAAATTATTAGACACATAGGTGGTCAGTTATATATGTGAATGCACACTCATTGACACATTCCTGATAAGAATATTCCCTCTCAGGGTGGCTAGGTGGTGTAGTAAATAGAGCACTGGCCCTGGAGTCAAGAGGACCTGAGTTGAAATCTGGCCTCAGACACAACCCTTACTAGCCATGTGACCTTGGGCATGTCACTTAGCTCCAACTGCCCCGCCGTCCCCCCTCCAAAAAGCAAACAAAACAAAACAAACAAGAATATTCCTTATACAGATCCAGATAAGAATTTCCTCTGCAATTTATAGTCTTAGAGAGTTGCCTGAAACACGGAGAGGTTGTGACTTGGCTAATGTTACATAGTTACTATGTGTCAGAGATGGACTTGAGTGTATGTTTTCTCGTCTCTGTTAGGTCTCAATCATAAAGTATGGAACAGGCATATTATATTCACATTATCACATATGCACATGTGAAAGTATTACATTAATTAAATGCATATGCTATATGAAAGAACACATGTAGGACACGTTATATTCTCAATCACTTGACAGTTATGTGGGTATATATGTATGTATAGTAAAAATTTTAATTGCAGCCATATTTGTATGTATACACGTTTTCTGTGTATACATACATATATGTACAAAACACAGAGATATGTATGTAAGTTGTTCAGTCATTTCAATTGTGTCTGAGTCTTTGTGATCCCCTCCCCCTTTTTTAGGAAAAATGCAAGAGTAGTTTGCCATTTTCTTCTCCAGTTTATTTTCTAGACAGTGAAGTGAGGTAGTGCATACATATCATTGTGAGTATATGCATATATAATATTTACAGATACACACACCTCCATCAATATTTTGCATGCATAATGTATATTACAAAGTGTGGGATGTATGGGGTAATTGGGGATGACTAGCTCCTCTGGTGTGAAGGCTTGCCAAGCCATTTTCAGGGCTGCTCCTCTACATTTGGTGTTCACCTTTCAGACAACTCTCACCTGTGGCTCCAAGAAGCTTTAGCATGTGCAGTGGTCACACTCCAGTAAATCATCTCAGCAGACAGGCTAAAAACAGGCCTCAATCCTATTGGTGAGTTAGGGGGATGTCTCCCTCAAGCATGTGAAGACTTCCTCTAGTAGAATGAGCAGATGAGAATAATTCATTCAAAGGGGCCATGAAGGCAGCTGAAACAGGTGCTGTGGAACTCTTAGAGCTCAATCAGACTTCGAAGATGCCAAGGTCATCTACTGCATCCTGGGCCATTGTCGGTTTCCTTGAACTTTGACCTGCCTCGAGACTTCTATGACTCTGGAAGAGGCAATAAGCCTGAGAAATTTCTGAAACTGCCACATTTAAATCCTATTCGTGTACAAGTAAAGATATCATACATCATATTGTGATGTCATTGGTCCTCTTTGAAAATGAAGGATGAACAACAATTATAAATAATACATATTATAAATTGTGTGTGTAAACACACACGATAGGGACTCAAATAAAGAGAGATGATTATATATACATATACTTCTTTGAGCATCTCCTATGTGACTAGTACTTTATTATATCCCTGTCTACCTATCTAGCTATCTTTCTATTTGTCTTTTTTTTTCTATTTATTTACTTACCTACCTACTTAGCTATCTATCTGTCTGTCTCTCTGTCTATCTACAGACAAAGAGATAAGCTACGGAGGATTGGTGGAAAGAGAGTCATTCGATTTTAGGACCAAAGTTTTAGAGGTGAACAGTCATCAGATTCAGTTTTCTCATGTTAAAGATAAGGAAACCAAGACCCAGAGTGATTACCTGAATCATCCAAGGTCAGAAATCTAGTTAGGAAATAATGCAGCTAGGACTCAAAAACTAGACTTTCTTGACTAACTCCAATGTTCTTTTCCCTACACTATGCTGCCTCTTGTCAGCTGGGGCTGACCTGGGAAGGATTTCTTAGAAGTAATAAGTAAAGCATTTGCTGGAATCTTTCCCTCGATGCATAGTTTCACTTCTTTGTGCACTGAACCTATGCAGGATACAACTAGGTGATAAGCATAGGAATATGTGTGAACCCTGTGACTAATCGGTGTGACTTTTGAATTTAGAAAATTTCAGTGAATAAATATTTGTTAGCGAATGCATTAAGAATACAACTTATTTCAGCGATGGCAATTGAATCCGGATGTAAAATGGGCTAAGTTTTGTCCCTAAACAACTTGTTATTTCTACATGTAGAAGTCAAGTTTTGCTATACTGCTCTTGAATAATATTTTCTTAGCACAGCTGAACTATGGAACATAGTTGACAGTCTTACCATCATGGGGAGGGGGAGTCAGAATTGGACTAAAACAAATCCCCATGCATTCCAAAACATTATGTGCCTGGTGATGGCTTGCAGGGGTCTATTTATATCTCCCTTTAAATATTTCATCTCTCCTGTATTTCTGATAAGAAATAATCCACATTTTTCCCTGGGGATTTTCAAAAGTGCATACTCTTCTCACATTGCTGGTATTGAGAACCACTGAGGATTATTTCCATTGCAGAAGTTCGGTAGATTCTCAAGAAATGTTGACTCTGACATAAATGAACAACCAAGAAGATACATAATGAGTCATTCAGGGGGTTTCCCTGTGAAATAACATATCATTGTGGTTGTTTTGGGGTATGATATAGCAAGACACATTGTGCCATTCCTACATTTTCAAATGAAGTGGGTAGATTCACAACCCACCTGCCCTCGGTGGATTCAGGGATTCAGTGACTTAATGATTATGAGAAAATTTAAAAGCACAAACTCCAAGAGAGATCATCTAACAAAGTTAATTTTGAGGAATGTATGTATATACAGAGGAATCCCAAGGTAGGGCATCACAACATAGAGGATGGACCAGAAGATTTCAAGTGAGGATTCAAACCTCATAATGGACACTTATTATCTGTGTGGGCCTCAGCAAATCACTTAACTTCTCCTTACCTCATGTGTCAAATGGCAATAGTAATAACAATTATATTTACCTCAAGTGTTTTCCATGAGGATCAAATGAAATAATGTGTGTAAAGCATTTTGCAAACCTCATAGTGCCATATAAATGAAATATTATGGTTAGTGTTATTGCTGTTCTCTTATCTAGACCAATGATTTTATTCGTGCAAAGGATGCATAATGAAGAAACCCCATCTACTAATTCAGATCATCAGCTTTTCTACAACTTAAAATATTCTTGAGTGACTGGCTGTTCTAGTTCCTATTCTAGTCCATTCACCAGTTGGCTGCCAAAATGATCTTCCTGAATGGCAAGGCCAACCAAGTCACACACATGCATGTACATACACACACATCATTCATAAACACATTCATAAACAGTGGCTCCCTATTATCTCCAAGATCAAATCTAAAATCTTCCATTTGTCTTTATATTCTTTCTCAATCTGACCCCTTCCTACCTTTTCAATCGTCTTATACTTTCGTCCCATCCAAGAACTCTAAGAATCAGCTTTGATGGCTTTCTGCTTTCTCCCACACAGCACTCTGTATCCTCACTCTGCCTTTTCATAGACTGTCCCTTTTTTTTGGAACGTTCTTTCTCCTCAGCTCTGCATTCTCGCTCCCTTGCCTTCATTTAAGACTAAGATTAAATTGGACTTTCAGTAAGAGGTTTACCCAATTTCATCACCTTCCACCTTCTTTCGCTCCTAAGACTAACTTTATTTACATGTCATATATCTTATATGGGCATAGTTGTTTGCTATGCTATCACCCCTATTAGAATAAAGATCCCTGAGATCAGGATTCATGATTTGTTTTGTATGTTTGTTTTCCTATCTGTGTCTTCCTAGTATGTCTGGCATATAATGCTTAATAAGTACTTACTGACTGAGTTTGGACAGGTAATTTTACCTCTTAGTGCCCTAGGCAACTCTATAAGATTATTATAAGTATTTTTATTCTGAAGAATTTTTTTAAATGAATTGCCACTTCATTAATAACACTAAGGGAAGGGGGTGATATTGTACCGATATCATTCTATAAGTTTTCAGCCAATGGACAGGTGGCTGAAACCATTCCTCTAGCTTTGATTGACAAAGTTTCAGGAGTCTGTTCAGCAAATTTAAGTGCTCATAACTGAGAGGCCTGCTAAGATGTTGGAGGTCATAATTTTCCCAGCTGGATGAAGGGGATGGTGCTGAGAGGCCTCATAGATCATACCATGTTGTCATCATTATAATGTTTTAACATACTACAGAATTTGTTGTCAAGAATGATGGGTGGGGTGATTTATTGGCTAGGATTGATTACATTGCTAATAGCCCAGATGGCTCAAGTTTTGGAATGGGGGATTTCTTGTCACTGAGCATGAAGGAAGAAATGCCAAGCTGCCAGGAGACAAAGGGGCCTTCATTTGTGAAGGAGTCATTACTTGCCATGTGTGGACACAGTTGGGGTGGTTTTCTCCTTCCTTCAAACATATACTTGCCTTTTTCTTCTTTGCCTCGGGGCCAATGGGCATTTTGAGTGTGTGAAATGTTGTTTTGTTTTTTTTAACCAAGGAAAGCAAACTGAAATTTGTCAACCTCCCTTTGAGCCAAAGTAGGCAGCATTTTCAGAGTCTTTATTTATTCCCCCCTGTGGTTAAGGAATACCATGGGGTTGTCCTAAAGCGTGACCTTGCCTGCAAGGCCGTTGGAGCCAAATGTCTATTACTCTGACATTTGCACTGACTTTCAGTAACTTCCTGTAGGCAAACACCTGGAAGCCATCACCTGGCAATGCCTTCTTGCAGACACAAGTATGTGACTCGGCAGCCAGGTTGCACAGGCGGCAGCAACATGCCAAGTGAAGAAGAGCCTAATGACAGAGGCCAGAGGGGCTAACAAAACTCCGAGGCAGCCAAGAGAGGCGTAGCTCAGCCCAATTATGCAGCTAACTCACAAAAAAAAGAGCAGAGGAGAAGAAGGAGAGTCTTGCTCAGGTGGTTTGGATTCACCATCTGTTTAAAAGAAAAAAAATTCCTGGCTAAGAGCTTCACCCTTGGCTTTACATTTGCACATAATCTACGAACAAAATTACCTATTTTTTCTCTCATTTTAAAGGCAGGGAATGACATGGTCAGACCTATGTGATAAATATTTGTTGAACCAAAATGAATTGAGTGTTAGGTAATAAGACAGATGTTAGTATTATCATTCCCTTCCATCTCCATTCCTCCTCTCCAAGTAGCCCTTCAATTCATATGATACTTGTGGGAATTTAAGAGGTTCATGGAAAAGGAGAATAATACATGTTCTTCTAGGAGGCTCATCAAACACCATTTATCCTCATTGTCATCATCATAACACATTTAAATAGTGCTTCAGTTCACAAACTACTTTACATAAAATATTGTTTCATTTGATCTTGGCAAACTTGGGAAGCAGGTGTCATAAGTATGTTTCTCTCTCTCTCTCTCTCTCTCTCTCTCTCTCTCTCTCTCTCTTTCTCTCTCTCTGTCTCTCTCTCTCTCTTTTAAGCAATCGGGGTTAAGTAACTTGCTCAAGGTTACACGGCCAGTTATTTCTGGGTGTGTGTAGCAGCAAGCACCCCAAGCATCCTCAGGGTTTGCTGCCAGCACAGGTTCTTGGATCTGCTTTGTTAAAGGAAAGCAACTCAAAATGGGTTAACAAGCTTACTTTAATCAGTCAGACATATATCGTTTACCTTGTTCAGGGGAAAAAGGTCAGCACCCCGAACTTCAAAGTATACAGGCAGAATTATCAAGACAGAAACAGATCAAGTACAGATTTCCAAACTGTCCAACCATTACATCCATACCCAGTCAACATCTGGGTTTCAACATCTGGGTTTTTTCAAAGCTGGGGGCTCAGGATAACGGCTTCCCAGAATCCATATCAAATCACAGAACACTTCTCAAAGTGAGCCCCCAAAACAAAGCTACACATCAGGGCTTATATAGCCTTCTCCTGGCTCAGAGAATGTAACAACCTTCTGGACCCACTGGCCAATCAAAAAGTATCTACTGAAAAACAAGCCTCCCACCCCAGGCTCCAGGTGCACTTTAGCCTAGGGGCAGGGAAGATCTTTAAATTTGCATTTCCATTACAGTGTGGTGCTGAGTATCTGAGCCCAGATTTGATCCCCAGGTCATCCCGGCACTAGAGCCGGTGCTCTTACTCGCTGAGCCACCTGGCCGCCCCTAAGCAATTGGGGTTAAGTAACTTGCTCAAGGTTACACAGCCAGGTGTTTCTGGGTGGGTGCTAAGTGTTTGAGCCTGGGATTCGATCCCCAGGTCATCCTGACACTGGAGCTGGTGTTCTAACTTGCTGTGCTACCTGGCCTCCCCCATAGGTATGTTTCTTGCCATTCTATTTCAAAAGGGCTAATTAACCTGACTTATCCAAAGTCATCAGATGTGAGACTCAAACCCTGATCTTTTCCTTCCTAGTCTCCAGTGTGTTTTCTACTATACACAGACATGTACTTGAAAACTCTTACCTAAAAAAAAGCATTTTGAGATAAATTGCAAACCATCCCCTAGAGAACCTGGGTATCAACCCCACAGGCCTAGGATCACCAATGGGAGGTAGTCTATGGGCTATTGAGCTCCATGGGCCAGTAAAAATAAAACCCTGCAAAGTGAGGCATTCATTGTGTTCAGAAAGCATACCCCTTTTTTATAATAGCACCCTGGAGTCCATGGTTTGAAGATTTTTCATGGTGTGAAATTTGAGTTTCACCTCCTAAATTTAGTCAATTGTCTTAGCAGAGTTCAACTATGTATGAAATAAAGCTCTATCCCTCTCTTTCATGCAAGACAAACAAACAAAAACTTTTCCTTTTTATTCTTCAGCAATTTGATAGGAAAGAAATCAAAAGATGATGAGTTAGCTATGAATAGTCTCATGGAGTCATAGTCATCATGGTCAAAACTCATCATCCCTAGAGTGAGACATAGAACTTTAAAAAATGCTTAAAATGAGACTATTTAAATTTTGATGAATAGGACTTGACAGGTCTGTCCCTGCACAGTTTGTTTGTGCCCATGGATGTGTACTCTGGACAGATTTGCCAGGCTCCATTTAAAAGCCTTTCTCCCCCTGTTCACACAAATGGAAGACAAAAGCACATTTCTGCATTGAAGTGTAGTGGTATGTTAGCCCAAGAGGGCAAGGGATGCTGAGAATGAAATACCTAATTACAATTATTTGGGGGTGAAGTGTGTGTGTGTGTGTGGGGGGGCAGCCAGGTGGCTCAGCGAGTGAGAGCACCGGCTCCAGTGTTGGGATGAGGTGGGGATCAAATCCAGGCTTAGATACTCAGCACCACACCCAGAAATAACTGGCCGTGTAATCTTGAGCAAGTTACTTAACCCCAATTGCTTGGGAAAAAAAAGTGTGTGTGTGTGTGTGTGTGTGTGTGTGTGTGTGTGTGTGTG
>NW_027185887.1:13800057-13815715 GCF_028583685.1 Petaurus breviceps papuanus
GTGTGTGTGTGTGTGTGTGTGTGTGTGTGTGTGTGTGTGTGTGACATTATATTTGCCTGTTTGTGCATTTGGATTGGGGTAAGAAGGACATGCTATTGCTATGTTAAGAAATTCCACCAATAGAACAAGAAATAATTTTAACTCATGCTTTTAATATTGCTTGTAACTTGTGAAACATTTTTCTTACAATATCTCCCTAAAGTATATAATATGACAATTATTATGAATGAGGAAACTAAGTGCAAGGGAACTTAAATGATGACTCCATACCCATAGAGCGGTTTAATAGCAGAGCCAGGATTCATTTCCCAAACCTCATATCACCCCTCATAAAGAGGGCCACAGGTATTTGCGTGTGTGTACAAAAACAGAAGGCACAGTCATTCACAACTGGTTCTACTTCTTATAGCCACCAGTACTCAAATACCATATCAAAGAAGTTTGGTGGAATATCTGCCTTATTGCCCATCCAGGTAGAATCACCCCTTCTGCACTTCTACAATCTTACTTCTGTGTCATCTTTGCCCAAATATTTTCTTATCTTCTATAATCCTACCAGTTGCTGAGACTAAGGTGTTAGTTATACTCATCCTTGATAGATTTCTCAGCTTGGAGTCAGGAAGAGCTGGGATTGATTCCCATCTCAGAAACTTATTAGCTGTGTGATCTTGGCCAATGCATCTGAGAGACTTGGACCTCTATTTCCTCATCTGTAAAATTAGGGTTGAATTAGAAGGCCTTAAGATGTCTTTCAGCTGTGATCCTGTGATCTGTCATCCTTCAAGATAGCCCCTGAATACATCTTATTCTCTCCATTTCCATGGCCACAACTCTAGATAAGGACCTTGGTAGCCTATAAATTGATGCCTCCATTTCTAATATCTCTTTACGACAATTCAACTCTTCAGTGTTGCCACATAAAATTCCTAACACTCAATTCAGTGTCTAGGGTAGGTTTGGTTAAGGATTTGGAGCATTTTAAATTTTAAGCTAGAGAGTTTCTGTTTTTTTCTTTAGACAAAAGAATATCATAGAAACTTTTTAAGTAGGGTAGTGATAGAATCATATCTGGATATTAGTAAAAATTGATTTGCAACTGTGTGAAGGATAGGTTGGTAGAAGGAAATCCTAAAGTCAGAAGAACCTGCTTGAAGACTCAAGTTTAGAGGTTATAAGAGTCTCAGGGAAGTGGTAGTGTGAGTAGAGGAGACTATTTTGAGATATTGAGAAGGTATAATTGATAGGACTTGACAATTCATTGGATATGGGAGATTAAAGTAAGAATCAGGAATGAGATTCAATTTAATTCCACAAATTAAGCATCTACTTGGTCATTGAAAAATAGTAGTTATAAATACCCAAATTATCTATAAAGAATATATGAAAAAAGATGCTAATTGCATCCGGAGAAAGAACTGATAAATAGAACTATGCATAGAATAATTTTACACACACACACACACAAACAATATGTATAAATATATACATATTTGAATCTAATGGTAGCCATTTCTAGGGAAATGGGGAGGGGAAGGAGGAAAAAAGATAAATTTACATTAAAATTTTGTTGTATATTTGAAAGGACTAGTAAATTGAAGACAGATTTACAGTTTCTATAATCTGCAGTCGTCTTTTTTATTCTACTTTGTTGTAAAAATGCTTGTTTTATTTCATAAATTAAATATTTTTAAAAAAAGAAACTCAAGAGTAATAAATTTTTCACAAAATTTTAAAAGTTTTGAGCCTGGATAGCTTGGAAATTGATGGTGCCATCAATGTTAAAAGAGAAGTTGGAATAAAGGCATATCTTGAGGGAGAAGACAGACTTTTGCACTTGTTGAGCTTTAGGATATTCAAGTAGAGAATATGGTATCATGTATTTAGCGCTGGGAGGGGCCATAGAGGTTGCCTTGTTATAATTTATATGAGAGGAGAATGAAGTAATTTGTCCAGCGTCACATGGGCAGTGAGTAGTAGACTTGGCATTAGTGGGTATGTATGTCAACAAACACATACTTAATTAAATGAAAGCCACTAAATCCAGTGTTCATTACTCTGTAGCATGATGCTGCTATACAGGATCCAGAAGAAAATCAGGGCTTGGAGTCTAAAGAAGAGAATATTTAATAATAATAATCCTTAGAAACTAGCATATTTCCATGTATAGAGTAAATGATTAATAAGTATCTTTTGCATTGGATACTTGTTAATGTTCTATCCTGCCAACAAAGTAGGTAGGGTAATTGAAAACATGCCTTAGAGCAAACTTTCATCTAATGAACCTGAGTACTTGAGCCCACTTGACTTTTGGCTATGACCCATACAATTATGTGGAAATGATAAATGTATACTAGGTAATGCAGTTTCTTTACATTTTTGTTTCTGCCTTAGCCACATCCTATCTCCATAATCTAAGGCAAACCACTTAATGTCTCTGGCCTCAGTTTCCCTACATGCAAAATCAGGGTGTTGAACCAGATGATCCCTAAATTACTGTCCAGTTAAAAAATTTCAGATCCCCTGATAATGTGCTTACATTTTAACAGGATAGCAAAACTCTAGTGTGTGGTTTTCTAAATCTTTGTCATTTTGGAAAAGATTAAAGATAATATTTTTCTGAATTTCAAAGAAACTTTGTTTCTCTTGATATCCTAGCCTCTCCAGGGTACAATGGAGAAACCAACAAACAGATGAAGAAACAAAACCCTTGGCATCCTCTCTGGGAATAAAGGGGAGCAAAGAACAAACAGTAATAATCACTGACATTTGTAGAACACTTTATGGTTACAAGGCACTTTACATATGTTATTTTATTTGATCCTTACAAACATGCATTCTTCCCAGCAGTTTATATATGAGGAACACTAAATGGCTTTACCCAGGTTAAATAGTCAGTAAGTAGCAGCACTGTGCCTTAAACTAAGGGGTCTTTCCAGTAGGTTAAATATCAAGAGTCAGGTTTTTGCTAACACAGCTCCATATGCTTGTCTATACCATAATACATGCCTATACAGATGCATGTGTGTGCATGCAATGCTTCTGTGCATAATACATGTATATAAATGGATACATTTGTATACTTTAAATTTAAATTTGTTTTTAATGAAAAGAACTCTATTTTCTCTTCTTACTCATAACCATCCCATTGTGGGGAAAGAAAAGAAAACAACAATTTTTTATGACAATCTGTATAATCAAGCAAAACAAATTCCCTTATTGCTCACGTTCAAAAAACATCTCACTTTGCTTCTGGAATCCATCACCTCTCTGCCAATAAGTGGAGAATATTCTTCACATGTACATATGTAATTGAATATAAATGTATATGCATATATGTGTCTTTGTATCTGTGCACATGTACATCTACGTATTTATAACTATGGTACATGTCCAATGAAATATGTATATATGTGTGTTTGTGTGTGCAGTAGATATACAACATCAGCAATATTCATTTATAGGATAGAATGACATTGCCACGAGCACAGAACTCAAATTTTTTCAATATACCTCCAATATTCTGGAAAAGAAAAAGTGCCATTTAGATACATATACTTACATATTACATACATGCATACACAAATTAATAAAAGATGAGATAATTGAATAAATAAATGAATGATACATAAAAGAATAAGCAAGAAAACAAATGAATGAATGAAAAAATGCATCAATTAATAAATTAATACGTATGTTGGTAAATGACCAAATGAATGAATCTTTTTTTTTTTAATTACTTCTGAATTTTGATGGATGGTCATTGAGACTTTATCCATGGAAAACTCTTTGATTGTCTTTTTACTCAATGTAATGTATCCCAAAATGTATCATTCATCTTTAGTGAATCCCTTGTCTGGTGAATGTTATCTGGAGCTGAGATCTTCTCAGAATGTTTCAATAGGAAAGATAGAAAATGATCACTGGGTAACAAGGATTACTCTAATGGAAATATCATTTATGATGAAGGCTTCCATATCTGTTTTGCCCTCGAATTACAAATGCAACACTACCTCTTGACACCCTGCTTCACCATCACCACCATAAATCACCATCAGAAAGCAGGGAGATAGAAATGATTTACGTGGTTTTCTGTGCTTGGTATTCAGAGACACACACATGCCTCAGTTATATTTCTATCATGTTCCAGATGAAAATCTGGTGTTATAAAGGGTGTGTATGCGTGTGTGTGTGTGTGTGTGTGTGTGTGTGTGTGTGTGTCTTGGGATGTTTTATATACAAAGAGATTAGTTTAGGCTCAGAATGAATTTCTTTCTTCACTGGAAGATTTGTACAATAATTAACCTAATAAACTAGAATAATATTGGGAATGGGAAAACGACAAACAAGAGTTAGGAATAGGTTTATGTAGTCACTCTCTTCCAAAGATTATGGAGGTGGGTCATATAAAGTCATATTCAGCTCTATGAGTTTTCCACTGTGCTTTGTAATTCCTCTTACTCTATAAAACCATCAGAGATTGTTTCAATATAGACAGCTTTCCAAGAGCCAAGTAATCCAGAGGAAGGCAATTCCCTCCATCAACTTGGGCATTTGACACAGTGCATATTTAATAAAAAGGGGGTTAAGGAGTTATGAGCAGGTGGCTATTGAGATTTAAGATACTAATAGTTCAATGGGAAGGTCAGCCAAACAGAAAAGCATAGTGGATTCAACACCAAATTGGTCAAAGGATCAGTTTCCCTCCTACATCCACACCCTCCCAGTTGTTATAAACACATTAGACAGGTTTCAATTAACTTTTGGGGACCCATGTTTGGTCAAATTAAAAGCAGTGGGTGCATGTAATAATGTCAGTGGCCTTGAATTACTGCATTAGGTTTTGTTACTATATACACATGCTACTACTGAGTTGCAAGGAAGTAAACGTGCTACATTATGAATTCCATTATTTTTAGTCATAAATCATTTTGCTTGATTTTTCCCTCTTCTGCCTCAACAAATACATACCCATACTTGCATAGACAAATATACTTTTTACCCAAGGAAATCACTGAAAACCTACATTCAAATCATACAACATAAATACCCCCAAACAATAGCTAACTAAACATAGTCACTTCAAAGTTAGTCTGACAATTCAGGATCTTTTCAGGCTTGGGAATGTCTCTTCCTGTGATTGCTAGATAAGGACCTTGAACACATATCCATTTCCCTCCCCCCGCCCTAATTATGCTTTTGTTTCCAGAGCTGCCCTTAAAGTATCTGGTGCCCTCAAAGCATGGAAAGGAGGTCCAAGGTGTGACTGGCCCATGAGATCTGTAATGAATCTTACTTTTCTTTTGGAATCATAGGTTATGGAATCAAAGAATGTTAAGAATTAGAAGGCACCTTAGATATCAAGCCCTTCTCATTTAACAGCTGAGAAAATTGCAGTTCAGGGAAACTTCCTCTTTGGGCATTTCACCTAGCCATTTAGCTTGTTACAACCTTTCCTATTTTCTAGAGGCTATTTTTATATTAGATAAGTCAAACTTCCACCTCCTGCCTCTTCAATGGATTCCCCCAAGTTATACATTTGCCTGTGGTGAGGCAGGACTCCTGATTGATATGACAACGACATCAGCACTTGTCAACGTGTTGGCCATGGAGTGAGGGCACTGAACAATCTTCCTTAATAGACCTCTCTAGTCGCTGACACTTCTTGGAGTCATCCCTCAATTTACTCCTATTTTTTCTTCCCCTTCTCAGATAGCATACCCACCCCCTCCAGATGCTGTTATAGACATCCCTTTCAACTCTCTACACCCTTCTGTTCCCCAGTCCCATATCCCTTTTACGTATGCCACCCCCAGAATGTCCCATTCTAGATCTACCCAATGCAAGGTTAATGGGATATAAGAGCTTCCCCACCCATTAATAGGTCTCACATGGAGACAATTAGGCTCTGGGCCACAGGGATCCCCACGACTTTCCAATTAAGTTCTGATTTCCAAGCTTCTCTGCACTGAGCCTATTACATGATGTCTTCAATTGGAAACTAAATATATATATATATATATATATATATATTTAGTATTAGTTGGAGGGAGAGGTGTGGGTGGAGAGAGAAGCTGTCGGAGGGAAGACGTTGGCTACAGGAACTTGCTTGTATGGAGATTTGAAAGAGAGAACCCTTGTGATGTTGATGTCCTGGATCCCTGGATAAGGGATTAGTGATGAGTATGTTACTAAACCTTGATTTTTGGTATCCTAATAGCAATGTCCCAAATAAATACTTTGGTTTTGTCTTAGAGGAGGAGGGTTTATTATATTTTCTGAATAAACCCTGGGAATATATATGCATATTCATAGCAGCTGCTATGGTTATCCCATTGGTGTTACACCCAATCCCTTTCATTATGTTCTATTGAATATTTGCTCCATATTTAAGAAATTTGCTTTTATCTTAAACCTTTTCCTTTTTTTACCACTTCTATTTTCTGATTCTCATTGAGACCTGGATCCCTGTTGATGACACTGCTTACTTGTCCATGCTTTCTGGCACTAGTAAGCTTTTTATTCATATCCACCAATGGTGATGATGGAGTAGGAATACTCCTTATTTCCCATAACCAATTCCAGATTTTTCCTCTACCAACAGCATTCAGAAATCTCACCTTGTTTGTGGATTGCTCAATCCAAATCTGTCACACAATTAATATAATATGATAATATTATAAGCACTCATTACAGACACCCTAGACATTCCCCTTCCTTCTTCAATGAGTTTAGTACCTGGCTCATTATCTTTCCACCCCAATACCTACTCTCTTATTAAAGGATTTCAATATATGTATTGAGATTCTATCCTGTATCCTAACTTCCCAGTTCTTTACATCTAACCACTTTCTGTGAGACAATCTTCCAGTCCACTTCAACTACATGTAGAAATGATCCTAACACTGATCTTGCCATCACTCACAAGTGTTCTATTTCCATGTTTAAGAACACTGAATTTCCATTATCTTATCATAAACTTATATCATTCCCTCTTTTAATCATAAAACCAAAACTCTGTTCAATTTCACCTGATTTCAAATCCCTCCAGCTCTCAGTACTTCCCTAAGCCATCACCCATATGCTTTCCATATCATTTGACCTTTCCAATCTGTACTTTTAATGAATCAGTTAAACTCTACATTATCCTCTGCAACTGAATCTCTTGCTATTTTGTGACATTTTCAACCATGCCTTTCCAACCCCCAACTTTGGATCATTTCAAATTTTTCAGCCTTTACTCCTATTCATATGCTGACGAATGGAGCTAGAATAAAAACAACAACAAAGAAAAACACTCCACTTTCAACTCCAATTTTTCTTCTATAATCTCAACTGGGCCTCACTGCTGCAAGGTAATCTTTTTTTTTTCAAATTGACCAAAGAAGTTTTATATTGCTCTCCATTTTTTTATGACAAGGAAAATTAGTTTGTTTTCCATTGCACCATCTGGATTTGGTTTTGATTTATCATAATAAATCTTGATTGATTCCACTTTGAAAGCCTCTTTTAGGCTTGCTTCTAAGAAATATCCAGTTACTAGGTAATCTCATTATGCTTTCGTAATTCATTCACAATTTCACTCACCACAGTGGTGATTCCAAACCTCATCTTTTCTCAAGTATCCCATAGGACCTTCCACCCTTACTTTTTCAATTAAAGATATTATTTTATATTTCACTAAAGA
Source organism: Petaurus breviceps papuanus (assembly GCF_028583685.1). NCBI lineage: Eukaryota > Metazoa > Chordata > Mammalia > Diprotodontia > Petauridae > Petaurus > Petaurus breviceps. The sequence goes on from NW_027185887.1 coordinate 13,807,742, forward strand.
AATTTGGATGATTCCCTGAGAGCTCCCAATCCTTCCCTCTTCTTCATTTCAAATGACTTCAGATGTAATATGACATCAAGTAACACCCTATTAACTCCTTCTTTACTCCTTCTTGCCTAGGCAAACTCCTGTTTACATACCCTCGATATCATTCCACCCTTTCTTCACCATCAGTCCAACTTCTCTCCCTCCCATTATCATACCAAGCTTCCATCTGCTTTTCTGTTGCCTCTAAACACACAGATGTCTCCTATAGCCTAAACACAACAATGACTACAACTACTGCTACAACCACAACACTTCACTTGCCCCAAATAGACTCCTACAGATTATGCTATTATCTTTCCTCTCCTTTGTGAATAAACTTGAGAAAGCTTCATGTACTAAGAATCTCTGATTGCTTCCTATTCCCTTACTCTTTTCTAAACTTTCTACAATCTTGTATGTGACTTCATCATCCAACAGAAATTTTTCTTTCAAATTTACAAATGACCTCTTGATTTCCAAATCTAAGGGCTTCCCCTGCCCCTCCAGTCCTGATACTTTTTTGCATCTCTGCAGCATTTGACATAGTTTGTTCCTTTTTCTTCCTGGATACTCTTTCATCTCTTGGTTTTCATATTGTTACTCTCTCCTAGTTTTCTTCCTATATATACTTAATACATGGTTTTTTTAGATCGAATTGAATAATTAACTAATCCCACCTTTACACGTATTTTCAACTAAAATAATTATACCAGGCATTCGTCACCTTAACAGGAATATATTTCTGGAATGATCAAGACACAAATTTCTATTATATGCCAAGTACCATGTTAAATGTTGGGGATATAAAAAAGACAAAAGATTTCTCCTGTCCTCAGGGAACTCACAATTTAATGAGGGATGTAAAAGGCAAACAAGTCTATACAAATAAACTATAAGTAAATAGGAAATAAAGAAAGGAAGGCACTGTAATTAAAAGGAATTGGGAAAGGCTTCCTGTGGAATGTAACATTTTACTTAGAAATTGAAGGAAACTAGGGAAGTTAGCAGGTGTAGATGAGGAGGGAAAGCATTCTAGGCAATGAGTTTAGCTAAAGAAAATGCCAGGAGCGTTTCATGACACTTGAATGAGTTTGCTATTCAAGAAATGGAAAGGGTTCCAGTGTTACTAGATTGAAAGGAGTAAGTTTTAAGAAGACTGAAAAAGTAGGAGGGGGTACAGCTAAGAAAAGCTTGGAATATCAGAGGATATTGTACTTGTTCCTGGAGATGATAGGGAGCTGCTGGAGTTTGAGTAGGGGAATTCCATGGTCAAACTTGGGCTTTAGGAAAATCATTTCAGTGGGTGAATAGCGGATGAATTGAAATGAGGAGAAACTTGAGGAAGGCAGACTCACCAGCAGGCTATTTCAGTATCCCAAGCATGAGATAATGAGGACCTGCACCAAAGGAGTCACAGAAGAAGGTATGTTTGGATAATGTTGCAAAGATGAACCTGATGACCTTGGAAATAGATTGAATAGTGGAGGGGAGAGGGGGCAACAAGATGTCATGGAGTTGAGGATGTCACCTAGGTTGTAAGTCCAAAGATAGAGTTGCTTTTGACAATATTCAGGAAGTTAGGGGAGAGAAGAATTAGGGAAAAACATAATGAATCCAGTTTTGGATATATTGAGTTTAAGATATCTACTGGACTTCCAGGTTGAGATGTCTGAAACGTACCTTGAGATGTGTGATTGGAGGTTAGCCCAGAAGTTAGGGCAAGACGGGTAGATTTGAGAATCAGCTGCATAGGGTTGACAATTAAATCCCTGGGAGCCAAGGGGCCCAGGTCAGAACCCTGTGGGACATTTGTAATTAGGGAGTATGATCTGAATGATGATCCAGCAAAGAAGACAGAGAAGGAACAGTCGAATAGGTAGCAGGAGAATAAGAAAAGTGTGGTATTTTTAAAACCTAAGGGGTGCAGAGACTCAAGAAAAGAGGATGGCATCAAGTCAAACTGGTTCCCGAGTAGCGAAGATAGGGAAAAGAGGAGAGAATAGCTAGTATAGGAATGATGACCTGGGAGAGAACTGAATGGTCAAAGGATTTGAAGTCATGGTGTTGACAAAGAATTTTTTTTTGTTTGCTAAAAGGGAAGCAGAGGTAGAGCAGAGGAAGAATATCACTACAATATTGTCAGATAAGGGGATTTCAGATTTCTTGAATATGGAGATGATGCATTTGTGGGCTATGGAAAAATTAAGGTTGACCATCTTTGTGTGTGGCTGAGGTGGGCTGGAGGAATATGTTATGAGAAGTGAGTAGTTTGCTGATCCTTGTACATAATAATCCATCTTGTAAATCTGTGTCCTTAATGCATGTCCCACATTTCTAGAAAGCCCCTTCTTTTTACCTATGCCTCTTAGAATTCCTAGGTTCTTTCAGATTTCAACTGAAGGTCCCTCCCATAGGAGGCCTTTTGTTAACACTTTGAATTCTTAGTGGGACACTCCTCACATACCAATGCATTTAATCTATCTATGTGTTACATGTTCACATGTTCTAACATGTAACATCCTTGAGGGTAGGGGGTATTTATTTTTGTCTTTGTGTCTATAGAACCAAACAGTGCTTGACACAAGTAGATACTTGAACAATGCTTGCTTGATTGCTTGATTACCCATGCCAGGCCAGAGGCAAGGAGAACCTTGTCTGACTATCCCATATATTAGCTGTTTGGTACAAGAAAGTGCCAAGAGAACATCTTTACCTCCCTTGAAAGACTGAGCTATTTATATATTGCTCTCAGTCCTAGCAAAAAGCAAGCTTATTGATTCTTGATGAAAGAGTTGTTGAAGCATAAAACCATTGCTTATACAAAGTCATCTAGTTCAACCCATACCTGAGCAGGAAGGCCACCACCGTTGTCTGATCCTGTTTGAACTGTTAATCTATCTGTTTTCTGGCCCAGACCAAGGTATATTACACTGTGTCTTGTAGTTCTCTGAGTATTTCTAAACCCTGTCTGGTTACGGAATTGGCTTTCATTAATGTTGTAGTTCCCCCACTGTGAGTGGATTTGGTTTGTGTCTGCCACCCAGGCAGAAGCTATCTAGTCTTTCTATCACCTGCCACATAAGCATAGCTGAACCCTGCCCCTTTTCTCCACAGTCACGGGAAGGAACCATAGTCAGCAACACCTGTGAAGCTACCCCACCTTTTTCCTTCAGGCCTGTTCCTAGCACAGTGCCTTCCACACAACAGGTCTTTGATTAAAATGTGTTGATTGACTGAGTAATTGCTTAATTAGCTCTGATAGCTGAGACAATGAATACAACCATTCTAACACCAGACTTAACATTAATATTCTTAATCCTTTTCTCTACCATTTTGAGTAGGAAGGATATGAGGGAAGTGAAATCATTTTTAGATTGGAAAACTTGGATGTCAAAATATATTAATTGCTATTAGGGCTATTATTTGAGCTAATTCTTTAGAAACATGTCACATACCCAATAAAAAAATCAACAAACGTATCTTGTTGGCATTTTGGTCCTAAAACCAATGTTATAAAAATAAATATAGTTATAAAAGAAATATAAACTTCTAGTTTGTATGCATTCTAGAATTTTAGAAATGTCATCTATCCATAGCATATTTCCAAAATGTTTGCTTCTAGTGAGAGAGTAATATTTCAAAAAAGAAAAAGAAAGAAAAGAAAAAGCAGTGTTATTTAACTGAGCATATAAATGTTGTTTTGATATGTTACTAGTTCTGTAATCTCAATGATTTGTGCATCGCAGGCCATGCCATAGATCTAAACTCAATCCACATCTCATTTTCTGTGACTTTTGTCTGTGCCTTACTATAAATCTTCTCTAAAGGACCCTCCCAAACGAACCCAGAGGCCTTTCTCTGTGTCTTTTAACATTCTGTAGGTACCAAAACAGTACTCAGGCTGTCCTTATTAACCTTTGTGCCATCAACAAATTGGACCCATCTCCTTTACTCTCTCTTTTTTTTAAATACAAAGGTAGCTAGAATATCAAGACACATCAAGAGTCCTGTGGGAGGCCAGTGTTGGGGGCCAGAGGCAGATGGTTAATTGCATACTATAACAGTCTGAGCACCAGCAGGGCCCTTAGCAGGTGCTGATGGATCCTAAATGGGCAGAAGTCCCCCCATGCCCATCCCACCTCTCTGTGTGGGGAGGCTTCTCTAATGCCCTAAGGCCCAAGAGGGTGGACTTGGTCACAACCATACAGCTAGAAGGGGTCAGCTGCTTAGACATGGAACAGGATTGGGGGCCATGGTCCCTTGATGCTAAAGGGGCTTGGAGGAGAGTGTCCAGTCATTCAAAGGCTCTGACTTAGGAGTGATCTCTTCACTTCTTCTTCTGGAGGTGAATCATGCCTGCTTTGGTGGCTTCCCAGGTCAGATTGACTGTCATGACCAAGGCTCATCCACTCAGGTCAGTCACCAGGCTGTCCATGGAAACCTGGTGCCTCAGAAGTATGGGGAGGATCAAGCACTGTAACAGGATCTGGGAGCCTTTGCAGGCTACTTGAAGCATGCACCATAGCAAGAAGACACATTTCCCTGCATAGTAGAAGGGGAACCAGAAAAGGAAGATGTCAGAGAAAAACTCAAGTCAGGCCAAATATGCTATATACCATCCAGTAGGTTAGTCAGATGGTATTATCATCATTATTGGGGCTTTCAATGGCCTTGATGGAGGCATATGCTAAGAAGATGAATCTAATGAGTTTGCAGAACAGGGAGGCCCCATAGCCAAATATGAGATAGAGGGTCATGGAACTTGTAGCCAGGTAGTACTTTTTGACACCAGAGACCTCTTCCAATTTCCCCAGGACATCAGCATCTTCTACATACCAGGCATTGTACCAAGTACAACCCAACCTGCACTTCTAGAAGTGCTGCCTCAAGCTCCCCATGGCTCCTCGGACCAAGGGGAGAGGAAAGGGGATGGAGGATAACTGGACACAGGTTCAAGGGGCAACCTCCAAGTCTCCCCCACTGCTCTGCAATGGTGCTGGTGGTGTCTCCCTCTTCAGGCTCCCAGGATCCCCATTCCTCTAGTACTTAGGTCCCTCACCTTCTTTCTTCCCACCTAGTGGTACTGGATGATGCAGTTCAACATTCAACTGCTGCCTACTGAGGCTCACCCTATACCTCTCCATTTCTCTTTAGATTATTTGTAGTTTTGTATCCTGAGGGGTTATTTTCCATGCTTCCCAGTCATGTAGAATCAATTGGCATCAAATATGATGGGTTTTTGCCTCAAGGTGCTGCTCAAGATACTTTAAAGTACACTACAACTGGCAGTCAGTCAAGTATTTATTAAGTGTCTTCTACATGCCAGGCACTGTACCAAGTGCAACCCAACCTGCTCCCTTGCATCCACTGAATTTCAGGACAAGCTTATGTAATGGTAATGTGAATTTGAAGATCTTCTCTGTCCCTTAATAAGCCTAAGGGAATTTGAAGACTTTCCCAGATCCAAAGATTTTCCCTGACCCCAGTAGGCTGAATGTAATCACATGGAACCTGTGGTGGAAGGAGTTTGCTGAAGGTTGGAGCTGAGCCCACAGGAGGGAGTGAGAGTAGTTAGAGCTAGAGGGAGGAGACAACACACCTAGGCAGACCACTAGGCTTGTGATTGTAAAGAAAGGCTAAAGGAAGGTTTGGCTCTCTGTTGCATTGTGGTGTATTAACTTCTATGTTGCTATGATGAATTTGGTTTCCTGGTGTTGTGATTTGGTTTTCTGGTGTCTGAATAAATGTTTTGCTTCTGTCTTCTATATGGAGAGTCTGTTATATTTATATTGTATCGGTGCTATAGCTAACTATCTCTTTTTGATGTCTCTCCAGTACAGATGTTCTTGTACAGCAACTCAACAGCCATACGACCAAACTGAGAAACAGTTACTTTTTCATTTCCCTTTATTGATTGCTAGGTCAATGTATTTTGACTGGTCACGAATTTTAATGAAGAAGTCCCTAGTATCCCAGGACTTGATACAATCAGTAACATCTTCTCAACTGGGAATTTGAAGGACATCACCATCTATAGGTTATCTCCATCTCCCAACTATCTTAGCTTAGACATTTGAAGGCTCAAAACATGAATGTTGCCTCTTGAGTCTTAGCTCAGGCATTGTTGTGAATCTTGGCTTTCAAGTCTTCTTCCAGCTTTGATACCCCTTCTGACTCTAGTCTCTTCCAGCTAGTTACCAGCCTTCAACTGCAGACCACCTATTATGGAGATTAAAACTTAGGTTCATTTAAATTTATTAAAGGTACCTATTTACAAATAGATGGCTTTACGCAAAACTTTGGAGTAATGTGTTTTGCATTTCTCTTTGTCTTCTTCCCTCCTCTTTCTGACTCTTCTAAAAGTCAACCAACAATCTCTTGCTTACCCCAAATTCAGTGTTATAATGGTCACTTTGGTCTACTGTCCTTAGAATTTCTTAGGTTCTACCTTTCCTCTACTATTGATTTTTTGTGTGAATGTAATTGTGGTCTATAAGAGTCTTTCTTTTCTGAGTTGAAGTTTGAAGAACATGGGAATATGACACAGATGTCCTCTCCCTTCTTTAGTCAGGGGACACACATCCTTTGGTACTAAAAAAAGTGCACATTTTCTTTAATTCACCCAGCCTTTTATTTAATGTAAAGCTGTCACACATAGGATCATAGAGCTGGAGCTGAGAGGGACATCAGAGATCATCTATACCAACTTCCTCATTGTTAATGATGAGGAAAGTGTTTTGCATAATAGGAGTATGGAGCTAAGAAATACTATAGACTTATAGAAAGAAGCATTTCCATTTCTGGGTAAAATGTCTTCATTGTACCTGCTTTTCAATCCAGAGCAAAAAGGAAATAACAAAATATCAAGGTTCCTTACCCCTTATTCTAACTCTAAAAATTCTTCTTCCAAATCCAAGCAAATCCCCAAACCTTCAGTTTAAACCCACTTACTCTTCCTCTCTACTCACAGAAAATGGAAGTTAAGTGACTATTCTCTCCTGTATAATAACTCTTCATATAGTTGAAAATCATTACGAACTCACATCTCTACCTTCTCTTTCCCGGGCTAAATGATCTCAGCTCATTTAACATTTCTAGATAGATCTTGTTTTCCAACTATTTAATCATCTTTGTGACTTGTCTCTGAACTCTCTTCATTCGAATTCTGACTCTCAGTTGGAGGTCTTATACTGGATGCAGTAAAGAGTTTTCTGACCAATACTTAGTTTAATATGGTTATTAGGTAAGAGCTGCTACAGAGGATCAGGAATAGAGAAACAAGAAGACAATTTATACACCCCAGAATTATGCTGCTTTTTAAACCAGTAGCACTGCATTGGTAATGTACTTACCTTTCATATCCTACGTGCTTTAATGCTTAGATTTTTCTGTCATATCTATATGTCTATATGTATATATGAGAGATCTTTGCTGTATGTTTACATATCTATGTGTATATCTGCATATATCTATATTTCTAGGAGAGATCTGTCATATGTCTTATGTCTATATATAATATATATGAAGATAGATCTTTCTGTCTTATATTTTCTATATCTGTGTATATATGTATAGGAGATCTTTCCATTGTATATCATTATATGTTTACATACATACATAGATCTTTTTCTACCATATATGATGAGAGATATACATGTCATTTGTATCTTGACATAACATGTATCAAGAGAGAATTGTGTGAATACATGTATGTTTGTATATATGCATGCACACATTGGCATATGTCCTTTCCATCTAGTTTCTTTATAGAGTTCATCTCCCCAAGTCTGTATCTATACACATAATGTTATGTAGACAAGTCAATTATTCTGATAATTTTGGCAAGACAATAATCCATTTTTATTCCTATTATTCAGAGATATAAAGCAAAGGTGTTAGGAATTTTAATTACATAGTAATTGCCCTGCCTGTTTCATTTTGTCTATT
>NW_027185887.1:13815725-13835725 GCF_028583685.1 Petaurus breviceps papuanus
AATTTTAATTACATAGTAATTGCCCTGCCTGTTTCATTTTGTCTATTTACTGATAATGTAATTATATTTCTATAGCACCGTTCAAAGGTTCAGTTATGGCTGTTACAAGGAGGTAACCATGAGATATACAGCTAGAAACCCCTATCAACATGTTATACTATTCATATGCCTACCAGAGACACATAAATCAAATAGCAAAAACTATGTGAATAAGGCATGAAACAGTATAAATAACAAGAAAAAGAACTAAATACTACAACACTCCCTGTAGCCATACACAAGGGTTACAAATCTCCAGCTTCATGAGTCTTATAGTATAATAGTCATTTAATTCTCCTGGATTGCCCAGCATAGTGGGGCCATGTTATCACTCATGACTATCGTAGAAGAAGCATGAAATACAGTGTCATTTGATATGTGGAGATTTTCCTGGGAGTGCCTCAAGGCATGATAGAAAAAAGCTTAAAGTTTCACTTCAGCTCTACTGTCATTATCATAGTGAGCACTGGGATGTAGAAAGCCATTAGCATCATCCTTTGTTGGTATCTTGTCTCTATCATGTAACCATACTGCCTTGTCTTGTTGCTCATGTTTGCTCAACCCTCTTTGTAATATCCCTTTTTTCTTCCTTCCCTTTCCAAGTTCTGATCTCAGTGCTTTGCTTTCTGTCTCTATCAATTCTCTCCCCACACATACCATATAATCTCCTCCTATAAAGTTTGCACCGCCTAAGACAATCCTCAAATTTAACACAACCCTCCCTGCCTCCTTATTCTGCTCCCCTTAAAGAATTCCATTATGAGATCTCTTTCTAAAAAAGTATTAGTTTAACAGTCTTACCACTGTGGGCAGTTAAAGTCACATTGGATCAGAAGTGTTAAACAATGTGGCAAACAGCTTCATGTAGCCCCAAACCCTTCCAAGTATGTTCCAAACTAGATTAAGATGCAATTGGGAAATATTTAATGAAATAAATAAAAACACAATAAAGCATTGATAATGTAACATTTTAAAACTAAGTCAATATATGGCCCAAGGGACTTAAGGATTATTAAATAGTGGCCCCTGTTTCAGTCTGAGTTTGATCACACTGACATAGAGAATCTCTGCCCATACTATATTCTTTTCGAAAGATTTTTTAAAATTATTTTTTACTTTTATTTAAATTATTTAATTTAATTTAAATTTTATTTAAATCAAAATAATTTTCATATTATATTTCTTTTCAAAACATTTGTTTATAGGTACTTTCTCTGGCTGCTCAGAAACATTACAACCTTAGTAAATCAACTGAATTGTCACATGTATGCAGAAAGTATCACACACTTCTGATATCATGACTTTAATCCATATGCCTCAACATACCTCTGTCTCCTTTTGAAAAATGATAGCCTTTTTTAGAAAGGCATTTCCAGTCTCTTTCCCAAATATTCTTTCTCTATCCATCATGCTTCCTGAAGATATATTGATAAGTATATTGTATAATTTGTGGAGCTTTAAAATGTACAGAACACTTTCTTTTCAACCCCTCCAAGAAGTAAATATTGCAGATGAGAAAACTTTAGCTCAGGGAGGGCAAGCAGCTCCCCCAACGTCACACAAGTAATAGGTGATGAAATCAGGATTTGAACCCAGATTTCTTCTAACTCCATCTCCAATGATCTTTCTACAAGGACACATCAATTATATTGATGCAAATGATTCTACAGAAAAATAAGGAATCTATGGTCACTGAATAAAAAAGAATACAAACTAAAGCCTTTAGACATATTTGCATGTGTGTTGCTAGATTTTGCCACTCATAAGATTCTGCTTATTAGATAAAATACTCACTAAATGATGGCTTTCTCTTTGGATTTGTATTTCCAGAGATTATTGCAGTGCTTGGCAAATTAATAAATGCTTGTTGACAATGTAATATTCAAGAAACATGAAGCATATTAGGGAGGGATACGATATGGTTCAGTAGACAGACACTTGGCCCTAGATCTAAAAGACCTGGTTTAAATCATACCTGGGGTGCTAATCACTTCTAGGAAATTAAGCAAGTTGTTTAAATTCCTGTAGGCCTTTGTTTTCTCACCTGTCAAATAAAGGCATTGGATTTGATGACCTCTCATCTTCCTTTAAGCTCTGGCTCTACAAATCGTTATTTCACCATTAATTAATAACTCTGGTAAAGGCTGATCAAAATTCATCAATGAATGCATGTGTACTATGCTTTTTGTTGATGGGCCATGCTCTTCTGGGGAAAAAAAAACACAAAATAAAGTATAAACAACCTATGGAGGAGTGCTAATGTGAAGTTGTCTTCATATCAGCCTTGAAAATTAAGGCTATGGACAGACAATATGTATTTGAACATAAGGATCACATTTCACTTTTTGTGTGTCTTCTTACCCTTTAAAGTAGGCTTAGCAATTATGCCCTCCTTCATAAACCATTCTGAGGTCCTCAGATGAAGGAAGAGAGTCCTGACCTATCAAAAAGCCAAATCAGAAATAGTTGCTGAATTGATTTTCTATGTTCCTGTGAACAAACTGCTTTTTATTAGTTCCACTGACATTAGTACTAAATATATAAATGCAGTTGTTTTTGTTTAACCCTAAGCTCACCCCAGAGATACTAACACATGATGCAAGAAGGAAAGAAAATTTAAAAAATAAAAATAAAAAACCCACCTCTCATTCTTCTCCCATAATAACCTGACCCTATGACCCAAATTCCTCCATTTTCCAAAGTCAGCAAATCTCTTGCCCCTTTCAAACATTTACCTCCACAGGTCCTTAAAATATTGCCTGCTATTTAGATCACACAATAATGGATGGCTCCCTCCTTAAAGAGCCAGACATACATCAAGATTTAATACCACAACTGTATTTCCTTCCAAGGCCCAAGGCCTACAAACTCTTCCATTTTCAGCTCTGACCTTTGCTAAACAAGATGTCTGATTTTTGTCCCTGCAGAGGGCAACAGAGAGCCATGCTGTTGGTCAAGACAGCCGATTTGCACCCTAACAGAACAGGCTATCTGGCTTTCAGATCTTTGTGAGGCCTTAACAACTAGTCAGAATCATGTGAGTAAGTCTGAGCTAAATGATCTTTTCTCCTGATGTAACAAACAGGGTGCTGAACTTCTGGGTTATGGCACTGAATTTTTTTGTCTCTCCTCTTTTTTATGGCAATAAGCCTGGTTGTTAGTACATTTTAATCGTGTGTGTGTGTGTGTGTGTGTGTGTGTGTATGTATACTGTGTGTATATACTTAAATATAAATCTATAATCTCTCTGAAATTAATAAAGTATTATAATTTTTTCTCTGATACAAATTAAACTTTCCTTCCTCCGACTGTCCTTTAACATGTTCTTATTAGTATTTAAGATCTCAAAATTCTAATCAACACATTAATGCTCACTATATATCAGGGGTTCTTATCCTAGGATCCCTGATTTATTTTTGATAACTGTATTTTAATACATTTGGATTTCTTTGTAATTATGTGTATTTTATCCTATGAATTTAAAAACATTCTTTTAAGAAGAGGACCGTGACTTTCATCAGATTGCCAAAGGGAGTCCATCTATTACACAGAAGAGGTATAGACTAGAATAGACAGGGGTAAATTTAACTTGGGAAAAGTTCAAGAAAAATGCCATTACATTTTCACATTCTGTTTCTTGAAGCTAGAAAATCAGGAGTAGATTTTTCGCTCATGCATATATCTATAATCTATATCTTATATACGCATGTGTATATAAAATCTTGATATAAATGTCTTAAGAATGGAATGTATGGAATAGCTACAATGGTATTTCATTGGAATGTTGTCTTAGGCTTCAATGAAATTGGATTTCCTTATAAATGATACCACCTTCCAGTCAGTCAGAGGTTTATAGATTTGGAACTGTTAAAGATATCAGAGACCATCTTTTCTATCTTTTCTAACCCTCTTAATTTTCCAGAAGAGGAAACTGAAACTGAGGAAGATTAAAGTAAGAGACCATTACCTTGGGAGGTAGCTAGGTGAAATAGTGGATAGAGTGATAGACTTATAGTCATGACAAATTGAATTCAAACCCTCTTCTGACACTAGTTTCATCACCCTTAGCAAATCATTTAGGCAATCTTGATCTCATCTACAAGATGGCAAAATTAATCACACCTGCCTCTCAAGTTTGTTGTAAGAATGAAATGAGATATTTCATCTACTGTATGCTAATATCATATAATTATGTTTTGCAAACTTTCCTAAAATGCTCTACATGAGATAGTGATGATGATGATAATGATGATGATATCATTGCACAAAGTTAGACAAATGATAAGAATAAAAAATGGAATATAAAGCTAGGTCTCCTAACTGCCTGCCCTCTAGCAATCTCTTCCCCAACTTTACAGCCTGCACCAGAGATCATGCCCATGGGACTTCGATCCTCCCATCTCTTGTTGCCCTGGAAAACCATTCTCCCAATTGGTGACTTCTTTTCTTGGGCCACTATTTCAAGTAAGCCACACTCATATTTCATTACACTTTCTGCCCACTCTCATCTGCTTCACAGCCTGGCCAATTCTCCTGACACCAAACCAGAAATGGTGTTCTAGGCTTTCTACTATCCCATCTCTGGAATATCCACCCTGTTGAACTTGCCTCTCCTATACCAATATTTTGGAAAAAAACCACAGGCCATGCTCTACTTCAGTTTCTACCCTCCACGGCACTGACATTTGCCTTAACACCACACACACCATTTCTTCTTCATCATCTTCCTCCTCTAGTTTTAGATACATGAACCATGACCCAATCAATTCCCCCTGACCCGGGATGGTATATGTTAATTTGCTGTCCTATGGCCCCACTTCCCATTTCTATAACTTTCTGACCAAAGTTGTCTCCTCCATCAGAATGCAACTTTTTGAGGGCAACATTGTCTTTGAATTTGTTCTGTAACTCCGGCAGTTAGCAGGTACAAAGTAAGGATTTCAGAAAGGCATCCATCATTCATTTATTCAAGAGTCAATACTCTTTCCATTATACCACACTCCTTCTAGGCAAGCAATCAACACATCAAAGAAACAGAAATTTATTAAACATCTATTATGTGCCAACCACTGTACTAGGCTCTGGAGATATGAAAAGAAAAATGAACTCATACATATTCTCAAACTAGCTGTAACAGAATAGAGTTGTAGCAAACTTCTTCAATTGAGTCCAAGATAGGCATGTCTTAGACAACATTCCACTGTAAAATGATTCATGTTCTGGTCAGACTCAGTTGTATTTCATTTTCCTATCTGAAGCCTCCTAGTGTACCTTTTTTATGGCCATTTATGGCCCAGCTACTTCCCTAGTAGCTGATGTTTTCCTGTTCTGAGTCTCTTCATGAATGTGAACTCATTCCAACAGTAGTAACATTCAGACATCAGGAAGACTTGCATGGATTCACTGCTCAGTTGCATGAATCACATATCTCAAACTTCATTGAAATATTACATTGGGGGTGGCTAAGTGGCACAGTGAATAGAGCTCTGGCCCTGGAGTCAGGAGGCCATGAGTTCAAAAGTGACCTGAGACACTTAACACTTACTATCTGTGTGACTTTAGGCAAGTCACTTAACCCCAACTGCCCTGCCTTTCTCCCTTTAAAAAAAAGATTACATTGGAAACTTCTAGAGACAAGTAAAAAAGATAACATGTCAGCATCTAAGGAAATGAAACAGCAAACCCTCAAAGAAGTATTGTATATCTTTAGTCTTCTGTCTTTTTCTGCTCCCCTTAGTTACCACTTGGCAAGCACTTTAAATGGAACACACTCTTCTTGGAAGACTTTCTTACTATATTTAGGAAAAGTTCCTTCCAGAAGAAATGCATGGATTCCATTATGACCCTGGTTGCTATAGCCTGTGTGAGTACTGTACTTCACCTGATAAACCTTTCTACTGTTACACAAAGATGGGGACTCAGAAATGTATTCACATACGCAGGTACATGGGACAAGGTTAACGCTTATTATCATTCATACAGATGGCAATTTGATCAATTCAGGACCCACCCACCTCTGAATTCTTCCATTATGATGGAAAAATACAGACAGAGACCTTAAAGGGGTTCTACCATTCAACATTTACACTATGCATAACTTTTTCCCTTTGGAACCCAGCCAAAGACAATGACTATAAAAATATAGTCTCACAATACAGAGTTGCCAATCATCAACTGCTATATCAGCAAAGTTCAATAGTAGAATGGATCCTAATAAAAACTACCACCTCTAGTATTTTATTTCCCAGAGACATGCTCAGAGAGCTGTCACCTCTGATTTGCCATCAAATGTAATGGAAATTGGAGGTCTTTTGGAAATTAGAGAGCAAATTTCAGGAAATGGTATGTTATAGTATACTCTCATGTCTTTCAGATTCAATACAGGGTTTTATTCCCGAATCTGATAGCAATGTTGTGGGTAACCTTGGGTAAGTCACATAATACCTCTGTGCCTCAGTTTCCTCATGTGCAAGTAAAGGAAGCTAGCATAGTTTATCTTAAAGAGGCACTCTAGCTGTAACATTCTATGGTTCTATGAATCTTAGCAAAATTCCTCCCCACCTTGCTTCCCTGTACCCATATGTGCATACATGTACATGTGCATGTGTGTGCACAGAAACACACACACACTATTCTCTTGGGAGGTTACTATAGAAAGTGACCTACACACAGAAATAGCTTAAGAACCTTATCTTTGGGAGTTGCAGTACACTTATTTTATTCTATTCATTGACATGTAAGTAAATAGAAACTGATTATCCAAAACAAGAATGAAGATAAAATAAATGAATGGGTTGAAATATCTGAAATGAATTATATTTGCTAGTTGTTCCATATCCTATGCTCTCTCCCCTCCTGTTTTTCTTCTTCCTTCTTTCCTCCTATTTCCTTTTTTCCCCTTACTCTTCCACATAAAAGCCAATCAAACACTTTTATGGGAAAATAGAAGATATTTCCAGAAACATTTTCCAAAGCTTTCCCAATATATACATAAGTCCGCAGAATTCTGTCAGCATCTATGGGGATAAAGGAGATGGAAATGTCCTGACTGTTGGAAAAAGTTGTATCATTATTGGTCACCAGCTCCTAAGCTGCAATAAAATATACATTAAGCCTTTAACCAAGTTCACAGATAAGTGACATAAGACCTCTTCTACCATTGTTTCTTTCTGGTTGTCCAGCTAGGACAATATCCCCCCCCCCCCATCCAGTTTGAGGGATAACAAGAAAGAAGGGACATAATTTCATTTGGAAGTGCCATTCTTTCCATTATTCTATGAGTGTCCAGAGATAATTATTACCATAGGTCAAAGACTAAAAAGGCTTTGCTAAAATGGTATCTCATTTACCCTTGGCATCATACCCCATATACTTAGTTACTTAGACATTTAATCTTTGAGGGTACAGGAACAACTTCAACCAAATGAAAGGCACGATGTTTTTGGCAAACCCTGACCTAGGTTAGGCAATTTCTTCAGGAAGCTTTGCTTTAGTAACCTGCATTGACATCCTGACAAACCCCACTACACATCTTAGAATAGTCCCTCACATATCTAGAATAACAACCTAGAAATACTCATTCCTAGACTTTATGCAAGAACTCCCTTGGAAGACTGGGTCAGAATGTCAGCAATATTCTTCTTGACCTCTAGTCATTGGTCTCCTCAGCTCTCACTGCATTTTTCTCTGACCCAACACCTTCCCTAGTTCGTCCTTTTCAAAATGATATTGCACTTTCCACAAAAGAGCTGTGTTATACCAACCTCCCCAAGGCAGGTAGTATTACTGCTCCAAAGCATTGTGGAAGTCTCTTAGACACTATAGTTCAGATTTATTGACTACTTTTCAACTCAACAAAGTTTCACTAAAGGGCAAAATAAACAAGCTTTGGGAAAATACATCAAGCATTTCTGCCTTCCAAGAAATCTGGCAGCCAGCCCTCTGTGTGACCATATGTATAGTTATGATTGTTGAGCACAGTACAGCACATTTTATGGGCTCCTAAGATAACAGCATGAGGTGAAAGGGGCCTTAGAAGTTCATCTTCTCCAGAAGTATCTAGAAGTATCATCTGCTCCAACCCTCTCATTTTACTGAGAAGCTAATTAAGGCCTAAAAGAGTTATGCATGAAGGAATTTCATATATGCATTTATGATGCTAGAATGAAGAGAGTGATGGACTTGAAGTCCTTAAGACTTGGGTTTAAGTCAGGCATAAGAGATTTACTGACTGTCTGATGCTTGATAAGTCACTTAATTCCTGTCTGCCTCAGTTTTCTCATCTGTAAAAATGGGGTTAATAATAGCATATACTTTCCAGAGTTGTGAAGCCCATATGAGATATTAGTAAAGAGCTTTGCAAACCTAAAATCAGTATTTAAATACACTAAATAATTACTATGACTTGCTGTAGTGCCAACAAAATATTCACAGCACCAACAGCAATTATGAATAGTTTTGAATTACAAAATATAACAGACTCCTCATGTAAAAGACAGAAGCAAAACATTTATTCAGACACCAGAAAACCAAATCCCAACACCGACAAGCTGAACCCATCATAGCAACAAAAAAGTTAACATACAATAGCAGAGCAGGGACCCATACCATACCTAGCTGTCTCTTTGTCTGTGTCCTCTCCTCACTTTGGCTCTACTCTGACTCTCAGCTTCTTCTGGGTTCTGTTCTACCCATTCATCAAACTCCTCCCACCACAGGCTCCATGTGATTACATTCAACCTATTAGGGGGCAGGAAATATCTTCAAATTCACATTACCATTATACTTACCCAAAGTCAAACAGGTAATAATTGATGGGAAATTTAAAACCAAAGCCTCTAACTTCAAACCCAGTCCCTTCTACTGATTTCTATTGACTTAGATCCTCTCATAATTACTTGAGGGGTAGAAAGAGACCTTCACCTAGTTCTGCATCTTCCTCACTGTTCCTCATCATAGAATCCTGTGACATCATGCCTCACCCTTGCTCCTTTATTCCTGTCTGTGATTAAGTCCTTCTCCTAAGCAAGGACATGTTCTCTGAATGTACCATTAGCAGATTGTCTTTATAACTTTTTTCCTCTCTATTCTTCAGATTTTCATCACTGCCACCTATAAATACATTCATACCTACCACCTCCTAAAAAAAAGCTTCACTGGATTCGAAAATCTTTGTTGTCATCCTATATCCTTTTCTCCTCTAACTTTCTGAAAGAAGCATCTTTACTCAGTGCTCACACTTCCTTTTATCATATTGTCTTACCTACACAATTGCAATAGAATCCTAATCCTTCTCTCTGTATTCTTCAATCCATAGTCCACAAAACCACCACAGTGATTTTCTGATAACATTGCCCCTCTACTCAATAAACTTCAGTATTTCCCTATAATCTTAAGGAACATATATAAACCATGTTTAATATTTAAAACTCCTCATATCCATCTGCTTTTTGCTTTTCTAGTCTTCCAACAAAATTACTCCTCTCAGGGGGCAGCCAGGTAGCACAGCGAGTAAGAGCACAGGCTCCAGTGTCAGGATGACCTGGAGATCTAATCCCAGGCTCAGACACTCAGCACCCACCCAGAAACACCTGGCCGTGTAACCTTGAGCTTAAAACCTTGAGCTTAACCCCGATTGCTTAAAAAAAAAAATTACTCCTTTCTATGAACTCTAATATCGACCTATACAAGCTATTTGTTATTCTCACAAGAAATGCTATGTTTTCTACTGCTCTACCTTTTCAATGGCTGTCCCCCATACCAAGAATATTCTCCTTTCTTACTTTGTTTTTCTTAGTATCTCTGGTTACCTTCAATATTCAGCAAAAGTATAATTTTATACTTTGAGAGGTATCTCATCATACTCACAGCTGCTACTAGTGCACTCCCTCCTCAAATCAACTTTATTTATTTTGTTTAGATTATGTGTGTGGGTGTGCATATATACACATATACTCACATGAGTGTGTGCAAGGTATGTATATATACATACATGTGTGTATCTCTGTGTGTCTGTGTCTGTATCTGTTTGTATTATGTGTGTGTTACCAACAAAGGTTATAAAGAAATCCACATAGATTTGTTTACATGATAGTCATGGGGAGACATTTCTATATATCACTGGAATCTTGCTATAATTTTCCAAAAGAGATTATATGGAGGGCAGCAGAAATTTGACTCTATTGGGCTGTTTGCTCTCCTCTCCCTGGAGAGGGGATAGCCAAAAAGAATTATATACCTCTGCCCTTTTTAATATTGCTTATCTAGAAGATTCTATATACATACATATGCATATATATACATGTGTGTGTTTATACACACACATATACACATTCAAGCTGCTTCTCTTGTTGCACTGTCTTTAAAAGGAGTATGGCTTACATTCAAGGCTTTATTTCCTCCCACAAAATGCTAGTTATACAAAAGTCCATCACAGGCAGTGAATAACAAAGAAATTCATTTATCCAAACAAAGAATAAACAGAAACCAGAAAAGTTGAATGATTTAGATTTATACCAATTAGAATATGACACAAAGTACAATGAATTAGCTCTTTAATTGGAAGAGAGAGAGAAGACAATAAAATAGATTTTTCTCAACATGTCTGCCTTCCCAATTGTTTTCTCTTTCCTTCTGAATATTTTACCAAATAACATTGTAACCACATGTAATGCCTGGAAGCAGAAAGAAAGGTCTTTCTTCTCCCCAGTTTTGGTTCCCATTCTACCCCTCAGAAAGACACATAGTGTCACCTCTGCCAGTGTGAAAATCTTATGCTAGTGATACAGGTTTGAACCTTGATTTACATTTATGTATAAAAATGTATGTGTTTTATAATAATCTACATAATATTCATATATATATGCATAAGATATATGCTCACATATGCATACACATATATGTATATACATATATGTTTTAATTGTTATCTTTCCATTTACCTATGTATATATTGTCTCTTCCTCCCCACATTAGAATATAAGTTCCCTGAAGGCAGGGTTTGTTTCAGCCTTTCTAGCTGAGTGTTATGTCTTGTTTCCCCTCTTGCCTAATAAGGTCCTTAAGGTCAGAGACTCTGTGTGTGTGTTTGTGTGCATGTGTGTATGCTTTTGTATATACGTGTGTATATATGTATACATATACACATATATGTATACATATATCCATTATCATACTACAGAGCATTTAGCATTACTAGCCACACACACAGTGTTCAATAAATATTTTATTATTTTAGTTGAATTTTTTAAAATAAGTATCATCTACTTTGTCCTGTGTGTAGTAGTGTCTGCAAATTTGGTGAATTGCTAGGTTTCTAATTGTGTGGGATCTTTCTTCACCTTTGTTCTGATTTCCCTTTCTTCTTATTCACATCAACCATACATATAAGACACAGAGTATAAGTAAAACATCTTAAATCAACAAGAAGAATTTCTTTCCTAGAAGAATTATTGGGGAGAATAGAAACATTTCATGTGTTAGGTTCTGGGAAAAGATCATTCATTAATTTAAGTCTTGGAACTTGAGAGCCTCTTGAAAGCAAGCAATGCACAGAATGAATCATTAATTACCTTCCCCCCCCTTACTATTTGAGAATGGAAAAGCCTGACTTCTAGTTTGGCCAGAAGAAGATTGTTTTTTAATGGGATTAGATGATATCATGAAGAAACCTTGGGAATAATTATTATTTTACATAAACGAAGCAAGAGAAAAACCTCCCAGTTGGAGTTAGGTCAAGAAGAATGTGGTTGGTGGAAAACAGAGAAGAGGATAGAATTGATTCTTTGAGAATGGGGTTGTTGTCTTCTTCATCTTTTAAGAAGTTGTACATTGCACAAAGTAGGCACTCAAGCAATTTTTATACAATTGAATGACCTCAGATTTTAAAAAGAAGTGATTTTGAGATATTTGCTATATGATGCTATTTTCATCAAGCAGCTAAAAATAACTAATAACTAAGCTTGACCCCAAAGAAGAAATATGAGGTTAAATGTCCCTCCTCCTTTATAATAGAAAGAGGACAATGGGTAGAGAACATTGTGCATACAGTTACACATTCATGATGTGTTGTTTAGTTTTGCTGAACTTTGAAAAAAAATCTCTTTGGACTTCCTTGGAATAAAATATAACTTTGAATGGGGGAAGGGAAAGGATATATCAGAAAATAAAGACAAGGTAAAACCAAAAGTTAGCAATAAAAATTTTAAATAAAGTTACAGATAATAATGACAAAGAGACTGAAATTAAGTCCAGTTTATTTGGTATTATGTTTTCAAGCCACACACTAAACCTTCTCTTTTTATAAAGGAAGGCAAGATATAGACATAAGAAGATGAATTGGTTCCAAATACGAGTTTCTATTACTTTTGACCTGTGTGACCATGACCAAGCCACTTAACTTCTGAGGCATAATTTTCTTTCTCTGAAAGATGAGAGGATTGGAATAGATAATCAAACATCCCTTCTGGCCCTAGAATCTATGATTTTTGTAGCTTGCTTTAAAATTCTTTAGTATCTACCATTTGACTAATTGTATATGTGCCTTGGACTTCATTTTTTCCCCTTTAGTTCTAAGACTGGCTACTTTCAGCTGTGTACAAAAACTCAGTACCTACATATCCTTTTACAAAAATAGTTGATACTCAGTGCTGTTCCTAGGGATGCATTGTCAGAGAGCATGCTTAGGCAAAAGTTTATTTCCCCCAATGGATAAACAAATAAGGGTATTCTATTCTTAGGCCCCAAGACCAAGGAAGGTTGAATCTAATTTTAACAAAAGCCAGTGAGCAACTTCTACTGAGGCATCACATGAGCATACAATAATAGTTTCAGACAGCATCATAGCAACATCTACTAAATAGAACCAGGATTGCTATTTGAAGATATTTTTTTCCAACTGAAAGTAAATGACAGTATTTTCTTGTAATACAATTGTCACTTCTCACTTATGAAAGATTCTATATCAGATAGGACTTCACATTAATTATTTTAGGTTTTCTAAAAAGAGTCATAATACTAATATATCATATATGTACAAATACACATGCACACACACACACATATATAAATTAGTCTATATCTATTCTGAAGTCTAAAGTCCTCCACAATTCACTTCCTTTCCTAAACATTCAACTTCCCTAGTATTGATCAGAATTTATGAAATGTTTATTTTAACTCAGGTGCAACTATTTCATGTTTCTACTAAGAGAATCAATTTAATACCCATGAGTAAAAAAAAATAAAAACAACTAGAAAGAGAGCAAAGTCTCATTCTTGGAAAAAAATAGCACTTAAGGAAGAAGAAAAAGTAAATAAGGCAGAAAAAAAATTAGGAGTAAAGTGTGAAAAAAGACTAGAGGTTTTCCTGATTTTTATAGCATGGATGTCTTGGTCTTGAACATTAACTCAGCATGGGCCTTCTCTGCTGAAAGGGACATGCTGTTATTCTTCACAACAAGCATTAGACATACAAGGGGAAGGGGAACAATTGCAGCTTGACTTTAGAAAAAAATGACTCATGCAGGAAAGATAAAACAAACCAAAGCTACTAGGAATTATAAGCAGTTATTTTATTTTTAATTTTACTTCAAAACACCATCTGCGGAAGTTGGTAAACCACAGTCATGACCACCAAACACACCAGGATATTTTTCTGGGAGGTATCTTCCCCCTGTCAGACTCTCAGTATATCAGTGTTGAGAGGGACTTCAGAAGAAATCTAATCCACACCATGAGAGAATAATCCACAGTGCTATAAGTATGGTGAGTTAACTTGAGCTTTGCCTCTGGGAGCCAAATTTAGAGGGTACAAGAACATTTACAGTTTTTCTGCAGTGTATATGCAGAAGGATTTAGCAATGGAAACAATACAATTATTCTCAATGGGAATAATGCTCTACAATACAATTCCCTGCTTACTGGAATTAGCTTCCCCTCCTCCCACTACATACAACCTTTCCAGTAGCCTTGAACTGATGTCCCAGGTCTTTGTCTTCCCACCAAAGAGTAGTATCTTGTCCTGCCCATAGCTAAGGATATTTCAGAGTACTTGCCCCAAGTACAGCTTGTGGTTTAACCTATAATCACCCGAGTAGAAAAATTCCTTGTTTCTAGCCCTGCTAGTCCGATGTGTACCTAAATAAAATTCCTTTCTACAAAATTTTCAACAGATGGCCATTTCATCTCTGTTTACATAATTCTAAATAAGGGGAAATCATCACTTCTTAGTATGACCCTTTCTATTAGGGAGAAACTCCGATATTTAGAAAACTTATCCTTACTTCAAAAATCTGACCAAATTTAATCTGTTTTTCTTCAATTTCTACATATTGTTTCCAGTTCTATTCTCCAGAGTAGAGCAGGGTAAATCTAATTTTCCATTTGCATTACAATCTTTCAAATAATTGAGACCAACTATCATGTTCCTTTAAAGTCTTCTCGCATCCATACTAAAATATCTCAAACATCTTTTAAAGAATAGCATGAGCACAAGACTTTTCTCCATCTTGGTTAGCTTTCTTAGGACTTAGAAGTTTAACAATGTCCTTCCTAAAATACAACACTCAGACCACACACAATATACCTGATGTGGTCTGGCCAGGGAAGAGGCCAGACTTTTACCTCCCTTATGCTTTCTAATCAATTTCCTCTCTTTCTCTGCATTCTTCAAGCTCATGCAAAGCCAAAATTCAATAGCATTAGCACTAGCCATAGCTGGCTGTAGGAAAGGTAGTTACTGAGAAACAGAAGAAGCAAACAAATGATCGTTTAGGTTTGTAAGTTGTTGGGATTTTTTGTTTTGTTTTGTTTTGTCTATTTCTCTGTGCTTTCAGATCGCATTAGGCTACTTAGGCCTTCAGGCTGAACCATGACCTCTGACCTCATGCCATTTCCCAAACAGCTCTGCCTCATTTGATAGGAGTCCAGAGTAGCCTCTGGGCTTATGGTCTAAGCTCTGCATTGTAGTTCTCACTTGGTGCCTACTACCATTTATGTGCAAGTTACATAAGCCAGAGCAATCTCTGACACACATCAAGGGCATTGCTCCAATTTAAGAGTAGATGGCTAGAGAAGGTGTTATTTGTACCTCTTGTCAAGCTGTGATTGTTCACATCTGGCTATAAGCTGAATAGGTCTTTAGATTCAGGGCAAGAGAGGGAAAAGCTGGTGGTAAGCAGAGGAGGAAGGTGGTGCAGACTGATATTATGCATTTCAAACCTGAAATGAAGTTGCCTCATTGATAAAGAGAAATGCAACTAGAAATTTTGTGATTTAATAAGACAAGGCCATGTGCATGCTTGTACACACACACCAGTCTCCAAATTCAAAAGATTAGTCCAATTAAAATTAATATGTTAGAATTCACTGCCTCAAAGTAACATACAGTTTCTTGCTACAAGCTTCTGTGACAGGAGCCTATGTGCTGATTCCAACCAGCACAAAGAGGTTGAAATATATTTTCTCTTTTATGTTGATTTTAAATGTGGTTGTGGTTTCATATCTAATCTCTACCCACTGGGCATGGAATCAATTTTGAATCTCACTTTGAGACCCTTTTTCTTCCCTTCTTCCTTGGTCATTATGTATGATGCAAACAAAGAGGGGAGGTTTACGTCTACAATTTGGAGACCTGAGGATTAGTATCAATCTGCAAATATGGACTGTGTGAATACTGATACGGGAGCTCTAAAGCATCCCTGCCATGTTCTTTTCTTGAAAGGAATCTCCTGGGGTGAAAAGCACATACACCATCAGCTGCTATTCAAATATTTCATCTTGTGCACTGCTGTGGAGAAACATCATTTTTTTTTAAATGCACATTTTATATAACCTACTTATTCAGAATAAGACTTGAACCTGAGTAATGATAAAAGGGGGCTGGAAGCACCAAATTGGCATCAAAACAAAATGTTGGAAGGTCAGACATGTGCCCCAGAATTCAAAATGAAATGTTTAGTAGAACATGATAAATGCCTTAGATCTCTGTTTTGCTAGAAATAGAACCTGTTACCTTTCCAAACATGATACTACAAGTCTGGAATAGATAGGGAAGGAACCAGAAAAGAAATAGGAATGTCCCTAACATTTCTTTGTGTTTTGTTCTGTTTTATTTTCAGTATCCATGCTATGCCATAGTGTAGATTAGCTAAACACAGTCACAATCATGAGTGAAATTTTATTTTAAACATGCATAATTAAAGATGTCAGAAATGAAGCAAAGCATATTTTAAAAGGTTATCCTGGAAGTGGTCCTTTAATTTTTATATGGGTTCTTAGATAGTATATAAGAAAATGAAAGGCCAAAAAGGTTTCAATGGAATGTATCCCAGTTCATCTGGTCTTGTGGGTGTATTACAGGCTGCTGTAAAAACCTTGTGGTTCTCATTTCTAAGCATCAATTCATAAAACAGGCTTTATAGGAACCTTAGGGAACCTTAGAGACCTGATACAGTGTTGCATAATATATAGAGTGCTAGAATTTTAGTAGGAAAGACCTGGGTTCAAATACCAATTCTGGCATTTAGTAAGTAACTTTGGACAAGACAGTTCACGACCCCAAGCTTCAGTTAATTAATGGTAATGAACCTATAAAAACCTAAAAGGACCTATATGCTCTAAAATATTTATAGCAGCTGTCGTCGTGGCAAAAAACTGGGAATTGAGAAATGCCCATCAATTGGAGAATGGCTGAATAAGTTGCAGTATTTGATTGCACCAAAATACTGCTGTGTTGTAAGAAATAAGCAGGTTGATTCTAGAAAAAACATGGAAAGATTTTCAGGAAATAATACAGAGTTAATGTAGCAGAACACATAGAACATTGTATACAGTAACAGTAATGTTGTTCAAAGAGTAACTGTGAAAGACTAAGCTATTCTGAGAATAAGAATATTCAAATCAATTACAAAGGACTTCTGAAGAAAAATACTATCCAGCTCCAGTGAAAGAACTGATATATGGAAGTGTGTGTTGTATGATTCCATATATCTATAATCAAATGTTGGCCTTTTGGGGAGGGAGGGGAGGAAAGAACTTGGAACTCAAACTATTTTTTTAATAAAATAAATATTAATAGCCATAATGATAGTAATTATTTTAAAATAATATCTAGAATTTGTGTAGCTTTTTAACTTTGCACCTTAAACGCATCATCTCATTTTCCCCTCACAACAAACCTGGGAGTTAATTGCTTTTTTCAGAAATATTTTATAAGTGAGGAAGCTGAGGCATTGTAATAGTGATGAAATTTGAAGATCCCTTTGTATTGCTAAGCTGACAGGTACTTAGCACCTAGTTTCAAATTAAGCTTCTGTTAAAGAAACATAAGGTATGAAATCCTGTTGCTGACATAACAGGAAGGAGCTGAACAGGGAGGAGCTATACTGTATATAAGGAAAAACCCCAGCTGGAAAAGTCAGAACTTCTTGGGATGAGCATCTGAAGCCTGGGCTGCTGCTGTGGGAATGGAACTTCTGTGGAGAGAGTGATTTTGATTTTGAGAATGGAAGAAAGTGATTTTTATTTTGAGAACAGAGCTGCTGAAGAATTCTGAGGGCCAGCTGGAGCTGCTAAGGATTTCTGAGGGTCAGCTGGAGCTGCTGAGGATTTCCAAGTGCCAGCCAGAGCTGCAGAAGCCTGAGGAAGCATGACTGTTGTGCCAGTATTTTGTACAAATCTTGTGGCTTTGTTAAAGTGCATGGATGTCCTTGTGGCTTTCTTGAGCCTTGTCTTCCCATGAACAGGCTTTGGGGGATTTGGGATGGACTAGACACTGTGAGATTCAATATGGAGCAATAACTGTGTGGAGAGCTGGACAAGGAGCTGGGAGCTGTCTGTCTTTGAACTCAGGTAGCTATTGGTTAGATCCAGACAGGAGCTGGGACCATGGAAAAGGAGCCATGGAAGCTGAGAGCCTGCCCTGAGTCATGATGAAAAGACCTCTCTGTGGGTACTGAGTAGTGATGAAATTGTGATCTACTTTTGTGATCGAGGGCTTTCCACTACCCCTTAAGAGTGTACTTGAGTGAAGACTGATGACTGAGTACTGAGTGAAGATTTAATAGTGACTGATGACTGAATAGCGGCTGATTTGTAATTTAGTGTGCCCCATGGGTGGAGGACATTGACCTTTTTTACTTTATGATTGAATGATTGAATTACTGATTGATTGACTAAATGACTGTACTTTGTTCAAAACCATGTGATTACTTTGTTGAAAACTATGTGGGCATTTCAGTGATAAGTTGTTGAGTTGTGACAAGGTGAATGCTGTATTCTGGTTTTCTGTGATAAATTGTAACATTGTGAATGCTGTACCTTGATTTTCTGTGAATGTTTTGCTCTAATTTGTTATTAAATAAATGGAGAGTTTGCTGTACTATGTAATCAGAATCTTGAAAGCTGTTCACAGCAGCAGTCCTCTGGAAAGCTGCTCATTATTGGCTTTATAGGCATAAAGAAGTTAAGTGAATTGTCCAGGATCATACAACTAGTAAGTTTCTGGGGTAGGATTTCAACTTAGGTCTTACTGATTCCAATTCTACTGTACCGTTTTATCTGAAGAACTGGAAAAAATGATAACTGTAAGTCCTATAAAGTACAAATTACATAATGCATTATCCATGTGCACATGCACAAAATTTAAGGTGAATGTTATTAATACTTAGGAATTCTTTTTTTTTGTCCTTTTTCTTTTCTGTATCTGATTCCCTTTTCACTGCTAACCTCCTAAGAGTGTCTTTACTGTGTCCACTTCCATGTGTCCCATTCTCTCCTCAACCCCTAGTATCCTGGTTTCTATCCCCATAACTTATTAAAAATCATAATTAAAAAAATTACCAAAGACCTCAGAATTGTTGACTACAGTAGCCTTTTCTATTATCATTCTATTTCTCATTCCTGCAAATATCCCTTCCCCCTGGATTTGTTCTCTTCCCTTGGGTTCCAAAATAATACTATATTTTCTTACTGAACTGACCACTATTTTTTCTCAATCTCTTTTGATTCATCTTACTACTCCTATTCCCTAAATAATAATATATTCAAAGATTCTATCCTAGACTCTCCTTTCTCCCATGAGCTCAACTCTCCTTATAATGCAGATGGACCACAGACATTTAACCCTTGGTTCTCCTCTGACTTTATGGACATCTCAACATGTCCAAAATTGTACTCATCAACCTTCCTCCCCATACATGCTCTTTTTCCCATTTTTTCTATTTCTCAGTCTTGATAGTTCTTCTCTATCCAGTCACTCAGATTGAAAACTTGGAATTAGCTGTTATTCTTCTGTCTCCTCCTATATCCAGTCTGTTTATAAGTTTATTCTGCTTCCAAAAAATATTCTGTTTGTTCAGTTTCCATGAAATATTTTTCTCACCTCTCCTCTTCTCTACATTGTGAACCTGACTTTAAGATAATAACATCATATTTACACATAACCTTAAGGTTTGCATAGTACTTTACTTCTGTCCTCTCATTTGAACTGTCAAATCTTTGAGGTAGGTGCTGTTTTGGACTGGATTAGTGATTTCATTTGTTTATGGATGATGAGTAAGTCTGAAGCTCACACAGGTGGTGAGTTGTCCATGATTACACAGTTTGGAACACAGATCTTCCTCATTTCAAATGTACTTGAAATGACTAGCTATTGAGTCATGTATTTTCTTTACAATGCCATGGAAAGAATAGCAGGATCATAATTAGATAATGAGTTCAAATCGCTTATTTATCATGACTGACCTTTGTGATTATATGAAAACTTCAACCTCTTTGAGCCTCAGTTTCTTCATCTATGAAATGAGAGAGTTGGACTAAATGACTTTTAATATCTCTTGCAGTAGTTAGCCTGTAATCCTGTGATCTAAGTATTCTTTGATATAATTATAGTTCACTCTTTTCAGAAAAAAATGAATTCCCACGTGAAAAAAAATTAGCATTACTAAGCATCTGTGATCATCTAC
>NW_027185887.1:13842273-13965158 GCF_028583685.1 Petaurus breviceps papuanus
GGGGGGGGGGAGAGGAAATCACCACTATAAATAAGACTTTCCCTACATCAGTTTGTTCTTTATAATTTTAAGGTAAAAACCCAAACTATTGTTTGTTTTCCCCATCTTTCTTTTGATTCAATATTTAAGCATCTATACCACTTTAAGCTAATTGTTTTAAGGGGAAAACATCTACTTTCCTCTGACAATTTGTTTTTGTCTTTTAGTGCCTTTATAAAATCTCTTTCTTCCTGTGTACATCTAACAGTCATAGCTCTAGAAGTGGAAGGGACACTAGAGTCTATCTAGTGCAATCCCCTCTTTTTATATGTGAGGAAAAGAAGCCCTGGGGAGGTTATGTGACTTACCAAAGATTACATAGACAATTAAGTAGCAAAGGCAGGGCTGGAAGCCAGGTCATCTGACTCCAGAAACAGGGCTCTTTCCATTGTCCATTGTTGCTACAAATGAAGAAAATGCTTATTAAGTGCCTGTTGAATGAAGGAAGGAATGAAGCTGATTTAAATAGGATGAAGACTGGGTCTCATGACACAAGCTGTCTCCTGCTAAAATGAACAGTTTCTAGTCAGACAGAATTGTCTTTTATTGAATAAAAGGGGTTCAGATTTTCTGAAGCTCTTTTCAGTAGTGCAGAGAAGCATCTCAGACAGTGGGACTGGTGGTGCTCCACAAAGTAACGAAGGAGGTGAAGAAGCAACTTGGTCCATAATAGGAATGTTGACAACCATGCTAAGAGATCTGGTTAGGCAGGCAGATGTGATGACATCGGGGCTCATGTGACAAGAGTCCAGAGGGAGCTGGTATGCATCTGTCAATACTCACCATGACCCTTATATAGGCCATTTCTCTCTTCATCCACAGCATGGCTTGTGATTCATGAAAACAAAACAGAGGATCTTTTTAAAGGGGCCCATTTTAAGGATTCCTCAAAATGAAGACATTTGATAACGTAGGGTTAATTATAGAAAACTATCATTTTGGTAATTCACAAATAAGATGGGCAGAGATTTTTTCTAGGTACTGTAGTTACAAATGAGGAAACTCTCCATTTATAAGTCCTCTTAAATTGTTTCTTACTTATGTGACTTGAGAGAAACACTGTGTTGTACCCTATACACTTAGCCAGGCAAACCTTCCCTGGCTTCATTCTGATAGAAAAGTATTGGAATCCCACAGCATACATTATTCTGATTATGGTTATAAGTGAAAGTTAAAGTAAATGGATTGTTTTATCACCCTTGTAAATTTCAAATGAAATATACAAATAACATCCTTTGAGGATCCTAAACATATGGTTCTCATATGTTATTTGAAGTTTTATGTTATTTGAAGGCCTAACTAGACATACAAGTAGACATTGTAGTCAACATCTTAATTTAATCTAACTTCATGATCCTCTTATCTTGAAATTATTTCCCCTATAAATTGATGTTGTTTAAAATCTGAATATCTGAGCACCGTTCTTTGGATTTTGTATTGTACCCAATTAAATTGCAAGTCCCCTGTGAGGTAAAGGATAACACATTAAGTAACTATAGATTCTTTAAAGCATAGTGTGAATTAGAATTGCAGAGTTGTAAAAACTTAGAGGTCATCTAGTCCAATTCTGATAAAGGAATACCATTTCTCATATCTTTTCCAATATAAAAGCCACCTGAGAAAAATGGGAGTAGGGAAAAGAAACCCTTTTTCTACTGATTGATGGGCAGATTCCCTCTCCCCATACCTCCAGATTCCAAGTCTTTGCTGCCACAAAAAGAACTGCTTTCATTATTTTTTGTACATTTCCGTTTCCTTTGAAGTCTTTGGAATACAAACCTAGTAGTAGTATTTCTGGGTCAAAGGGCATGGCACAGTTTTCTATACCTTTGAGCATAGCTCCAAATCACTCTCCAGAATGGTTGGATCAGTTCACAACTATACCAACAGTGCATTAGTGTCCAAAATGTCCCCTTCCAACATGTGTCATTTTCCTTTTCTTTCATATTAGCCAATCCTATAGGTGTAAGGTGCAAACCCATGTTTTCTAATTCCAAAGCCATTATTCACTATGTACAGCTACGAGTTCCTCATTGGTTATTTTCTAGATTCTCATTGATATGGAAAACAAGATAATGACCACTCAGGGATGAGAGAGAGTCAGTAAAATTGGTAAATATGACCATTTCAGTGTCATGACATTTGCAAAACATTTGTGACTGAAGTAAACGATAGAGCAACTGAGGCAAAAACAGG
Source organism: Petaurus breviceps papuanus (assembly GCF_028583685.1). Lineage (NCBI taxonomy): Eukaryota > Metazoa > Chordata > Mammalia > Diprotodontia > Petauridae > Petaurus > Petaurus breviceps. Next base: position 13,844,509 of record NW_027185887.1, read on the forward strand.
TTAAGTGACTTGTCTAAAGCCAGGGATTAAGGCAGGATGTGGTCTATAGATTGATTTCCCAGTGTTTAATCCACAGAGACTTACTGCCTCTGTAATTTCAGACTGCTATATAGTCAGAGGTATTTAGATGTTTGCAAAATTAACCTCTCAGAATATTGCAGCTGGAAATGGCTTATTGAACACCATTAATTGATTGAAGTCAACATGCCATTAGGGGAACATTGGTTTGCCTGCCAATAGCAATGAATCATAGAAGGTGGTTTGTGTGAAATAACCATATGAAAAAAGAAAGAAGATAAACTTAGCAATTTTGGCTTCAGAAATTGCAGTGTCAGTTCATGTGCATGGGCTATGGGATTATCTGTTTCTGGTCAGGATGTGAGTTTCAACGACCTTAGTTAACCACTGTGGGACTGAACACTAACCATACCAACTATGCATTAGTGAACTTTTGATCTGGGACATGTCACTGTATTGCTCAAGTTCATTAGAACCCACTGCATTTTAAAAGAAATGCTACACAGTCCTCTTCAAAGTACTAAATGCTGAACAGATATGAGATTTAATGAAAAGTGGGGGGAGAGGATATTGGCCAACTGTAAAAGGAAGAAGGAGCTAAGTGCCAAGTGAGTCCTTATGTCTCAATCTTATGCCACAATAGTTTAGGGGACTTAAGAGATGGTTACATAAAATCAACAGTCTAGCCAGTAAATGCTTAAAGAAGTAGGCCTTTATTAGGTGTGTTTTAATTCAAATAAAGTAATTCAAGGGTTAGATAAAGATGGTGTGAAAGAATCCACAAGGGAAAAATACAACCAGGGCAATAGCTCCTGCCTCCACAACATAGACAGAGAAAGTATACATTCAGGTTTCTCCTTGGATATGAAACAGAATAAATTTCAGGCGTGAAGAGAGAAAGTCTTATAGAAAGGCTGTCTCAGAATTTGGCTTTGCCAGGTCTCTGGCATTTCTACTATTCAATAGGTATGTTGCATGTGTCTTTTGTCACCAAGACTATATATATATATATATATATAATCAACTTTCATAATATTCACATATCTTTGCCTATATGATTGAGCCATATATATGTGTGTGTGTATACATATGACTCAATCATATAGGCAAAGATATATAAATATTATGAAAGTTGATATAGAAGAGATAAAGGTGTTTATCTCAGCTATATCTGATTCATTTTTCATCTCTGAAAAATCAATTAGAAAGATGCCATGAACAGGCAAAGGAAATCCCTCTAATACAACTATAGGGTTGGGACATTTCCAAAAGTTTCCAGAAATGGGTAAAGTAAAAGTATCAAGAAAGAGGAAATAGGTATTCAGTGTCACAAGAGACACTGGGCCCTTCAAAATAGGGAGGCTTTTTGTATTATCTTTCACCAAGTGGGAAGGAACTGTTGGGATTCATAGTTGTCTTCAAACATACTCCATCAATTAACAAACTTTTATTAATAACTTTATGTGCCAAGCACTGTACTTAGTCCTGGGGATACAAAGACAAAGAATGACACAGTCCCAATTTTCCTGGAACTTAATTAAGTCAGAAGAGAAAACAAGTACAAATAGGTCTATATGCAGAATAAATATGAAAAAATACAAACAAATATGTGACTGTTAAATAATATAAGCTAGTTATGGGGGGAATTGAGGTACCCACACAATTTGGGGAAGCAACATCTTTAAACACCCTTATCTTCAATAAGGAAGAATCAATTTATTTAGAGATCAGGACTTAACATCAGGAGTTCCATGTTTGAATCTTGACTCTGATGCTTACTAAAGGTGCAATATTTACCAAATCACTCAAATGTTCAGAATCTCAATTTTATTATCTAAAAAAATAATACTGATAATTGCATATATGATCTTCACAGCATTGTGGTGATAAGAGTACTTCTTAAACTTTAAATTCTATATTAATGTGATTTTTTCTTTTATATGTATATTTTTTTCTTTTATATATATGAAGTATGAAATTTCTATGCCAGATTTCCAGTATTATTAGTGGCTATTGGATATAGCCTCTACACCTACTCATCAATAATAATCTTTGTATGCAGAATAGAAGTAACCTATCTTGGTTCCTACACACACACACGTGTATATATGCATGTATATATGTGTGTATATATGTGCATACACTCATATACACATATATATGTATGATATACACACATGTGTATAAATATATCACATGTATGTGTATGTATATATGTACATGCATATATAGAGACATATATTTTTTATTAATCTCTGATATAATTGCAGAAGTATGTGGATAGTCCCTATATTATTACTACCTCACACATAACCTCAAATGAATTTCTTAAGTCATTCTCACCCTATCAAATCATCTGTCCTCAAATTCAGTCAGTAGTGCCATCATTTTCCTAATTACTACACAGTTTCAAAATTTCATACAGATAGAGTCATGGTATCATAAGTTATGCTGAAAAGAACTTTAGAGATATTAGTCCAACTTCATTTTAAAAATGAAAGAATTTGAGGGGCAAAGAAATTAAGTGACCTACCCAAGACAATCCTCTACTTTTTCATATTCAGTAATAAATAGTAGATAAATTTAATTTGTATTAAATACTTTCTATGTATCAGGCACTATGCAAATGAAAGAGGTTCAAAAACTTCTTCTTGCATGATATTTATCTTGACTATTTAGCCTTGACTAATAAGCCTTTTTTCCTTATTCACACCAATATTAATCTATTTCAGGCCATCATCATTTCATAAATTAAACTATTTAAATATTGTCCAAACCTTTCTCCCTCTCTCAAGTCCCCCTCTCCAAATTGATTGGAAATTTTCTGTCAGATATAGTTTTCTTAAGCATCAACCCTCATCATACCTCAAAAACTTTGGTTCACCATTGCATATAGAATAAAATCCAAACCCCACAATTTGGCTTCAAAACATTCCTTTCCATCATCATCTATGATTTTTCCCTAACCTTAGTTCTCTTTTCCAGAAAGTTTAGCCTATTCATTGCCCCCTGAATTCAGCCTTCTAACTCTCAGTTCTATACCTTTTCTTGATGGTATTCCCTTCTTTGAAAAGACTTCTCCTCCTCCTTTTTCAAATTCCATTCATTCTTTACAACTTAAGTCATCTCCACAATGTCATTTTTACTGCTCTGATTCCTATCTCTCTCTCCTCTGAATCATTTATTATTTTCCCTTTCCATAGAACTTAATCACTAATTACACTGTAGTTGGAACTTTTCATGGATATATTACTTGTGTCACAGCTCAACCATAAGTAAGAAATCTAGGCCCAAAATGCCTAGAAGAGTACCATATTGCTATGAAAACACAAATAAATATTTTGTGGATTGTCTAATTGAAACTACTTGAAATGTTCACATTTTCTGGGAGTTGGTAGAACAGAGTTTTTTTTTTCACCCCATCCAACTCAACAAATCAAACCAAGCCACTTTTGTATCTCCTTTATGCAATTAACATTTCAATTTTGTATTAGACCTTTACTTTATATTGTTTCCTTTCTAGCAGAATCTAGTGTAATTTGATCATCAACCTCTTTAGGAAAGGGACTATATATGTGGTTCAAGAGAGTTCAGATAAAGAGCAGCAGAGCTACACAGATATAGTTAACAAAATTTCATTATTATGCACAAGGGAAGGAAACAGTTGCCAACAGGGAATAATAAACACATGCTAAATGCCTGCTATGTGCCATGTACTGTGCATAGCTTATGGGCTCCTTTCCTCTGGCCAAGGGCAGGACACATTTGGGTGACTTCCAGACATAGTGCTATGTAATGACTTTTGCACTTCAATCAAAGGCCCAGATCCTTCCAGTGTTCAAATTTATGTAATGTTTTAGACAAATATATATATATATATGTATATAGTATACGTATATATATGTGTGTGTATATGTATATAATATACGTATATATATATATTTGTCTAGTATAATATAGTATCGTATTGTATCGTATAGTATAGTACCAATAGGAGACTACTCTGTCATCCATAAATAAAGATAGTAGTATGGCTAGAACAAGCAAAATGAGGGTATTTTCTATATTGCCTATTAAAAAAATGAGGAATAAAGAACTAGGAACTAGAGATCTTAAGTATAAATATGCAAATCTAGCAAGAAGTTGGTGGATAAGGAGATTAATGCCTTATCTCTGAGTTTATTAGTCTTGGCACACATAAAACCTGGGAGGCTGAGACTGTGCCAGAGAAACTGGTTTTCACTGGTCCGCAATATTTTAGTGATTTCCACATCACCACCACTGCCCAGGACAAGGTCATTCCTTCCCCTTCCCCCGCACTGGCTTCTTGGGAGAAAGAAGCCTACCCTGTCATACCCTATCCTTCCCATTACTAATAAAACTGCAACTACCACCAAGGATAAAATTGGGTGGGGAAGGAAGGGGTTCAATGGACCCTAGTGGCTGCTAATGCCACCATTACTAAATCAACTATGGTGGCAGAGCAGTAATCACCACAAGGAAAATACAGTTATTGCCCTCACAATTTTTTACCCTATGACAAAGCACTTACTACTTTCTCCTCTGTATAATTGGATGGGAGCAAAGAAGATATCCGAACAAAATCACTTTGAAAAATCTGAGAGGAGAGAAAATACTTCTAACACCCAAGTAATCAGAGAAGGATCCAAATTGGAGATGACATCTTAATTGAGCCTTAAAGCAGAAACTGTTTTAAAAGCACAGAGGAGGAGTTAATGAATCTTAGCAAAGGAGAAACATCCTGTGCTCATTCTTAGAATCAGGAGACTGCATGTAAAATTAACTAAACACCAAAAGTTCAAACTGGTTGGAATTTAGAATGTGTGAAAGAGAACTTAAAAGGAATGAAAAATAGGAACTAATCTGGAGACTGTTAAGTATTCCAATGTCATACTAAAGAGGCTGATTTTATCCTTGAGGCAATGGAGAGACAATGAACATTTTTGAACAGATGAGTGACATGGACAAGTGAAAATATTTTGATGGCTATGCTGAAAGGTGAATTAGAAATAGGAATGACTACCATTATGGAGAACAAGTGAGAAGCTCTTATGAGAGTGCAGATGAATGATGGTGAATGTCTACATTATAGCATTGGCTATATGTATAAAGAGAAGGGGAGTAATGAAAGAAATCTTGTAAAGGGGAAATAAAGAGAACTTTTCAACAGATTAGACATTGGTCAAGGGATAGTTGAAGATGAATCTAAGGTTTTAAACCTGAATGACTGAGAAATTAGTTGTAATACAAGTTAGCATAAGAAAGTTGGGAGGAGAGGAGCTTTAATGGAAAAAAAATGTTTCAGTTCAAAAGATGTTGAGTTTAAGGTGCTGGTGCGATGTATAGGTGTAGTGTCTAGCACACCACAGAGATGTGGAACTAGAGTATAATGGAAAGATTAGGGCTAGGTATAGCTATATAGGGAACATCTTAATAAAGGTGATAATTGAACCCTTGAGAATGAATGAAATCACCAAAGCAGGGAACTAAGAACACAAAGAGGGACAGACCTTTAGAGTACAACCACACTAAGGTGACAAGAAGAAGAAAATTACCCAAGAAAGAAAAAATGATGAGATTGATAGAATGAAGAGAAGGAAGCATCATGGAATTGAAGGAAGAAAAAAAGGTAAAATAAGCTATGATCAACAGTGCCCAATAAACCCTGATTTCCCTTTGCTGCATCTGTTACTGTTTGACCAAAAAATTAAAAAGGACATAGTTCAAGGGATAGCTCAAGAAAGAAGAGAGTGGAGTTAGAAGAAAGAAAACTTAGAAATGAAATTTTGGAGGAAATGAAGCAATCTCAGGGAAGACAAAGGGGCTAGAACAAAGAGAAATGAGAAGAAAAGGACAAGTAAATGTATCAGTAAAGGATAAGAAATTTGAATGGGAAAACAAGAAAAGACGATGCAAGCACAGGTTAGATTTTATCAAGTATGTATATAACAAATGAAGGAAGAAGACAAAGTAGGAGTTATGGGAAAACATAATGAACAAATCAAAAGTAGAGGAAAACCCACAACCCAACAACCTCTGAATGTTTTCCTCACTTTAATCAGTAAAACTCAATATCGATCAACTTCCACTCAAAACTGAAACCCAATGGAGTCTTGATTCTGTTTGCTATATCCATTTATGACTACAGTATCTGTGTCCTGAGTGTTCCAAGCAAACATTGTCTCCATTTTTTTCCCATTTCATGCATCATTTCAGAGTTGTGTAGTCACTATGTAGTAATTGTTGACAAACGAGAAAAACATGTATCATGCAAAAAGCACTGAGTGCATCTGTCCTGCTAATTTACAAATCAGAGGACAGAGCTGGTTTAGGAGGTAATGAGAACAGCTAAATTTACCAACAGTGGATCCTGTGTCTGCATACAGTATCCTCCTTTTTCTCTGAGAAACAACTGTGCATAATCCCTTCAGAAAAATCTGACTGCTGGCTGGCAGGCTGATATAAGATGAAACACCTGCAAGTTGGTTATGCACAGTGCTACTATTATAAGATGCCCATGATAGACATTCCATACCACATGCCAGTCATCTGACTTAGTATTGCTGGCAGTTTGTTGGGTCACTTGTCTAGAGAAAATAACTTACAGCTCTGTTGTGACCATCTTTGCTATCCTCTCTCTCTCTCTCTCTCTCTCTCTCTCTCTCTCTCTCTCTCTGTCTCTCTCTCTCTCTCTCTGTCTCTCCCTCCCTTCTTCCCTCCCTCCCTCTTTTTCTGTATGTGTGTGTGTGTGTGTGTGTGTGTGTGTGTGTGTGTGTTTTCATGCTTTGACTTCATGGATGCCTTGTCCTGTTCAAATTTGGGTGAAAGTGCTGAAGGTTGAATTTTCTACTCAAGAAAAACATCTTTTAGGAAGATGTTTTCCTGTGTGTTAAACAAATAGATGATGGTATCTTTGTTCAGATGAACCCAAAGAGAAAGTTTCTTTTTTTCTAAATGATAAAGATTATATTGGTATGACTGAGAATGATTATTTGAAAAATAAAATATTATTAAAGTATCCAATTGTTCTGTATTTTGGCTCTGTTTCAATGCAAACCCTGGAACAGGAGTTCTTAACCTGGCATCTGAGCTTGTCCTTTTTAATGTAATTTTTGGTAATTATATTTCCATGTAATTAACTTCTTTTTTGTCTTACATATTTTATTTTCTGTATCTTAAAACCTTATTCTGAACTCTGGTCAGCGCAAGATTGATGACCAGTCAAGAAGAGAGAAGATGAAATGAGTCATTCACCTCCTGCCAGAGAAGTAATGAACTTAAAATACAGAGAGAAAAGGAGGGAGAGAGAAACAGAGAGGGAGAGGGAAGGAGGAAGGGAGGGAAAGAGAGAGACAGACAGACAGAGACAGAGAGAGAGATGTAGAGAGACAGAAAAAGAGAGACAGAGATAGAGAGACAGGCAGAGAGAGAAAGCGAGAGAGAGATACAGAGACAGAGACAGAGATTTGGCATTACCAATGTAAGAATTTCTTTGCTGGACTAAGCATAATTTTTTTTAAATACATATATTTAATTTCTTTTGTTCTAAAGGAGAAACATTGGAAGGGACAGATTTAATGATGATGGTGGTGGTAAGGAGGATGAGGAGGATTATCATAATTATTATTGTTCTGAGAAGGAATGCAAAGGTTTCACTAGACTTCAAGAGGAGTCCATAATACACAAAAGGGTTAGGAATTCCTACCCTCGTGGTTTATTTGAAGACAAGTTCAAGCAGAAAAAAAAGATTGGATGTTTGACTATTAAAATAGAGTTAGATCTTAAAGTCTTTAATGGTGATTCACTGAATGATGCTGAGGGACAAAAAGAAACAAACTGGATCCCATATTTGTATTCTTTCTCTAGAGCTACTGCTGTATCTTTATCTATATTTTATAGAATCAGAAGACATTGGCAGTAAGCTTCATCTTTCAAATGAGAATAAAGTTATTTGCTTATGTTTTTAAAATGCCCTCAGACAATTGAACCTTCCTTAATCACTCATGTAAATGGAACTCTGATTTACTCTCCAGAGACTATTCATACATGAGTAGGGCCACCTATCACATATGGACCTGGTGAGTCCAATCAGGGCATTAGCTTTGTCAACAGTCAGCCACCACACAGGGATATCAGAGGTTTTGAGCAAATAAGCTCACAATAAGTCAGCAAAAACTATAGTTCGCCACTCTACTACAAACTAGGAAGGGGCTGTGATTAGGTGATAGAAAGATCCTTAGTAAGTAGGAAGGAGTCATTCAGGATGACTTTTCTCACTCCTGCCATCTGAGTTGAAAGCAATTGACTATAGCATCTAAAATAAAATGATGATATATAAAAGCTAGCAGCAAACACATCTCTAGTTGTGGCAGTTTTTAAAAGATCTAGGAGCTTGCCTTGGCATAGATTAGGGGTAGATGCCTGCAGTGTTATTCTTATGGGAATTATAGGCATAAAGATTTTTTTAAGTTATGGAAATAGGGGGATTCTTTTCTTTACAGTGATCTTAGGATTCCATTAATTGGCATTTAGCTTTGTACATCTGTGTTTCCTACTCTACCTCCATTCCACTGGGTTTGGGTTCTGGGAACTTTGATCTGTTTGCATTCCCAGAAGAGTTTACCAGGAAGTAAATAAACTTTCATGATCTTAGCTAAAGTCATATCTATCTTATCATTATTGTCTTTTGATTGATTTTTGAGGAGGGAGGGAGATAGACAGACAGACAGACAGACAGACAGAACATAAAGACAACTGGACAAGGGATGCATCATTTTGTGTCTGTGGCCTAAAGGAACTGGCTCTTTTATCAGCAAGGTGATGTAGAATCGCTTCAAGTTTCAATCTGCATGTCTCTCAGGAATCTAAAGGAAGCCACAGCCAGATTATGATTCTAGCTATGTTACCTGGTAATTCCATTTAATAAACATTTATTAAATGCTTTCTATATGCCAGGCACTGTGCTAAGTGTTGAAGATACAAATAAGAAAAAGAAAGTCTCTGTCCTCAGGGAGCTTAAAATCTAATGGGGGAGACAACGCACAAAAGGAAAGAGGAGAGGAGGAGATATGTGTGATATGCACATGGGTATGGGGGACTGCTAGGGGTATTCCATTACACAGAGTTGAAAATAGGCAGAGCAACAGATGTAAAGTGGAAGGGTAGACAACCGTCCCCTTGCTACACAACTAGAACAATGTTCAGCTTCTCCATCTCCAATGTGATAGAAGACTCAATTGACTCTAACTGTAAGGTAGGAGTACTTCTAACCAAGCACAGGAGAGTTTGTGTACTTCCTGCCAAAAATTTGTATTCTGGTTTCCCAATATGAGCTTCTCTCTCCTTGATATTTTATCTCTCTCTGAAATTCATTGAAATTCTGTAAAAAGACTGTAAAGAAAAAGGCGGTTATGTGATGTGCCCCATTTCAATTCAACTTAACAAGCCTTTACTGAGCACCTGTTGAGTTCTAGACTCCACAGTAGGCACTGGGGATAGATAAAAGACAAAAACCAATAGCTCATACCTTCAAAGTGCTTACATTTATACTGGGGAAAATAAAACATATACAAATACGTAGGTACAAAGCAATTTCATCAGTGAGGGTAGGAAGAACACTAAAATCTAAATGGTGGCAGATGAGGCCCCCTGTAGGGGGAGGAATGTGTGCTGAGCCTTGGAGGGAAATAGAGATCTCAAATAAAGGAGAAGATTCCAGGAAGGAGCAGCATTTTAAAAACAAAAACATGGAGGGGGTGGATATTTTAAACAATAAGGTATCAGGAGTCACAGAACCTTTTGAGCATAGGGGAGTGGTATGGCCAGACCTATGCATTAGGAATTACAATATGATAGCTACTAGATATTAGATGAGAGAGAGATGAGAGAAGAGCTCAGGAAAACAATTAAGAGACTGTTGCAATAGTTTTAATGAAAGGTGATGAAGTCCTGGATTAGAGTGTTGGACATGTGAATGAAGAGAAAAGAGGATAGATGTGAGTGATGTTTTAGAGGTAGAATGGAGACACTCTAAAATCCTGGATTTTGCTGATGATGGAGAGGCTTGTACAATCCAATGACCTCAATCAACTAATCAGCATTTATTAAGTGCCTACTGTTTTCTAGCCACTTTGTTAGGCCCTGATAATACATAGGTTTTGTTGTTTTTTTTTTTAATATTCCTTCCCTCAAAAAGTTGACATTCTCTCACAGGACATAATGTGTATAGTCTAGTCCTAAATTCTCTCATGACAAACATATCTGAAATAAGAAACAGATTTTTTAAAAGAACAGTTTTATGACCACAAATGTGGGTAAAACCAGTATGTACTGGCTAAAGTCAAATTGTATGAAGGTGCCTTCATACAATCAGCTGTCTTAATTGCCTATCTCAAATCAAAATATCTTTGTTTCTGAGATTATTGTTTGTTTTCTAATGTCAGAAACAAGATTTGGGTTCATTCTCACACGCCACTCTCCGTTACTTATATCCATCTAGGATATTATATGTTCATAGTAAGAACCCACAAAATCCATTGATCGAGAGTGTAGTCCATTCCAGTGATGAAAAAAGATATATAACCAGCTGGGAGAGGGGAGAAAAAAGAAATCTACAAGATAACTTTTTATATACTTGAAAGAAATAGCAAGTTTTACATAATAGAATTGAAGTTTCATGTGCAAAAAATCTTTTTTATTATACTGTGTTTTGGAAATGCTTGTTTTGTTCCATAAATTTAAAATAAATTTTAAAAATTTAAAAGAAAGGAAAGAAAGAAATGAATAGTGGTGTTTTGTGGAAGTTTATTAACAAATTACTTCCCTAAAAGCTGCTTTTAAAATCAATATGCCAACCAATGATTCTGCATCAAATCAGATTACATGACAGGTATCATTCACTATTTGTGTATGCATGTATGTGTCAACATATCTGTATGTGTCTATATCTATATCTAGCTATCTAGCTGCACACACACATACATAGTTATGTCCATGAAATTTTGAAATTATATATGGATATAGCTACAGAATATTGAGTGTACAATTTTTAAAATGATTTCAAAATATTTTATGCCAGTCTTTAAATATTCAATTTCTTGACAGAAAACTACACATGAGTCTCATATATTATTACTTTCCTTGAACAAGTCAATTTTTCTTCATGGTATCTGTTTTCTCTTCTATTTTTCTTGCTGTCACATGTATCATTTTTGTTTATCTATCTTCATTCTGCATTATTACATCAAAGATTTGAGGGCAAAGGGAAATAAGAAAAAATGTGAAATTTCTTTGTAAAGGCATCATTAGTCACTAAGGAAGTTAGGGCAATTTTCCACTCTAAGAGAAAGTTCTGTGAGTCACATTAGCAAAGAATGAGTGCATGGGGTGCCTAGGTGGTGCAGTGAATAGAACACTGGCCCTGGAGTTAGGAGGACCTGAATTCAAATTCGGCCTCAGACACTTAACACTTAGTGGCCATCTGACCTTGGGCAAGTTGCTTAACCCCACTTGCCCAACATTGCCCCCTCCAAAAAGGAAAAAAAAAATGAGTGCAGAAAGTTACTATGTCAAAGACTCCATAAAATTAAGCCATTCACTTAAAATACTCACCTCTAGGACAAGGTCTAAAGAAAATGTCTATGTAAAATAACAACAAATATAAATAGTATATCTGAAAGGTGCCTGGGTGAATATTGTCATTTCCTTTAATCAACTATAAGAAAGCATGTATTAAGCACCTATATGTGGCAGGCAGTATGCTAGATCCTGGGGATACAAAACAAAAATAAAAGAGTTGTCTTAATGGATGACAGTTGTGTCATTGGGTAGCTCCTTTATTGGCTTTTATCCTAGTTGGAGCATGATGCAGTGAGATCATGAACAACAAGAAAGTTCAAGAGTTAAAATATCAGGACTATTGTCCCTTTTCTGACATATACTGTGAGATCCTGGGCAAGTCCTTTTGCCTCTCAATCCCTTAGATTATACGTTTTAAGGATGGTTACAATCTTCCTCAATAGAGGGAGTTTGACTACAGGGAGTCCCCTATTCCAAGGAAATCTTAGGTTCAAACAAAAACAACCAACAGTAACAAGACCATCAAAATGTGTCACGTACTTAAGTCTTAAATTTTACTTTTCTGTCTAAATTTTAGTTTCCTTAGAAATTAGGTGTTTTCTTAAGTTCTAGACATCCTCTCCTAACAATTATCCCTTGTGTCTCATTTTTTAAAATGTTTTTATTTGCTTATTTTTGAAATAGATTTTTTTTTATTTTGAGTCCCCAATTCTCTCCCTCTCTCAAAACTCCTCCCAAATTCATTGAGAAAGCAAGTAATACGATATTAATTATACACACGATGTCATGTAAAGCATATTTCCATGTTACTCATGTTGCCAAAGAAAGGCAAAAAAATGTAAAGAAAAAGGTTTCTTTCTAAATTCAAATTCATCAGTTCTCTCTCTGGAAGTGGATAAGATTCTTCATCATGGGGCCTTTGGAATTATCTTAGATCATTACTAATTTGACTTGAGTATGTAAGAATTTTACAAATGATCATCATTATAATATCGCTGTTACTGTTTATAATGTACTGGTTCTACTCACTTCACTTTGCATCAGTTCATATAAGTCTTCCCAGGTTTTTCTGAAAACATCCTGCTCATCTTTCTTATGGCATGATAGCATTCCATCACATTCATATATCACAACTTGTTCAGCCATTCCCCAATTGATGGGTATCCCTTCAATTTATAATTCTTTGCCACCAAAAAAAAAAAAGAACTACTATGAATATTTTTGTACATATGTTTTCCTTTTCCCTTTCCTTAGACCTCTTTGGGATACAGACCTAGCAGTGGTATTTCTGGGTCTATTCACAGTTTTATAGCCCTTTGGGCAAATGGCTAGACCAGCTCATAACTGCACCAATCATTCATTAGTACACCTATTTTCCCCAATCTCCTCCAGAATTTATCATTTTCTTTTTCTATCACATTAGTCAATCTGAGAGGCATGAAGAGTTTGCTTAGAATTGCTTTAATTTGCATTTCTCTAATAAATAGTGTTTAGAGAATTTTTTTCATTTTACTATCACTATTTTTTATTTTTTTTGAGAACTACCTATCATTTCTTTTGTTCATTTATCAATTTCAAAATGACTCATTTTTTAAGAATTTGGCTCCATTTTAATTTTTTTTTTTAGAAATGAGGCCTTTATAGGAGAAACTTGTAAATTTTTTCTTCTCATTTTCTTACTTTCCTTCTAACTTTCATTATACTAGTTTCGTTAGTACAAAGGCTTTTTAATTTCATATAAACAAAATTATCCATTTTGTTTCCCAGGATCTTCACTATCTCTTGTTTAGCGATAAACTTTTCACCTTATTCATATATCTTACAGATAAATTTTTCCGTGTTCTCCTAATTTACTTATGATATCGCCCTTTATGTCTAAGTCATTTACCCATTTTGACCTTATATTGGTATATGGTGTGAATTGTTGGTCTATGTCTAATTTCTGCCAAACTGCTTTCCATTTTCTCCAGCAATTTTTGTCAGATGAGGAGTCTCATATCACTTTGAGGTGTCTTGAATAAGATCATGCTGGTAGATATCACAATGGCACTGTCAGTGCATTTATGTCCAGTATTCCTCAGGAGTATTACACAAACCGCCCCACCCCTTGCCGCAAAGGCCTAAAGCACTGAGTAGTGGGGTTGTTTTTGCTCTTTCATTTTCAGTTGTGTCTAGCCCTTGGTGAATTTTTTTGAGGTGTTCTTGGAAAAGATATAGGAGTGATTTATTATTTCCTTCTCCAGTTCATTTTACAGATTAGGAAACTGAGGCAAACAGTGTTAAGTGATTTGTTCAGGGCAACACAGCTAGTAAGTGTATGAGGTGAGATTTTAACTAGGGTTTTTCCTGCTTCAGGTCACCTAGCTGCCCATAAGTACTTAGGTAGTGGTCCTGAATGTTGCTATCCATTTCTGGTTGCGTATTGATGACCCTAGTTATGTATTCAAGTAGTTAAGAATATGAATTTTGGGATGACATTTTAGTGTTTAAATCACTGATTCAGGATCCTTTTTGACTATGCCCACTGGCCCAAGGAGTTGCTGATTCACACCTCTTCCTATGTATCCTTCCAATTTCCTCACTCTGTGCTATCTGAAGTCACTTCCAACACCATGTAATTTGAACCCAACTCTGACTGACTGGCCCATCAAGATAAGACAACTGACTTTGTGATTTCTTACCTGTCAACTCTATTTTGTTTAAAGTTATGGGTAAATTCCATCCTTATGTCACCTGCTTTTGTACAACATTAAATTACTTTAGTACACAGCAACTAAAAGAGCTTTTCTTTAGGAAAACTAGTGCAGCAGTGATAGAGTGAGCTAAAACTCAATTCTGGTACAATAAGTAACCATAGCCAAAATTAAAGTCTTTGATGTACAAGGCATTCTGTATTCTGGATAACAATTTTGTAAACCTGGCATCTGGAATACTAATCAGAATATTTGCTACACATGAAAACAGTAAGTCAGCCATGGAAATGCTTGTCCTATTAACTGTGAAAACTGAGGACTCAGAGGGAAAATTTAATCTGTTTTAAATATATCCTAGCATGCAGAAGAGGGGAGTGCATTTGGAAGGCTATCACTGGCATATTCCCATATCATTTCCTAGAATGTTTTTGTCCATATATAACCTGAACATTGCATTGAGATGGGACTTTTGAAAAAACTCCAGTGACCTGCTATTATAGTTAGGAGAGTCTGGGTAGGAGAGGGGCTTCTGAATACTATGCTTGAATTGCCATGCTATATAAGGCATTCTTTAGTAAACAGCAGATTTTCTCCAAAATGTTATCCAAAAAATATTGTAATTAAAGTTCCTTGTTATAGAAGTGGGTAAAATTTTCCACCCTTGAAGCTACAGCAAATGTATTTTTAAAAAAAGTCAACCACAAACACATGTGCAAACACTATGAAAATTTTCTTGCCTGTCTCAGAAGAAGGAATGGGTACATTTGTTTACCTCTTAATCCTTGTTTGTATATAAGTGAGCAGATCTTGATCACTTTGTTGCTAAGGGACAAAAGAAGAAGGGAAGAAGAGAGGTACTTTGAATGTAGTACTACCTATCCATCTCAACTCCTGATTTTGCATGTATTCTTAATTACCTTAATTCAATTTTCTCTATCACTGAGGCCTAAAACCAAACCAATCACTTGCCTGTCATGAGTATGCTATCAATGGGAGCTATCCATCATATTAAGTCAAACCAAAACTGAAATGGATATTTTTGTATATTTTTTCAATTGCTCAGAGTTGAAAGTTGAGGAAACCATTATGCATTGTGCCATTAAACAAGTTAAATTTTTAGACACTTATTTTCTCTTGTTTGACATAATAGCTGCATTCTAGTCAAAATGATTTTATAGCCTTGAGCTCAATTTTGTTCAATTGACAATGAATTGATAGGATATTGTATATAAACCACTGTACTAGGCACTGGTGATACAAAGTTTAGGTGAACTTTCCTTGCAACAATATTGGAAAATAATTCTTTGTATCCTTATTTTGAAAAAATGGAAAATTTGAAACTCAGAGATGTTCTTTGCCTGTGGTTATATAGATTAATAGTCATAGGACCAGGACTCAGACATAGTTCTTTTGATTCAAAATCAAATTCTTTTTCACTTTACACCAAATATTTAATTATGCCAGTTTATTTGTGGTCTTGTAGATTCAAGAGCTCCCTATGATAATGGAGACTACATCCTTGCCTGCTTATCCTATGGGATTCTTATAAATGTCCTCCCCTAAGTATGGAAAAAGAAGCCACTGGATCCTACATATTAGAGACTTGCCTTGCTTTTTCTTTACATAGTGAGGGTGCCAAAGAAATATTCTGGCTATCCACCTGTCATCCTTTCCCTTCACCATGAGACCAGCCATTTTTCCTCCTAGCAGTAATTTCCTTCATGACACCATTTACCCCTGGAATACTTTCCAACTCCTCATTCTACATTACACTCTGATCACACCCACAGGCACCTCTCCATGGCCTTTTGTGTGTTAATTACTTTCATTTCCTTAGAGACTGATATATTCCATGTCTTGCTGCCATGGAGAGAAAATCTTGTAGCAAAGGGATCCTCTGTCATACATCAACCAACTATGACTGATGGGCAGCTAAGCCCATGAGCTTCCTAAATATTAGCATTTTTCTCCTCCAAATTGCTAGTCAGTTTTCCAGTTCCACTGTCACATCCTTAGTTCAGGGGAAGAACCTGAGTGGAGATGTAACCTGACATCTTTCTCTGCAGGTGTTCCAGCCCCATCTCCTCAGCAACAATAGCCCCTAAGAACCTAGAAAGGAACATTTTCACCACCAGATTCCCTGCCTTGTTAAACGGTTTGGAGGGCATAATTTCTTCAGTAGGGATGACACTAAATAAAATATATTACCATCTCCTTTATTGTTGCACCCTAAGGAACCCTGGGCCTCTACACATGGCATGCCGCTGAAACCTGCTATGCTTTCTCTCCCTACTTGAATGTGAGCCCTTGAGAACAGGAGCTGTTCTGCTTTTTCTAATGTATCCTAGTATGCAGCACAGCGATTGGCCTTAATTGGATAATACCACTGGGCAGAATACTGGGCATGGAGTCAGGAAGCTCATCTTCCTGAGTTCACATTTGGTCTTAACCACTTACTGTGTATTCACCTAACAGTTCGCGTCAGGTTTCTTTTATGTAAAATGAGCTGGACAAGGAAATGACAGAGCACCCCAGCATTTTTGCCAAGAAAACTTCAAACTGGGTCACAAAAGTGAGATGAAACTAAAAAAAACAACTGAGCAACCACAACAACAAAATGGTTAATAAGTGTTTTTTATTCATCCATCCAATTGTTCAGCAACACTAACAGAATGCTGGCATTGAGAAGATGGATCTTCAGTTCTATGGAAAGTTTGTGTTCATTAAAGAAGCTGCTCAAGAACTCTCTCCTCCTTGACACCAAATCCAACTTTTTCTCCATCTATATGTTCTCTCTAGATATTGGATGAGTGGATTCTGCATCAAAATGAATTTTATTATCTGTTTGAGATGTTCTTCATCCTTTTGGTCTTTTCTTGCTGCCTGTGTACTCTTAAACTCTGACCCTGAACTCAAGATGCCATCTATGGGCTTTTGGGCATCTGAGAGGTGAGTTTTCAACTTCTCTTGTGTGCCACCAAACCCACCACTTCTAAGTTATCTCTATGCCATGCTGCAAGATATTCATCCCTCCCCCCCACCACCACTTTGAGTTGTTTTTGATACTTTTCAAACCAATACTGCCATTCATGGAAAGGTCAGGTCAATCACTTGCCCTGCATCCATCTTCCCTGTCCAAATCACTGCCCCCTACTTACCTTTATGTATAGCCTTCCCCTACCAAAATAGCTCCTTAAGGTCAAGCTGTACTCATAACACTTAGGGCAACAACTGACACATGGTATTGACTAAATAACTTTTTTTTAAATTTTTTTCCTTTCCTTTTTCCTTTCCTTATTTCCCTCCTTCCTTCCTTCCTTCCTTCCTTCCTTCCTTCCTTCCTTCCTTCCTTCCTTCCTTCCTTCCTTCCTTTCTTCCTTCCTTCCTTGGTGAATGGTCAGGCCAAACTCTTATTTATAAATGGTTATCTATCTCTTCTAAAAGGCTTTGCAGTGTCCCAAAGTTTGAAGCAATCAACATGATGTCTCCTTCAGAAGCAGGAGCATATAGAACCCTCACAGAGAAATCCATTTTGGATTTAACTCTGTGATGGATTTCCTCCAGCAAAGTGGCAAGTGCTTTTGATGAGCAATTATCTCTGTTTTGTGCTTTCCTTTCTGTTTATGATCAGAGAGTAGGGTTATTTCTCTTGCCATATCTTTGCTATAATTTTTGATAATTTCAATGTCTGGTAGGGAAATGTCTAATTGGAAAAGAACTTTTAAGGAAGCATTTTGTCTATGCAGTCAAATGCTGTTTCCAAAATAAAAAAAAAAACAATAAATATAGTAGATTCATACTTTCTGCAGCTTTCATTTAATTATTAAACAATAAAGGTGTAATCCAATTTGATTGTAACTTACCAAAACATGATTATACCCAGCCAATATGCTCACCAAGGAAGTATTTCAACTTTTTTTTGAGACAACTTCTAAAAAATATTTATTAGTTTTTAGTTTTCAACACTCACTTTTATAAGTTCTACATCCCCCTGCCACCTTCTCAAGACAACATGCAAGCCGAAAGAGGTTATACATGAACAATCATATTAAACATATTTCCACATTAGCCATGTCGTGATGGAAGAATAAGAACAAAAGGGAAAAATCACGATGAAAGAAAGAACAAAAAACAAACAAACAAAAATAAAATAATATGCTTTTTTAAAAATTCGTACTTTAGTTTTCTCTGGATGTTGATAGCATTTTCCATCGTGAGTTTTTGGAATTGTTTTACATCATTGCAATGCTAAGAAGAGCAAAAGCTGGTCATCATACAACATTGCTGTTGCTGTGTAGAATTAATTTATTTATTTTAGTTTTCAACATTCATTTCCACAAGATTTGAAGGAAATTTCAAATTTTTCTCACCATCTCTCCCCTCCCCCAACCCTGAGACGGCATGCATTCTGATCATGCCTTCCCCTAGTTTGTCCTCCCTTCTATCACCCCACTCCCTTCTCCCTTGCTTTCTTGTAGGACAAGATAGATTTCTAGACCCCATTGCTTGTACATCTTATTTCCTAGTTGCATGTAAAAACAATTCTTAACATTTTTTTTTAAACTTTGAGTTCCAAATTCCCTCCTTTCTTCCCTCCCCATGCACCTTCATTGAAAAGGCAAGCAATTTGATATAGGTTATACTTGTGCAGTCATGTAAAATATTTTCATATTATTAATTTTGTGAAAGAAAATGCAAACAAAAAACCCAAGAATAATAAAGTTTTAGAAGTATTTCTATATACTTTATATGAAAGTATATAAAAAGTATTAATTTACTCTTCATTCAGACTTCATAAGTTCTTTCTCTGGGTATGGAAAGTAATTTTCATCATAAGTCCTTCAGAACTATCTTAGATCATTGTGCTCTTGAGAATAGCTGTCATTCAGTTGATCATCATAAAATATTGTTGTTATTGTGTACAATGTTCTGGTTCTACACACTTCACTTCATATCAGTTCATGTAAGTCTATATTTTTCTGAAATGATTATTTCTCATAGCATTGTATTCCATAAAATTTATATGCCACACAATATGCTCAGCCATTCCCCAATTGATGGGCATCCACTCAATTTCAATTTTTTTGATCACCACAAAAAGAGCTGCTATAAATATTTTTGTATATATAGGTCCTCAGCCTCCCCCCCCCCCATACACATACCTTTTTTAATCTTTTTGGGATATAGACCTATTAATAATGGTGTTGCTGGATCAAAGGGCATGCACAATTTGGTTGCCCTTTGGGCATAGTTTCAAATTGCTTCCCAGAAGGGCTAAACTTGTTCACAACTTCACCAATAGTGCATTAGTGTCTCAATTTTCCCACATCCCCTCCAATATTGGTCATTTTCCTTTTCAGTCATATTGGCCAATCTAATAGATGTGAAGTGATACTTCAGAGTTGTTTTAATTTGCATTTCTCTGATCAATAGTGATTTAATTCAATGTCATTTCTGATGTCCATTTCCAATTTCTCATTGCCAGTTCCTTATTTGAGTAATTGAAGACTGAAATTAATCCAATTTTATGCCAATTATTACAATTTTGTCTTTCTCATCAGGCTTTATTATTTCATTTTATGTATTTTTACCTCTGCTCTGACAAAGGTAACAAAGTGATACTGGCCACTTAATCATTCCTAGCACAATACATTTTATTTCCCAACTGCAGGCATGATCACTGGTTGTCCTCCATGCATGTAATAGTTTTCCTTCTAAACTTAACCTTTTAGATTCCCTGATTTCCTTCAGGTCCCAGCCAAAACCCTACCTTCTAGAGGAATCCTTTCCTATTTCCTCTTAATTCTAGTGCTCCCCTTCTGTTATTTGCTATTTATCCCATGTATAGCTTGTTTGTACTTAGTTTTTTTTGTTTCCCCCATTAGATTGTGAGATCCTCCAGCACTATCTTTGGCCTTTCTTTGTATCCCTAGATCATAGCAAAGTGTTTGATGTGTAACAGGCACTTAATCAATGTTTATCAAAGAATTCAATCACTATACATAGATAGATGATTCAGGGATAGCTCCAACATCAAAAAGCAGTCTTTTCCTATCTGTTACAATAGCTTTTCTTTCAGTTTTATAATATTATTTGGTACTCTTCAGATTCAACAACTACTAATTCTTTTCTTGAAGGAAGGATTCATGAAATGTGTGAGCCTTCTATACTATTTGTCATCATAAAAGTGTAATATGGTTTATCTCCTTGCCCAGAATGTACATTTTATTCATGAAAGAGCCCTCTTTTATTTTTCCATGTCTTTAGCATAAATGACGTTGTGAAGTAGGGAAACTTTGTATTTGAATTGAAGGCAAAATCCTTATAGCATAATTCTATCAAGTAAGTTCTATTTTTTAGTTTGACTTTCATTATAAAATCTAATATATTGCCATGAGAAAGTTCTTCCAATAGCCTGAGCTGAAAATTTGTATAAAATAAAGGGATTTAAATGATGGACAGGCCAATGGCATTCTGGGTTGTATAATGCAGTCAAATTAATGAAATCTTAAGGTATTACCCTGCTTTACATATCCTGATGTTCAACTTCCTATGAAACTATTTAAAATGAGACATATTTCTTTTCCTTATATTTCAAGAGTGAGATCAAATGGATTAAGTAGGGAATTTTATCTTTCTAAAAAAAGATTGTCTATTTAAATTGCAAATTTAAACCCTTTATTAGAGAGCAATTAAGACATTTTAAAAGATGACTTCCTAAATCAGGATCTATAATGACAAACAAAATCCAGAAGCCCAAAGTTGCTGAATTAGTGAACTCTGAGTGAAATTAGAGAACATGGAAATGTAATCTACAAGGTAACAAATACAAATGTTTTAATGATGAGAGCTCCCATGAATATAGCCTTTCAAGGTTTGCAAAATACTTTGTCTTTATTATATCAGTTGAGCCTCTCAAAAACCCTGTTAGTTAAGGTATTTTATTTTGCAAATCTTATAAATAAAGAAATTGAGCCTGAAAGTGGTTACATGATTTGCTCAAAGTCACCCAGCTAGTAAGTATTTGAGTGAGAATTTAAATCCAGGTCATCTTGATTCCAATTCCAGCACTCTATGCCTTATGCCATAATCGGGCACTTAATTTAAACATCTAGAACTAATCTCCAACTGATGAATAAAATGATCCCTTTCACTTTTTCCTTCATCCATTAATGTATTTGTTCTTTGATTCATTCACTTATTATACAACAAACATTTATTGAGTGCCAAGTATGTACAAAATTCTATGCAACATGCTCTGAAAGAAGCAAAGATAAATATATACAGTCTCTGCTTTCCAGGTATGGGAATAATGCTTCTCCCTTGTGAACACTAAACTTAAGTAGTGTAGAGGATGTCAAACCAAATTAGAATGTTAGTTCATTGTTTTTAGTTTAGATAAGAAACATTCTTAGTATAGCATCTTCTGAATTTATTGTGATTTTACAGTGGACTCTTTTCCTTGCAGGACATTCTTTCATCCCTCCATTCATCTATTCAGTCAACAAATATTAAATTCCTACTTTATACAGAGAGTACAATCTAGGTACTAAGGGAAATACCAATTTTAGTTAAGACACAACTTCTAGCCTCACAGAGCTTAGAGACTAATATTACAATACTATATAAATACAAATACTACTACTGCCACTAATAATAACTAACATTGATAAAACACTTTGTGTTTTAAAAGGTACATTGATTGCACTTGGTCTCATTTGAACCTCACAACAACCTTGCTGTGTAGGTGCTATAATTAGGCCCGTTTCACAGATGACAAAGCTGAGGATATGAGCGGCTACTTGACTTGTCTAAGGTCACATATCTATTAAATATATAAGACACCATATGAAGGCAGTCATTTTTGACTCACATATCTAACACTCTGATAAACACAAGATAATACCCCAATCAAGAAATCCAAAGAAGGCATTAGATTGAATTTTTATCCTACTTCCCACACTGAACTGGTAGGAGCTATTAAGTCCTTATATTTGATCATTGATCATCATAGGTTCTACCTATATTGCTCTCTATGATCAGCTAAATGGGGTTAATTGATATTGATATTTGGAAATTTATATTAATATTAACTGCCTGGGAAAATATTCTCTCCCAAAATAAATGCAACCTACTTCTTAAAATTTTGATGCATATGGCTTCATAATAACTGGAAGCAGGGAAAAGGGACTATTTTATGAGTTGAAAATCATGCACTGTCAGACTTGGACCTCCTGAGAAAATTGAGAACAATTAATATGAAATAGACTACTTATATTAAAATATCTAAAGATGAAAAATGTCCCAAAGTTATTGAGTGTTTCAAAATCTTAACATATTCGTTAAGCTAGGATCAAATTTAACAGGTAGGAATGCTTAGAATCAACCCTGAACAAAGAAAAGTAAAAAACAAAATGGAGAAACATTATTTTTGATGTCAAGTATTGTAGCTTTAACTGCAAAACCTTCAAGTTCTTTTTCCATCATAAGAAATGCTAAGGGGCAGCTAGGTGGCACAGTGATTAGAGCAAGGCCCTGGAGTCAGGGGGAACTGAGTTCAAATTCTGATTTCGACACTTAACACTTACTAGCCATAAGTGACTTTGGGCACCTTACTTAATCCCAATTGCCCTGCCTTCCTCCTCCAAAAAGGAAAAATTAAAAAGAAATAATACTAAGAAAAAATACCTTATTAACCAGAAAGTGAGCACTGCATTTTAAATAGTTTTTAAAACAAAAAAAAAATTAAAAACAGTATTTTAAATAACATTGGGAAATGAAAGAAAATAGATAAAGTGATAGATAAGCTATAATAGATGCATGATATTCACTAATACCATTTAGGGAGTGCTTTAGATTCAAATGTGTTGCCTTCTCAAAAGTTATTCATTAGTCACTGAGGCCCCATGACCAAAAGGGAAAGGGTGAAGTTCAGAGGTCAGACATTATAATCATTGCTAGCATGATGAAAAAGAGCTAAATCCATAGTATCATATCTTACAGCTGGAAATCCTTAGAGGTCATTGAGTCCAACCATTTCATTTTACTAAGGTCGCAACTGAGACCTAGAGTGACCAGGTTACTTTCCAGGGTCAAACAGTTCATATATAACTGTAGCATTATTTGAACCTAGATCTTCAATAGTTCAAGTCTAATTCCATGGTCACTATGCCATGCTGCCTCACAATTTGGAGTTTAGATTTTTCTCCCTTACTTTGACCCACTAAACTTTTTTGACAGTCAGTCCTAAGTAAAAGGAAGAAAAACACTTCATCTACAAAGGATTTGTAATGCCACATAGCTCCTGATGTTTCCGAAGGCCTGTGCCTAACACTGAGTCCAGTCAGTCACAGCTAAGGCCCATTAGTCCCAAAGGGAGCAGAACACTGAGTCAGCCCACCAGTCACTGTGGCAACATATTTTAAAAACTCCACTGGTGAGCTGTTTGGACATGAGAGCAGGAAAATTGTAATTCTCATGGAAAATGAGAAAACTCAGTCAACATTCCATCGAGTTTCACAGCAAACAAGTTCCACCCACCCACACAGAAATCCTGTCTGCTGTCTTCTGGTACTCCTACCCTTCAGACCAAAAAATAAAATAAAATAATAAACATTAAATATATCTATATTTAAATTTTTTTCTTGTGGCATGCAACATCTCTTTTCTCCAGAGGTTTCAAAAAAGGATATTAACCGGCAATGTTTAGTGGAAAATCAGTTACTCCCTTTGCTGGAAAAGTCAAAAGTGCATTTACCAGGCTATGCTTTGAAAGCATAAGAAAATATTCCAGGTGGTTTCTAGACTTCAGGGTCTCTGGGCTGTGTCCAGTTGCTATTTTATATAAGAAGTCAAATAAGATCTCAGACAAACATCCTACTTAATGCATTTTTCCAGGGGCCACACAAGGTCTATGTATTATGAGGAATCATGTTGCTTTTTTCCTCAAATAATAATTCTCTGAATCTAAATGTCAAATGTGGTATCTTTCTCCAAACAACTTGCAACATTTTACAGCAGATACTGACCACTCCTCCTTTGCAGAAACTTACAGACATGTGCTATTGTCCCAGTTCCACAAAGGAGAATACATCAAGCTTGGAGTAAGAGGTTAAGTGCTTTGCTTAAGGTCACGTCATTAGTCAAGGAGACATCAAAAAGTGATATCAGGAGCCTTGACCCTGTGCCCAAAGTCCTTCACCTTTGACCTTTCTCTACCCAGTGAATCCTCTTATTCAATAGAGCATAGTCAGACAGAAAGATAAACAAATTGACAGATGGGCATACAGAAAGAGGAGGAAAGACAACCATAGATAAATTATATATATATATATATATATGTGTGTGTGTGTGTGTGTGTGTGTGTGTGCATGTGTGTGTATGTATATATACATGCATGCTTAAATTTTCTACATAATTTGAAAATGTATATAAATCCAGGGCCACCATACAGAAAGCATGGAAGGTTCAAAACTATTTACCCCATCCTACTCAGGAATCATTATATTAGTCATAATGTGGGATTCCATTTGGAAGAATATAAAAATATCAACTGCATGTGATTATCAAATTTCTTCTTCCATCTGCCATAGCCCTTCAAATTCAACAAAATATAAAGCTATACATAGTCAACCATGGAGGTGTTCATCTTGACTCCTGCTACTGTGGAAACTAAGTCTGGTGCATCACTTGAATTCAAGAATTCTGAGCTCCACAGGACTAAGTGGAATGGCTATTCCCATTAATCTTGATATTAATATGCTGAGCTCCAGAAAAAAAAGGATTCACTAGACCATCGAAGAAAGGGCTTACCAACCTAGGTGAGAAAATAGAATAGGTTCAAGCTCCCACATGCATTAGAGTGGGAAAAGGCACATGAATAGTCGATTCATTTCTACCCTGAAAGACTTAGTCTTTAAAAAAAAATCCATAAATAAAAATAAATACAGCTAGAAAGACCAGTCATTTCCTGAGAATCATTTCTGATGCATACATGACCAATGGGCAATTTTAGCTGTAAAGGGATCCTCACTGTAGACCTCAACCTATCTATAACTTAGTAGATAACCCCCAGGAAACTGTTTAATGGACATAGTTAAGTGACTAGTCCAGGGTCACACAGACAGAAAGTGTTCAGAGGTGGTCTCTGTGTCACCAAGCTCATTTGACAGTAGCCAACACACTACATTGTCTCTTCTGCTAGACAGAACCATTTAAATATAGGATATTTTTAAAAGTTTCAATTGTGGCTAAGTAGAGGGCTTTATTGATAGAGACTGCCTGAATCACCATTCATGAGCTTTCACATTTCTTCGTTAATCTTGCTGAGGATAAAGAGAAATCCCCATGTACCCCTGAAGGACTGAGGCAGTATTGTGTGCCAGCCCTTGGACATCTCAAATGTACTCGTGATGCTGAATACCTCGTTTTTCCTGCATGCAACTTTGGTAACAAACAGCACAGCCAAGTCTTTTCTAGTACTGTTATTCTGTTTTAAAAAACACTGACATTTTCTTAAACAGACATAATTTACAATTTTAAGGAGCACAACAGTGCCTTGGTGTGTGAGGGCCAGAGAGCAGACAAAACTCCTTTCAGGGCCATTCTGAAAAATGTAGTCTCGTGCTCAGTGAGTTCCTTGTAGCTAAAGGCCGAAAGGAGAGCAAAGGCGGGGCAGGGGACCATGGAACTGTGAGCTGGCAGTCACCCATAGGTCATGTCCCATTGAGGACCTGTCAGATAGTCTCACAGAAGAAAATGACTGTCAAAAAGGGAGGTGATGAGCAGTAGCACAAATGTTGGTAAGGCTCAACACTAACACGATCCTCTTTCTCAACTTTATACAGAAAGCAAGAGAAAGTCTCTCAGTTTAACTGTCTTGTATAGCCTGGTCTGGTAGTTCCACTTCACTTAAAAGCTATTCTGACCTGACTATTATGTGACCACACATAAAAGGAGCTTGTCAGTGCTCATGACCCCTGATCAATACCTGCAGCAATATCCTTATTCGATTTCCAGTTGGGTCAATTCAGCCCCAGTAGATAAATGGAGTTCCTTGTCAAAGGTTACATGTAGATCTTTTTGATGAGACCTAAGAAGCTGAGGCTGTGCAGTTCCTAAGGTGTATTTTATAGAACCAATACCTCCTGCTGTAAGAGAAAGCTTCATAACTTTGTCTTAGCTTTGTTGTTGTTGTACAGTCCAGTCTGACTCTCTGTAACCTTATTTGGAATTTTCTTGGCAAAGATACTGGAGTGGCTTGACATTTACTTCTCCAGCTCATTTTACAGATGAGGAAATGGAGGCAAACAGGGTGAAGTGACTTGCCCAGGGTCACACAGCTAGTAAGTGTCTGAGGCTGGATTTGAACTCAGGAAAATGACTCCTTTTTATTCCAGGTCTGGTCCTCTAACTGTTGCACCACTTAGATACCCCTTGTCTTAGCTGGTTTCTTCTTTATTTATTGGCTGCATTGCATGACTAAATAAAGTTACTTGAGGTATGTGTTTATGCATATATCCCTGAGGAGGAAATGAGATAGCATGAAAAGATTCCTGGATTTGGAATCAGAGAACCTCTATTCAAATCCTGACTTCTACTTTCTCTCAGATCTTGAACCTTACACTTATCCTACTTGAGTCTCAATTTCCTCATCTATAAAATGAGGTTATTTCATTAGACTACTTATAAATTCCAATTTAATTTTAAATATACAAACCTATGTGTCTTTTGTAACTTTATCTAAAAGTATCCATAATTTTGGGAAAATATTCCTGATTTGGAGAACATGGTCAAGCATGAGTTTGCCTACATAAATAGAAAGTATAAATAGTTCTAAACCTCAAATTAGGCTACATAGCCTTGGTTGTAGAGTGCACCATTGGCCTCTCTGGAGACTCCTCTTAGGTGAAATGAATTCAGCTGTTAAAAAAAAAAATCATGGCCTTTCAGTTGCTGGTGATTGACGAAGTGCAGAGGTATGAGAAGAATAACATGATTTCCATTTCTGTTTTGTCAAGTTTTCACTTGAGAAAGTTGAATTTTCCAACTCAACAGAGGGCCCCACAGTTATTTGCAATCTCCAGGAAAAGCTATGACTTTTCAGGTATCAAACTTTGCCCAACGTTGTTTGCTTAAATAAAAACATCACAGTGCAAAGATTAGCAGAGTCAGAAGACCTTGGTATGAGTTTTGGCTCCCCTATCTGTTATGTATATATGCAAGTCACTTCTCCAATTTGTGGCTGGATAAAACTGATATTTATGGAGTACTTTATATGTATTATTTCATTTGATACTGCAGGCCTATGAGATAAATGCCTCTTTTTTTTCTTTTTAACATAACCTTCAATTTTGTTGGTTCAGGTAACAAACTCCCTGTCCCTATTCATATTGGCACCTTCTCTGAAATGTATATAGTCCTTTTTTTATTATGTACAACTTGCTACTCTTTTGAAATACACAATCAAGTTATCATGTAAATATTTTCCCCCTTTTATTCTTCCCTCCCCTCTGCCCTAGAGATGACTATGACTTGACATAAATATGTGTCTATGTATGTATGTATGTATGCATGTATGTAAATATATTTAAAAATAGTCTTAAAGAATGTCAGAGACAATTTAAGCACCATCCTCAGTCAACACAGTTATTAGGTAATAGAGGAAGGTCTTAAACCCAGGTTTTCCTTACTCTAAGACTCTATGTCAACATGTCATAATGTTTCTCAAAAGTTAATAATGAATATAACAATTAGTATTTATAAAGTACTTTGAGTTTTGCTAAATGTTTTACATATATTATTTCATTTCATTCTCACAACAATCCTGGGAGATAGATGCTGTTATTAAGCTCATTTTATAGATGAGGAAACTCAGACTGAGATAAGTTTAATGATTTGCCCAAGGTCACAGAGCAAGTAAGTATCTTAAACAGGATTTGAATTCAGGTCTTCCAGAACTGTATCCACTGTTTCCCCTTCTAGGTATCTAATCCCATTGATATTATTATCCCCATTTGATGAAGGAGGGTGAGGGTGAGAGAAGTTGCATTACTTGTTTGGGGGCAGACAACTAATGTTAGAAGTGGGGTTCAAATCTAGGTTTCTCCAGGTTCAAATCTGAGACCATCCTTCTTTCCACTATCATAGATTTCCTCTAAGAAGAACACTAAAGCTTACTCCATCTTTAAGTTCATAGAGAAGACAAGTTTTAAGGATAGTTAGATATAATGATTCCCATGGGCATCCTGGGATTATCTTTATAGAGAAAAAAAGTAAGTGACACATCTGCCTGCCTATACAATATAACCCAAATGTATGTGTTCCCAACCTCTCCCATTTGACCAATGTATAGGCCAAATAATAATAACATAGGAAATTCTGCAATATGAGCCTATGGAGATTTCCAACTAATTTTGGTAGATTTGGGGTGCTTTATATAGTCTTTAATAAACATGTAACAGGTTTATCCCAACCATTCCTCTGCTCTGAAACTCTGAACTAGTCTTCATAATGTTTTTTGATATTTTCTTCTGGGATTTACATTCTTTTCCAGCTGCCTACTATCTCTGCTGCCTCCTGGATGGGCTCCGTTTGATCTGAGGGATGTATTGGTACATGAGAGGCATCTCGCTTTCCCTTTCTTGCTCTCTGTCTCTCTAGCCTGTTAAGATTATGGGGAATTTGAATTTAAATGAGAATTAGAAAAGTGGCTGAAGCCAGTCAAAGCTGGAGGTTTTCATAGGGACGTCAGTGCTGAATAAGTTTCCTGGATCAAAGCTACAGTCTGTGCTCCACGGAAGCTTTTGAAGACTATTTAGAATAAAACAAGTGGAAGAAAAATCCTCCTTGTGCCAGGCTGCATGCAGCTCGCTTCTTACACACACACACACACACACACACACACAGAGCCATATACACAGTCACACATCAAGGCAAAGCTATAAAGCTGCCAGCTAACTTAGATACCTTGCCAAGAGCCACAGTCTTTATTTTTTTCCTGTTTCTCCCCCAAAGAAATGAGCTCTCCATCCAGAAGTTACACCTTATCCTCTCTAAACTACCTTTGAAGATCCGTGGCAAGAATGTTTATGTGAGCCCTGCCTGTTTGTTTGGTTACACTGGCCACTGGGTAGTATTTCCTGTGTCTGCTGGTTCTGTCTGGCAGGTCCATAACTTGGGGCAAATTCAGTTGTGCCTGAGGGGAGGGAGGGAGCAGTCTGAAGAGTGACCACTTCTTTATGTGGTTGAGATAGCCTGGAGACAAAGGTCATGGGAATTAAGAAAGTTAAGCTTAACAGAGAAGCCAGGTTGTTCAAAAGGGACAGGCACTGAGGTGAATGAGAAGACTGTGAGACACACATGACCTTTTTGGGGAGGAGAGAAACTGATCTTGAGGGTTTCAAGTGAGGTAGTAGCTGATTGAAGGTACAAAAGTGGCAATGTGCTTAAAGGAATATGCCAGTTCTTCTTCAACCTTTATGTCAGAAATTTTAAAATACAATAATTTAATTTTTAAATTTAGGAAAATCTAAAATATATGTGGTTTAGTGTAAGAAAATGAAAAGAATATAAAAGGAAGAGGATGATGAAGTGGAATTTAAGGACAACTAAAGATTCCATAGAGTCAATAAAAAGAGAGGTCAGAGGAAGAAGGAGACTGGGGCTGAATAGTGCTAAATTTAATATTGGAGTTGAGAATGAAGTTGTAGCCATTGTGAACTACCCTACCTGATGATCTAGCAAGCATGTCCTTACTGGTTCTGGTCCCTGACTGATTAGTGCTTCTACAGCACTCCAACCCTATGAGAAGAGAATCCTTGGAGATGGGTTTGATAGCTGAATCAATAATTTATGAAATATGACAGGGACACCTAGTTCTTTGCAAATTCGCCAGGAAAGATCACTACAGGCACTAGGAATCTGGGCTATAATCACATTTTAATAACCATTGGGGTGTGGGAGCACAGATGTACAGAAAAAGTGGGGTATAGAGGTAGAAGATATGGGAAAAGGGAAATGAGATGGTGAAGAAAGGCATGCAGTGATGGAGTAGGGAAAGGGACAGAGACAGAGTATCACTCATGTAACGTTGGATTAGATTTGGGAGCACTCAGTAGCATGGACCAGATGGAGATGGAAGAGTATGGGGTGGGACAGAGTTTGAGGTCTCACTTCATAGGGTTTTTTTGGTGGAACAGACTAACTTTTATCTGGGCCACCTTGGGATTAGTTCATTAACCTATCCAAGTAATTTCAGAGTTTTCAGTAAAACTTTAAATTTATTATGTCCACATCGTTTCAAAATTATCAGTACCTTTCGCTGTTCTATGGAAGTCTGTAATTTATCTGAGATTTACATATAAAATAAAAAACCTTGACAGAAGAGCATAGACATCTTTGCCTGATTCCACACGTATTATTAAAATATGATTTTTGGTTAAGATATGTGTATAATAATATACATATGTGCATATATGTATAATATTATATATGTATATATATAATAGAGATGTTACAGTTTGTAAATCATGCTTCTTTGATCATTGGGGGAGTTTCTATTTCATTTCCAGGTGCCCCTTAGCAAACTTATTTCCCACTATTGCCCCTTTATATTGGTTCCTCATAAACTTACTGAACTAACTAGAAGGGGGAATGGTCAGGGGGACCAGAGCAAGATAAATTTTAACACAATAGCCATAGGTCCCTGGCACAGTGGTGGGGCGGCAGGAACAGAGGATTGTACAAAGGAGATAGCTGGCCAGTTGGCTTATATGTCACCTGTAAAGGAAAGAGAAAATGTGTCTTGCTGGATGTTGGCAGCAAAGGCAAAACCCTCCATAGCCTGTAATAGTACTAATTCTTTTGTCTGAGGAGACAAGTTGCTTACAAAGTGTCCTAGACACAGGAAGAAATATCTAACTCCTTCCTTGACTATTATGGTAAGACAAAATCTACACGTTTAGTTTAACTCTCTTCTTAGCATCATGGGGCAAGTGGACCTCAAATAAACAATGCAATTAAACCACACCTCACCCCCCACCCCAAAATAACATGTGAGTGGAGAAAGTCTTAATTTGATAACCTTGTACAGGAAGGCTGCCAACACCAACCTTCCATATTTGTGTGCAAACTGAAAGTAAAAGACTGTAACCAATTGGCAGGTTCCTTCAAGCTAGATACTTCAAAAATTCAATAAGTCTATAAAAACAGTGTCTGATGAAAGGAAAACAAGCTCATTGTTTTCATTATATCTCTTCACTTAGAATTTTTGAGACCAAACATTTAAAGATCCCCTAATGTATATCCCCAAAAGCACAAAGAATGGTGAGACATAGTCTTATCCTCAAGAAGTTTATGATTCAGTTAAAAAAAATAAGTTAAATATAAAGATGAGAAGGCGAAATCTTTAACATATCCTCAATATTAAATGAATAATATTATCAGTAAATGACAGCTCTTGGAGCTCAGAGTGGGGAGATTATCACCTGGGATGGCCGAGGAAGACTGAAACTTGAGGTCAACCTTGAGAGGGAGATTGTCTCTGAATAAGTGGAGAGGGGGTAGAGAGAATTCTAGGCAGCAGAGAATAGATAAAGCCTGTTCACTAAACCATTCCTACTATGTCATTTTAAAAAATATTATCTCCACATTTTTAATCAGTTCAATTCATTTCAATATAGCAGGAGATTTTTAAGTACTTATTTTATGTAGAGTGCTATGCTAAGCAAAAGATGCAAAGTCTAGAAAAGGAACAGTTCCTACTGACATAGAGATAACAGTATGATCCAGGGATAGAATATGTTCACTCGTAATTTTAACACACATCATTGAAAGAAAATGTGACTGACCAACTCTGGGCCGTGAAAGGAGTGAAGTTAACAAGCACTGGTTATAAAACACATTTGCTTACAGTCTTTTATATCTGATAAAAAGTTCTTTAAAATGTAAAAAGAGGCAAGAATACTGCCAATATATACCTGGAAGGTCCAATACCATAAAGAGTAACTACAGTATAGAGTGGGGGAAAGTGCAGCATAAAAACCCCACAAATTAATGAGAGAAAAACCAAAAAAGTAGTCAGCAATAATAACTTTGGCCAAACCTACCTACATAAAAATACACAAAGTGTATATGAGAACTAAAGTAATAAAAGGTGACAGATTTGACCTCCTAGAAATCAATATGACTTGGTAAGATAAAACCCATAAATGGAGTATTGTTCTGGAAGGGTCTACTATATTAAAAAGAAACAAGAAAAACAGAGTAGTTATGGAAAATTCTTTGACATTGTACAGGATAGATATTTTAGCCTGCAACAAAATCCAGGAACCAGAGTAGAGAAAGCACAGTGGAGCTCTTTCGGGGGAAGATAAGTAAAGTCAGAAGTAAGAGCAATACTGTTATTATAGTATATTTGGTAGTTCTGAAAGAAATATCTGAGAAGCTTGGCAAACATACCATAAGTGAGGCAAAGAAGCTTTATATGTATAGTAAAGATGTTACATCAAAGGATTCATTATACAGAATTATCAATGGAGATTGTGGCCTATTCTTACCTTCTCACCCTGGGTGATTCTTGCCCATGTCCTATCACAAATCCTCCAAGTGGTGTTGAGACACTTCAATTATCCAGAGATATGGTGGAGTTCTCTCTCTTTGGAACAG
The DNA here is from genome assembly GCF_028583685.1 of Petaurus breviceps papuanus. Classification (NCBI taxonomy): domain Eukaryota; kingdom Metazoa; phylum Chordata; class Mammalia; order Diprotodontia; family Petauridae; genus Petaurus; species Petaurus breviceps. The sequence continues at coordinate 13,877,484 of NW_027185887.1, forward strand.
AAATATGACTTACTTAAATGGAAATACCATTTTTAAAAGATATACGCACTATGCTTTGCATATAGTCAATTAATGAACATTGAATTGAATTGACCCTAGGTTTAGGATGAATATTCTGAATCTAATCTGCACTGATTTGGAGGAACTAATAGCTGGAGTGAAAATGATAAGAGGGGAAGGAGTAATGGTGTTGAGAAGTAAGCACTTCATATTAGAAGCTGTGATGCAGAAGGGGAAAAAACACAGTTTAACATGCACCCTAGATTTTCAGAGAACAGATTTCTAAGGGCTCAGACAAAGAACAGGTAAAGTCTCATTGACGAAAATTTTACAGGGAGTCAGAGCAGGATGGAAAATAATAGTTGCTGACATTTATAGAGTTCTTTAATGTTTGCCAAATACTTTCCATACATTATATAGTTTGAACCTTCTAACAATGTGAGGTAGATACATGGCAGATATTATTTCCCCATTTTTACAGGTGGAGAAAATGAGGTTTAGATAGGTTAAATGACTTACCTATAAAGAACAGGAAAAAAGAGAGAATGAAACTGAATTCTGAGTAATTTTACTGACCTCCTAAAAATTCTTGCTAAAAAGTAGATGGCTCAGTCATGGTCACACAGCTAATAAGCATTAGAAATGAGATTCAAATCTAGTACTTCCTGATTCCAAGTCCATAACTACTTCTGATTTAGCAACAATCCCTAAAAAATGAAATTCCAAAGATATAAGGAGAAATAATTCCAACAGGGAGGGGAGAAAAAAGAGGATGATTGCCTATATCATCAAATTTATCATTACAGATGCTTCTTCAATTAACAGATTAAAAAATACCACATACAAAAGATGGAAGCAGAACAAGGAATAGAGTGTGCATAAAAAGCACTAAATTATTTATTAAAATACTATAAGAAATTTTTAATCTGGTACAAGGAACTAAGGAAAAATGATTACATTTACTCATATTGAGGAATAAAGGTAGATAAGAGAAAGGATAGGAATCTTCAAGACGGATAGGATGATGATTATGAATGATGGAAAGACAACAGATGTCCTTAACTCATTTTTCTTCTACTTCTTTTGCAAAGAGAATGATATTTGGACTGGAAAGGACATACCAAAAATGGACGATAGAGTTGATATTGAAGATAAATAGGGAGGTAGTAGGACAACATCTATCTGTTCTTGATGAATTCAAGTCACCAAACCCAAAGGAAATGACCCCTTGAGGTACTGAATGAACTGGCAGACATGATTACTGAGCTACTGTCAGTGATCTTTGAAAATTTGTGGAGAAAAGGTGATTTAAAGAGGACCAGAAAAGGGCAAAGGTACTGATTTTCAAGAAAGAGGGAAGGCAGTACATTTTGCCATTGTGGGCCACTGAGTTTGACTTCACTTCCTGGAAAAATCCTTGGATTTGATATTAAAATTTTGATGAATGAATATACAGAAATGGAAGAAATACAGCAGAATCAATATGGTCATATCAGAGTGACTTCATTTGCATATTTTAAGGAGAACAGCCTTTTAGAAAATAACCAAAGTGCTTTTACTTGACAAAATTACCTTTGTAGAATCAGAGATGTTCAAAGTTTAATGAAATGGAAGAAGGTACTTCATTTTTTTCTTAGCTAACCAGTTCTAACTGTTGGCTTATAAGGGGTGTTAACTTCTATAGAATTTATTTTCTCATAGGAATGGTCTATTAGGGTCAAAACGATTGTCACAATAAGGGCACGGTGGAGATATATTAGGTAGCCTGAGTAGAGTTGATATGAGAATGATCAAATTCAAGATATTCAAGGGACCTTAAGGGTCCTTCAGTCAAACTCACCCAATTAATGTTTCTCATATATAAAATCTTGGAAAGAAGGTAAACTAGATTCATCTGACAATGTATCTTCCAACTGTTGGATTTAGTTATGCCTTTTGGAACTCTAAAAAATTCTCTCCTTCAACAGCACTTTAAATATTGGAATAGAAGGACCATGCTCTTTCACATCTTCAAATTTATTCTCAGATAAGTACCTTTAGTCCTTTGAAACTTACCATATGACATAATTTCTAGGTAGGGATTAGACTATCAGAGGTGTCAAACTCCATGGGCTACAAAACTTCTATAGGGAAGAAACCAGATTAAAATATAATAGGGAAATATTTATCAAAATAAATAAGAATACAACACAACATACAATATACTCTTCAGTCATTTTTCAGTCATGTTCAACTCTCCATAACACCATTTGGGGTTTTCTTGGTAAAGATACTGATGTGGTTTGCCATTTCCTTTTTCCAGCTCATTTTATAGATAAGGAAACTGAGGCAATGTAGTGAAGTGACTTATGCTGGGTGACACAGCTATTAAGTGTCTCAGACCAGATTTGATTGGGAAGAAGAGTCTTTCTAACTCCAGGCCAGGCATTGTGTCTACTGTACCACCCAGTAGCCCTGCAAATATGAAATACCTAAAAGGTAGTTTAGAGAGTGACAGGGTTTGGGGATTTGTTTTTGTTGTTATTATTGAAAGGATGGGGATCAGGAAAGACTGAATGTAGAACTGAGTCTTGAAGGAAATGAAGATTTCTAAGCAAAGATGAGGAGGGACAACTTTCCAGGATGCAATAAAGGTGGAACCAAATATTTATATTTGCATTTTATAGGATAGTTATCCTTCATGGTTTAAATTAAGTTGATCTCAGAGATTCTTGATGTTTCATGAACTAGAAGACATTGGGACAAGAGTGGTCTTGAAGAGCAAAGTATTTTCATTAAAAGATATGTTCAAGTATTCTCACAAAAAGTAGGAAGTAGATTGAACATAAAAACATTACAGAAGGCAGAAAACAGTGGAACCCCTTAATATTGCTGGTGAAACACACTAGATATGCATACGTACATATATATATATATATATATATATACATATCTGTATATATGTGTGTGTATATACATACATAGATATACACACAGACACATTTCAGATCTATCTCAGGATTAGTGTGAAGAAAGAACTCTGTAAAATATGAAGTCATATATAAAAGTGAGGTGGTCATTATTGTGGTAATTGACAAGCTATGAATCAGCAAACATTTTTAATGACTTTATTTGTTGCAGGCACTGTGTTGTCCTTTGTTGCCACTGTTGTTTGTAGTTGTAGTTTGTAGTCATATCTCAAAGAGGATATGATGTCAGGAAGCTGATTATATGACTTTCAAATGAATTAGATTTAAGTGAGGGAGGGCTGCAAAAAATATCCATTCTCACTTTCTCCTTTGGAACTATCTGGGTCCAGTGGCAAAATAAAGATCAGGGCAACTGGAAATTGCCCCACCAAGTGCTAGGGATACAAAGAAAAAGGAAAGCATAATGGTCTCTGCCCTCAGGGAGCTCTAATTCTAATGGATGAGATAATGTATTCATAAAGGATGATGTACAAGATACATAAGAAGAAGATAAGAAGTGACCACAGGAAAAAGGAACTAAATGTGTGTCAGGAAAGGTCAATGCTGTAACTAAGTTTCCGTAACAACAATAATTTTAGGGTGCTACTGTATTTTACCCCCTCCTCTTCTTGTCATTTTCTTTCCACAAAAAGTGAAGATGATAAGAGAAGGATCCATTTGCACAATCCAGGCTGTGTTTGGACTCAATATTTTAGTATGAGTATAAATTTGAAAGTAGGACTATAGAACTTCGAGGGTAACTTCCCCTTTAAATGTCTAACATAAAATGTGTATAGTTAGGATAAGAATAAAGTACAGCTTTTTAGGCAGGCAACTTTAAAATCAAATATATGCTCAGCTTTCAAACAGTTATTTTTGGAGAAAGTTTCCAAATATAAAAATTAACCAGGATACGTAGGCATTTCAGAAAAGGAATTGTCTATGTTGACATAAGCTTATGCTAAATGCTCCAATCTTCACATTTCCTGAGTGTACAGAGAACACCCAGGCAAGGTTCCCACAAATTTTCATTGTGGCTGGCTGCTGAACCCTCCAACTTATTCCTTGTGGGTTAGCACTTACTGCTAAGAGAAGCAGTAAGTGGGCATGACACTTTGTAAGTTTCTAGGAAGTACATTGTTTGTTTTCCTTGGGGCTAAACACTTAATTTCTTATTTAGTTTTTGTTTCTAACTTCATGGATCTAAGACCTGGGGTTGGAAAGAGGAATGTGATTGCATTCACTGAAATGGACAAATACACTAGAAAAAGAAATTCAGTTAAAATGTGGGATGCATTCCCTAGGGCAAGCATACTACAATTATCATAATATACTACCTCCCTCATATTGCTTAGAAGTGTAAAATGCAGCAACTTACCTATTTTTAATTAGCTGTATTTAGTATTTTTTATGGACACTGAACATGGTACGAAAATTAGCATACATTAGCATATCATTTGCATGTGTACCTCAAGGTAGTTGGTTTTATTGCCATTACCTTTTTGTGGCCCTATTTCAGTAACGATGCTAATGGAATACAAAAGAGATTTCTCACTCAACTCACTTTACAATCTCCTTTTTTACGAATTTCACAATTGTAAAAACATGTTTAAATATGAAAATCATCTAGTAAGTTCTGTTTCTTCTAAACAACTGGTCTCAGCCTCTCTACTCACTCTTAGCTTGGTTGGTAGCTCTCCTTTCTATTTTGATGAATAGGGATACATCCTAAAGTCAAGGATACATCCTAAAGTCGGGGTTTGGGTATAAACTGAGCCACTGTTTGCTTAAAAGAGGGTTGTACACAAAAATTAATGAATCTTACCACTCTATCAGCACCTAAAGGCACTGAGAAAGAAAAATAACAGCTGCAGCTAGAGAATTCTGAGAAGGGTCAGAGGCCAGTGCCTGCATCTGCATTCACAAGGAGGCAGAGAGGAAAAATAAAGGGTCTCTCTTTGTTGCAAGTCAGCACAATTTTAGAGAGCGTAGATACTAACTTAATTACCACCATTCCCTCTTGCACTAGGGCGCTGCAGCAGGCTATAAATCAATACCTAAGGTCACATTGCTAAAAGCGGGAGAAAACAGTCTTTTCTTGCACTGGGGAATGTTGTTTGCTGCTTCTGTATCAGCGGTAGGGGTGTTCAATATCAGATGAGAAACAAAGGGCCAGAGTGATGATTACAAAGGAAATCAGAATTATGAAAACTGTTGTGTAAAACAGGTGAGTTGAACTCTAGGCAGCTGGTTGACTACATCAGATCTTAGCATCTTGTTTTGTTCTTCTTTTCTCCTTGCCCAGGGACATCACCAGCTGGTAGCCTGACAACTAGAGAAAATTTGACTGTGGTCTCCATGCTGATTTGCAGGTAGAACCTGCTGCTGCTGTTTTGTTTAGTTTTTGCATAGACTAGTAACTGTCCTGGATGTATTTTTGACTGTTGAGATATTTTACCATTTTTTATTGACAGCAATACATGAAGTGACCCAGGATCCAATGTTGATAAAATGTAGGAAGTATTTAAACAAATATATTCCTTTGATTTCCCATGGTGTCTGTTAACCTAGAAAATATAGGACCACTACAATCCTACCATATTATAGTGGGAATATGCAAAATGAAAAAGGTTACCATTTCTGGAAAGGAGGGTTAATGTTGGTCCATTCCCAAGTTGGCTCCTGACTACCTAGAAGAGCAATATTTTATGTGCCTAAAAGACTAATTAAGGACTTATTGGATAATTAATTACTATTCATGCTGGGCCATGTTTACTTAATGTAGATGCAATGACATCAGCATTTCAATGCTATTCAAATGACCAGGGATCATATCTTTTATAAAGAGATTTGATTTGGTTGTTGTCAACTGTTATACATAGATTCGTTCTGCCAATACTATAATTCAATACATGATTGTGGCGAATTCTCAAGGTCTTGAAAACTTGGTCTAGTCTAACCTGTCCAATTGAATATTGGAAACAGCTAAATAGGGCATTTTCTAATATTGGTCATTCATTTAAACCTTCCCCAATCCCTTCACATTTACCTAAATAACAAAGAAGAAAAAAAAAAGATCAGTGAAGACCTCAGATCTGTCCCTAATTTTCATTCACCTACCATTTCTGGCATTTTATACTTCTTTAATCTTTTCCTTATTATATTTCCAACTGCCTACAAAGAGTAGCGAATCCCCTCATTTTTAAAAATAAAATACAACAAAAAATATCTTTCTTCAAGTATTCTGCTTCATCTAGCTACTAATCTCTTTTCTTTCGTCTTCTATACTGCCAATCTTCCTAGGGAAAAATAATCTTCACTTCATGCCTCTTCGTCCTTACCACCTGCTTGTAAGCAGGTGGTAAGATTAATGTGATTCAGTTGAAAGAATACTGAATTTGAATTCAGAAGAATTGGGTTTACACTTTGACTCTAATTATTACCTATGTGCCTTTGTCATTTAACATCTCTGGATTTTGTTTTCTTTATCAACAAAATATGGTGCCTTGATTAAATGAATTCTGAGGCCCATTCCACCTCTAAATCCCATGAATTTCTTATTTCCCAAATTGTTTTTCCATTATAAGGTTGTTTTGGTTTTGTTTTGTTATTCATATGTCCTTTGATGATGAAGCATCATTTGACAATCTTCTTTTCCTTCCAATGTGACTATTTCTTATTTATCTCTATCTTGGCTCCTCTCCCTCTTTCTTAACACTTAACATGGCTATTTCCAAAGTCTGATATGTACTCATTTTCTCTAATCTCATCTCATTTTATCTCCTCTCCTTTCTTCTCCTATCATTTCTTTATATCCTCATCTAAGCAGCTTGAAATAACACTTCTATATGGGTGACTTCCAAAACTGCTTCTCCAGATTTGATTCTTCTCCTAGAGCCAGACACAAATCTCCAAATTCCTACTAGAAAACTATAAGGAATCTCAAACTCAGCATGGTAAAAATAGAAATTAATGTCATTTTGCAAATTTTATCTGAATTTCTCATTTCTGTTAATAGCAACCTATTCTCCCTATTATCTACTCTTGAACCTCATTGGCCTTTTTGATTTTTCTCTCCCCCTCATTTCCATACTCAATACAATTTCAGTTGCCATTGTACAGGCCCTCATTACCTGCCAAATAAACTATTGAAACAACTTTCTTGCTGGTCTTCCTTCCATCTCTCCCCACTTCAACCTCTCTATCACACAACTGTCATATTAGTTATTCATATGTATATATCTGATCAAAATACTCCTTTACTCAAACCTTTCAATGAGTAGTGGTTTCTGGGATCTTGTAATTTCCTTTCCCTCTCTATCAGTGGGAGATTGTGAGAAATTAAAGGTGCTACCCTAAAGGTATGTCTGGCAAAGGGTAAGAATGCAAACAACAGTCACTACTATAACTAGTACTACCACCACTACAAATAGTATTAATTGCTATTTATTTATAGACAACTTCAAAACTGCTTTCCTCACGTTAACTCATTTTATCCATACAATAATACTGTGAGATCAATGTAATGTTTATCTCATTTTAGATAGGGAAAAAACGAGATACAGAGAGTCAGTGATCTGCTAGGAGAGATATGGCTACTAGGAATGCTTCCAATGGCAAGGTTTGAAGTTTGTAGTTCATGATTCCAAGTCCCACATTCCCTCTAAGGTGCCAATTAGCTGCCTAGCTTCCTAAACTCATGGAAATACCCAAGGATGGAGAAAAGGGAATTGAAGGTCGAGTAAGAAGAAGAAAAAAACAGATATCTAGGAAGAACTTTCGTTCTTATTGTGCAGCAGGGAGATAGCACCAACAATCTGAAGAAACCTAAAGACTTGTCATTTTGCCTTTTCATACCTGAGAAACTTCACAGACTAATGAGCTGGGGAAAGGAATGACAGAAAGTGAGAAAAGTAACCGTATTGCCCCAATACTTTGACTAGTCAAGACAAGCCCTAGAAGAAAGGTCTTAGAATGGTAGAGTACTCAGGAACCTTCACAAGAAGAACCCCCAATTTCCTAAGTATAAGTAATGAGGGATTTACAGATATATGTTGGAAGTTACCCTTGTTTTTTCTTTCTTTTATCTAAACTTCTATATTATAAATTTCATACTTACAAGGGGTGAGTCAATGTCAGTCCACTTTGGAGTGTACTGTGTACATTTTCTCAGGTTTCCTGGGTAGGACCACTCACCAAGAAATTGAGAAAATACTCTAAAGTAGTGAAATCAAACTTAAATAGAAGTGGGGCCACTAATTGGTTCATTAGGATCACCATAGGCTACAGGTTGGCATTAAAAACCACATATTAGCAATAGAAGTTCTTCATAGTGTGTAGTGTAATGACATCACACTTCTATTGTATTGTTATTTATTTTTAAAATATTTCCCAGTTACATTTTAATCTGGTATGTTAGCACTCTGGAGAATTACAGATCACAATGCAGAAGCTGGTCAAGTTTCTGACACTTCTGCCTTAATGTGTACTCAGATCCTTCATGTCCATGGGAATTTCTGACATAGGAGTTATAAAGAATTTCAGCATAATATAAGGATAATATTTAGAATTTTCAAAAATGGGATGGACTAACCCTGGATTCCATAATGTGTTCCTCTTCATTGGAGGTTTTCGTGCAGAGAGGGTAATCTAGTCAGACATGGCCTGATCTATATCTTGCCACTGGACCCAGATGACTCCAGAGGAGAAAGGGAAGCTTTCTCCTGCAAAGGTGACTTTGCACATTCCTCTTTCACTTAAATCCAATTCATTTGCAAGTCATGGCAACAACTTCTTGATATCATGGTCCTCTTCCAGAACAAAGGACAAACCACCACCACACAATTAACTAGATGGTCTCTGAGGTTTTTCTGACTCCAAACTAACCTGATACTCAATGCCCTTCAGTCTTGCACTTCTATTAATTTCTAGATATTTTGTCTGAGTCTACAGTTGACTTTCTCCACAAGTCATCACTGAGTCCTCAGTTTGAGATGATTTTTCTTGCTTCAAATCTTGAAGACAATATCATAGTTCTCTTATGCTATCATTATTTCATATTACATATTTGTCTACTTGTCTGCCCCTCCTTATAAACTCCATGAGGGCAAAAGCCTCATCTTAATTGACTTGGTTGTTTCTCTCTCAATTAGAACAGCACTTTGTCTATAGTAGGTGCTTTATAATTGCTCACTGAATGAATGCACAAGGGATGGATCCCCTACTTTTCTCTGTAGTGTGTATATCTGTCCCTCAGGAAAACTAAATTGTGCCAAAGATAGTATATCGTGTCACTTGGGTACTGTTTTATAGCCGCAGAATATTAGAGTTTTAAGGGACCTTGGAGATCATCTAGTCCTAATATTTCATTTGAAAGATGATTATACAGAGCAGAACATTCTCTTTTGTTGAATATGTCCTCAGCTAACCAGAATACTCTGGCTAAGCAATCAATAGAAAACCACCTGAGCCTTTTCATAGGTTTAAGAGTGATATATCCATTATCTGCAGCACCGTATTCTTGAAAGTTTGGTTACCTTTCCATGCGAACTCTCAGACCAATAGAAGTTCTTCATAGAGTGTAATGTAATGATATCACACTTCCAGCTCACCTTTATTACAGAAGGAGAAAAAATGTGAAACCTGGATTAAGGAAGTGCAGCTTGGAGGATAGCTTTATGTGTTATTACTTCCAAGAAAATAGATCATAGATCTGGTGAAAGAAATAAGATCCTCAAAATGAGTATGTTTATTATTTTTAATGTTTAGACTTTGAAAAACAAGTGTTGTCTCCCCTGAATGCCTAGGGCAATCTGCTCTGGCATCCAGCAATCAATCTTACCTTAGGGATCCATTGAACATATGCACATTCCATCAACAGAATTCTGCCAATATAAAACTTCTCTCCAGGGCTTCAATATAACCCTATTTGAATGCTGAGAAGATGCTCCTAATTGCTTATTATAACATTAGACAAAGAGATTTCAAGTCCCATTTGGACATAATGAGTTTGTTGGGTCTCTGCCTTATGTAGGACCAAACCCCTACAAACAGAGCCCTTGGCTTGAATGCTATAATGGAGTTAACCTTGAATCCTTAAATAGCATAGAATAAAGCAATACCTTCTTCAGTGAAGCATCTGCCTGTCACCTTATGTTATCTCATCAAATAGAGGTAAAAATAATTATAATTATGATGGTAATAATAATGAGGAAGAGGAGGTCAGCCATGATAATAATGCCTCCATTGCCATACTACCCATCATCATCCAGAATTAAAAATCCTGTGCAAACCAGATACCACACATGTTCACAGGTATTTGGGGGAAAATCTGTATTTTTATTAGAAAGAGAAGTTTGAATGACCCAAGCAAGTAAAGAGATTTTTTGAGGATATATAGCAGGTTAGTAGCAAAAATAAGAGACAATAATAAAAATATATAAATACATAAAAATAATTTTTTAAAAATAGGAGACCCAGAAAGGGCTGTTAAGATTTTCTAGTCCAAGCCTTTCATTCTGCAGATGGAGAAATGGAATGACAGGATTTAAGTTAAACAACTTGATCAAGGTGATTCAAGTAACAAATAGCAAAGTCAGCTTCAGAAATCAAATCTTCTGACTCTAAACAAACCATTCTCTATGACAACCTGCCTCCTTCCCACTTCTTTTCCCACTATCACCCAGGACTGGAAAGAACAATAGATTATCATCCCTTGAAAAAATGTATTTAAAATTAATTTGGGGTTTGAGGAACACCTGTTTGAAGCTAACAGGTGGACTCCTGGCCTGTTCCAATGTGGTCTTTGCTTAAAAAATTCCCATTTGCTTATGGTTACCAGATAATAGCCCAAGCCCTGGAGGCTCTGTTTAATCATAAATGAGGGACCTGTTAGCACAGTCATATGGAGTGGCCACAAACAAAAGGGGTAAAGGAAAGTAACAGGATTGTATTTGATTTCTAAGTGGAAAAAATTAGGGCCATTTAGGTGCTTGTGATTTCATCCATTTATGCTGTAATAAAGCACAAGTGATTTCCATTGACTGGCAGCAGTACCCAGATGGCTGAACAAGGGGAACAAAGATGAATGGGGTTCTAATGGAAATCACAGTGAGACCCCAGGGCTTTTCATTTATGGCTTAAACTGAAATTGGCCAAAACTTGGAAACACAAAACATAGGTGTTGTAGGAAGAAGACTAAAAATACAGAAGTATATAAACTTTCTAGTAGTGTGCAAGGAAATGGAATTCAAATTGTAGAATGGAAATATTTTCATTTTACTCTTAGTTCATGAAGATGGTATTTGCATATCTTGTCCAAGGTTGAGAATTAATTCAACTGTTGTAAAATCTAATGCTACCCTCAAGTCACCAAATACTGGTCTGATTTTCAGGAGCCAAAGTTTGTCAGTTAACAAATTATGATTCTTGGTTAGTTTATGAAGACTTAAAACTTTTGCATGAATGGAGTGTTTACTGATAAATTATTATCATCATCACAAAGCTCAAAGAAAATATTTTGCTTCTCATTGATTATAGTGGAGTAACATTAGATCATTTTTCTACAATGTTGGAAGTTTCATAGAGCATTTTTCTCAATTAGTCTGGAAGTTGTTCTGCAAAGTACTAATCAAGTGTCTTCCTGGCATGGAGGTAATAATGCAGGGTTTCAAAGGTTATGACAGTGGGAGGCAAGCTCTGGCAAGCTTTTTCAGGCTGAGAGTACAGGGTGGCAACAGATTGTGCTGGCTTTCAAGAACTGGACTAACTAGGCAGGGAGACGCTTATTATTAGTCAGCTGGCCATTCAGAAAGCTACCTGTTTCCACTTCAGGCCATGAAACAATATTAGATAATCCTCAACCCTATCTATGCATCCCTTCTTTTCCTGAAGTGGCAATGTCAGAGTAGTGAGAAAAAGTTCAGAGTATCCAAAAATGCTTACACACATACATACATACACACACACACACCTCTCTCTCTCTCACACACACACACACACCTCTCTCTTTCACACACACACACACACACACACACACGCACACACACATACACACGCAGTGACCAAGAGAATGACAATTACTCCTGACCTATATGCTTACTTTCAAATCTATATAACATTTATTTAAAGATAATCTATAGAGTTATTGTGGTCATCCATGACAAAGCTATTCAAAGGGAACAGATAAACTTTTTCAAGCAATGTTATATAGTAGAACACAGCTATACCATTATGCAAATGACTAAAAGATGTAGAGAAAGTAAGATTCCACTATTGTTTATTGATCCTAAGAAAGCACTTGATTAAGCAGAACAAAATGTCTACTTCAGGGCTCTCCTCCAACAAGTTCTAACCCTTTTATATATGAAAATCATGTGAAATTCCTCCAAAGAAATAACAATAATGATAACCTCACATTTTGTGAACCTCTGATCATTAATATCAGGTAATGATACAGTCTTACTTGGAGACCTGTGCTTACTAAAGGTAACAGACACTGTCACAGAAGAGAGATCAATTAACAATTAAAAAAAATCAATACTTTTAAACACCTACTAAGTGGCCTTAAAATAAGTGGTTGTAAACACCTACCACACACACATCTGTTATAGAAGGCAGAAGAAAAATAAATAAATATATACATATAGTACTTATATACATACATACATGCATATTTTTAATTATATGTACACATACAAAAATGTATACCCCCCAAAAAATAACAAGGTGAGTAATTTAAGGACTCATGCCATTTGAGCTGAATTTTGAATGACCCTATGCTTTCTAAGAACCAGAGTTGAGCAAAACTGAATTCTGGGCATAGAAGAGACACTGTGCAAAAGCACAGGAAAAAGTCATAAAGTATATCTCTGAGGGATGGTAAGTAGGTTAATTTGGCCCAATGGAAAAATTAAGGTGAATCATTTATAACAAACTTATAAATATAGGCTGGAGCTATATTATTAAGGGATTTACATTTTAAGCAAAGTAGTTATCTAGAAGTAAGAGGGAGACACCAGGGTTTATTTAGTAGGGGGAGTAATTTGGTCAGGGTGGTGCTTTAGAAATATTACTTTGGCAGTTATAGGAAAAACAGAATGGAAAGGGGAGAGACTTGAGACAGGGGGACTAATTTGTAAGCTATTGCATCAGTCCAGATGAGATATAGAAAGGGATAGTTGCCTTGTGAGTGGAGATAATGAGACAGATATGCATATGTGTGGAATTGATAAAACAACAATATTTAGGTCTAAGGAACTATATGGGAAATTTATATGAAATCATTTTGAAAAGCAATATGTTTTACAAAAATAAGGTTTTATTTTTGATGCTTCTCTATTCTGTAAGTATTAGACTTTGGGTGGCATAGTGGATAGACTGCCAGGCCAAGAGTGAAGAAGATTTATCTTCTAGCTATTTGACCCTGGGCAAGTCACTAAATCCTGTATGACTCAGCTGTGCATCTGAAAAATGAGATGAAGAAGGAAATGGCAAACCACTGAAGTTCCTTTGCCAAGAAAACCCCAAATGAGGTCACAGAGATGCAGGCACGACTGAAACAACTTGAGGACAACAACAAATTAAATTTTGAAGTGTCTATTGGTAAGCTGGAACACCCTCATGAACAGAAACTAGAATAGTGATGGCCTAAATTCGGGAAGATTGAGTAAAAAAAAAAACTGGGATTGTTTTTCTTCAATGTAAGACTAGTTGTTTTGTAGACTAAGCTGTCATATAGAAAAGTTATGATATTTTTCATTATTTTCCTGTTTAATCCTAGGGCCCACAACTAAGTCCTTTTGGTAGAAGTTAAAAGGAAGCAAATATAACTCTACCACAAATAAAAACTTCCTACCAATTAAAGGTGTCCAAAAATGAAAGATGTTGCTTATGAGATAGTGAGGTTCTGGTCCCCCAAAGTGCTTAAGTGAGGACCACACAAAACGTATTGTGTACATTGTATATAGAATTAATTATTAATATAAGGATGAAACTAAAGTATCTCTAAGGATCCCATAGATCTTTAGGGAATTCAGATACAGCTACAAGACTTTCTGTCAACAATTTCATTGCTTGGGATTCAGAATAGAGAAAGTACATAGTAAGGATTACCAAGAGCTGAGGACTGAGATCCAAAGGATGGGGAGCAGGAAAGCTGAGCAGATGATGGATGTCTGTTAATAATAATGTATAATCAATATGATTAACCATTGGGCTACAGAGGGAACTGAGACCATTGGGAAATATAAGAATATAAGTATTATTTTTGAGAAGAACCTTAAAAATGAGTGAGATGTTAATATGAAGAGATTGAGAAGGGAGAGAAGAAAAGGAAATGAATTCCAGGCAAAGAAAAGGAGAGGAGGAAGTTAAGAAGCAATAAGTAGTTCATTTATTGAACATGGTCTATTTCAATAATCAGTTAACTGGTTTCCTTGTGTCTAATCTCTCGGTCTTCCAATCTATACTGTGCTCTTTTGCCAGATCAATCTTCAATATGCCACAGCCCCATTTACAAGCCTTTTATGCTCCCCAAAGTTTATTAATTTAAGTCCAAACTCTTTAGCCTGGTACTCAAGGATGTCCACAATGTAATCCCAGATTATCTGTTTAGTATTATTTTCTTTTTTTACACTATGGAAACTCTATGCTCCTGATTGTTGCTGTTCATTCATTTCAGTGGTGTCTAACACTTTGTGACTCCATTTGGGGTTTTCTTGCTGAAGACACTGGAGTGGTTTACTATTTCCTACTGTAGCTCATTTTATGAGGAAACTAAGACAACAAGGGTAAGTCACTTGCCCAGGACACCACAACTAGTAAGTATATGAGGTCGTATTTAAACTCATTAAGATGACTCCAGGCCTGGCCCTCTGATAATCACTTAGAAAGTTAAGGTGTTCCATTTCTGGGTCTAATGTTCTGAAGAAAGTGCTGAATACTGACAGTGCATTTTTTCTATGGTTCTACATTCTGTACATCCCAAATTTGTTCTTTTCCCATGAATAATATCTTTGGCTATTCAGTCTGTCACTATTTTCCCAACCTGTCACTCCCATGGTCTCAGTTCCTTCTGTAATTCATCTCAAACCAATGGTTAATCATACAGATTATGCATTTGCATTAAGAGACATTCATCATCTGCTTGGCTTTCCTGTTCCCCATCCTTTGGATCTCAGTCTTCAACTCTTGGTAATCCTTACTATGTACTTTCTCTATTCTGAATCCCAAGCAATCAAATTCTTGAGAGGAAGTCTCATAGCTCTGATATCTGAATTCCCTACAGATTTATGGTTTTAGCATCAATTCTGCACTAATAATACTTTGCTAGATTTTATTGACTTTATCATTGTGCATGATGTGGCTCTTCCCAACTTTCTCTTCCCTCCCCAAACCTCCAAATGCATAACTGTCCCCTCACTCTCACCAGAATACTTTACTTCCTACTTCACTGACTAGGTCAAGTCCATGTAACATGGATTCACTCAACTCTCATCCGACATTCTGTCTAATCCTATATTCCTCTCTATGCCCTCATTCATGCAGCCATTGCAATTTTTTTCTTCAGGGTCAGAATATGAGGTAGTTCTATTCATTCCTAGTATTCACCTCTTCAGTGTGTATTTGATCCACCCCTAGCCAGTTTTCTTCATAATTTTCTTTGCTGTCTCTGCCTCTCATTCTTCATTTTTTCTCTGTCACTGTATGGCACTGTCTCTCTCTTTTTTGTTGATAATTCTATTCATTTTATGAACCTAGACAAGCCTTACCTTCCTTAAAATAACTTTCCTTTGACCCCTTTATTCATCTAATTCTTGCTTTTAATCTAACAGTACTTTAGGAACCATGGCCCACACTAGCTATCTCTATTTCTCTTCAATCTTTTTACTTTCTCTTATACATTATCTTACATGTCTACTATTCTAAAGAAACATTAAAGTGACTAATTGCTTTATTGCCAAGGACAAATGATTTTTATCATCCACCTGCTTGAACTCTACAGTGTTTGATATTTTTGAACAAATCTTTCTTTAGACTGTCCTCTGCATTAAATTATTTGTCTCTCTATTCATGTGATTTTCCTTCTATATTTGACCTCTCTTCTTTCTCCTACACTCTTCATGTTTTCCCCCATTTAGTAGAATGCAATCCAGCAAGAATTTTTAAGTGGCTACCATGTCCAAGACACTCTGTAGACCCTGAGGTTGCAAAAAGAAAATGAAAGAAAACTGCACCCTTAGCAACAAGACTATATTGTTGGGCCTCTTTTCTCCTTTCTTTAGATCATTGTCTTGGTGATTTCATCTACTTCCATGGCTTTGCTTGTCATCTCAATGCAGTTGATTCCCAAATCTTCATCTGTAGTCCACAACTTTTTCCAGGAGTGTTAGTTCTTGCATTTCCTATTGTCTTCTGGTCGTCAGTTGCATTGATGTTCTGCAATGCCTCAGATTCAACATTCTTAATATTAATCTCATTATTTTAACCCTTTCCCAAAGTCTTTACCTCAAAGAATATCATTTTGTTAAAATGATAAAAATCTCATAGCTATCTATTACCTTTACCTCTTCCACTCCCACACCTCCAACAAATTGTTGAATTATGTTCATTCTGCCTCCTCAATATCTATTACATCTGCCTACTCTTGCCAATCCTCATTGCATCACCCTACTTCAGGCACTCTTCAGTTCTGACAAGGTTCACAACAAGAGCCTCTTCATTGCTCTCCTTACCTCTGGTTTCCCACTTCTCAGGTTATCATTCACACTGAAGAACACATCATCTTCCAAGCATGTGTCTCTGGTCACCTCACTGATTCCTCTATAATCTGATTCTACCTTACTGTTTCAATTTTATCTTATGCTATCACTTAAACATATCTTCCTTTCTAATTAAATTGTTCTCTTCACCATCTCTTCATTTTGTCTTGCCTTTTGTCATCTCTTCTTTAAGTTTTTGGAATAGACAATTTCATCTCCTATCAAGTTCTACTTGCTGAAATCCTCTGCTTGTTAAAAAAAAACTAACTCAGGTGATGATCTTCTTCTTCATACTAAGATAGAGGTCATTTCTTCCTTCTGGTTTCTCAAAAGATTTTGTTTGAAAATTTCCTTTGCATTTCTCACAGTCAGCTGTGTCTATCACATATTTGTGTAAACTATCTCTATAATCATCAATAGTAGATTATAAGTTCCTTAAAAGTAGAGACTATAATATTTAACCTTCATATTTCTAATGACTAGAGCATTGCCTTACATATCTTAGGCACTTAATAAATGTTTGTTTTATTGAATAGAAACATTTCTATGCACACAGAAGACAGTGAATAAACATTTATTAAGTATCTACTATGTGCCAAGCACTTTGCCAAGTGCAGAGGATGCAAATATGAAAAAGAATTGCAGGCCCTGCCCTCAAGGAGCCTATAATCTAATAGGAGAAGATGACACACAAGAAGTCAGATGGGGGGAATGGAATGGGAGAGAAGGAACCCTGCAGAGGGGGATGGTGAGGTTCCATCCAAAGAAGGGTAGTCAGGTGAGAAATGAATGAGCCAAGAGATTGCTTTAAATAGTTACATTGGAAGGTGTTCTTAGCAGCAAAGGGTACTAAGAGTAACAATGAGGTATAAGTCCCAAGGCTGAAGAAATCGCAAGAGGTCAGTTCTCTGAAGATGAGGTTCCTGGGGGGACACAATGGAATCCATTACAAAGGAGTGCAGCCAAGTTGGAAAAGAAGAGATAGCTGGCTCAGGAGCCCTTTTAAAATAAAGGCATTGGGAGGATAAAAGTTAAACATTCTAATATTTTTAAAATGAGTCAAGTAACTCATTTTACTTTCTGATAAACTTTCCCTCACCTCCACTCTGAAGTTAGAATCAAAATATTGCATATTGGAGTTGATTCTACTGTTATACAAGGTACAAATTTCATTCTCTGGAGCTACTTGTGGTGAAAGGCTTGCAAAGGTATACAAAGAGCTGGTTGAGTACGGTTCCTATCTCTGCCTGTCATGCCTACATACAACTTATGTTATATACTTTAGATTGATGCTCATTAGACTCTATGCTTACCACATAATTCATCTGAAAATCACCAACAAGCTCAACTAATTCAAGTTTATCCATGTAGAACCACTGTTGGGTTCACTGGTTTGGAAAACTATAATTATTCTTTATTCTTTGGCCAGAAACCCCTCTGCTCTCAACCCAGGCAGACAGTCAGACCAAGTTCAGTCCTGGAGGAGTCTGGCTTCCCTCTTTCTAGGAGGAATTAAATTCCCTTTCCCCACACATTTTACCTTGTTGAAATCTAGCCCTAGTGATTTAGGGACATATTTATTATTTATAGTTTATATTATAGTTCATATCTAAGGATCCCTTTAAAAAGAGAAGATTAGAAAGGTGCTCAATGTAACATACACACACAAAGAAATGTTGAATGTAAAAGACTCACTGAACATAATGAATGACTTAAAATAGTCTTCATTATAAACTTAACTTATGACAACTGAGACAATCTTCCAAAATTCATAAATATATATACATATATATGTGTCTATATGTATGATTTCATATGCATATATTAAGTTGTATATATACATATATACATGTACAGATATACTGATTCAAGCATGTATATATATATGCTTCAGACACTTTCATTTTACATATATAAATATATATATTTATGTAATTTATGTAATATTATTTGATAATAATATTTATGTAACATTATTTGAGTTGGAGTTAGAGGTCCTGTTTTTCAATCTCAGCTCAGTCATTTCATGCCTAAGTAAGGACATCATTTCATCTGTCTAGGCCTCAGTTTCTTCATGTACAAAATGAAGGAGCTGGCCTAAATGGCACCTAAGGTCCCTTCAAGTTTTAAATCTAAGATCTTAATGTATTTTTGGTTAAATTATATTCATAGTTTTTTTTTATAATAAATGATTCTTTTTGGAGAAACCTGGAAGAGCATGTAGATGAGAAGTCGTGTAGAAGTTAGAAGAAGTAGAAAGTCACAAGAACTGCTCCTTTTTGCACTAGTTGAACTAAAGTTCAACCACTTCTCCCATTTTCTGGAAACTCATCTTCTTCTGCTGGCAAAATAGTGCTATGGTAGTAGATGAGCAATATCTATAGCCTTTCCATACCAGGTGAAACATGAGGGTGAATGTGTCTGTGTGGGTATGTGTAGGGGGTGCAATCCAAATAAGCATCATAAGACCTGTAAAAGGAGTGGAGAGAATCAGAATCACAGAATGAGACATAGAGGTAAGCAGAGAGAAACCAAGACAGAGACAGAGATAGAGAGACAAACACAGAAACACCGAGACACAAAAACAGAGAAACAGAGTCAGAAAAAGGGTCAGAGACAGAGAGACAAAGACACAGAGAGACATACACAGAAACAGAAAGCCAGAGAGTAGAGGAGAGAAAAGAGATAGGAGAGATAAAACCATTTTGCCCAGCACCCCACTATAATCACCTTCTCTTCTACTGGCTTACCTGCTGCTAAAGCAATTGTTCTGACAGACTTATGGGTCTCAGGCTGGTGTTTAGAGCAAAGAAATCAGGGTCTGGGGAACAGTAGAGAGGAATGGTCCTACAACCCAATAGTGATTAGAGCTGTCTAAAAATAGTTGGGAGGGGAAACAAATCTTATCTAAGACCCTGCAAAGAAAAAAAAAAGTTTGCTTTAACATCTTATCTAAGAGCCTTGTGCTGTCAGGGCAAAATAAGGCTGTGCTTGGCATGACCTTAGAAACCATTGATCTTAAAGGTTATAAACAATACCCAGCTGGGCCATTGGTCTGTGTCCTAGGATTAAGAGATTCCCCCAAATTTATATTCCCCTTTCCAGTATATTGCTGCCAATAAAGAAACCCACTTTTTCCCTTCTATATTGAACTAGGTTATATGTGATCATTAATCACAGACTCTCCCCAAGACTACCATCATAAATACTGCATCTGCATAAAATTCCCTGCTGAAATTGCCTTGCCATCTTTTCAGCCAGCTATGAAAAAGCAGGGACAACATGAAGAAAGATGGGCTAGGCAAGGAGAAAAGAAACAAAGAGAGAGAGGATGCTGGCTGCTTTGGATGCATCTCGAGGGGCTGGTTTGCATCAAACAACTCTGGTTCATTTCCCACCTCCCTCCCCCCCCAAGCTTTTTGCTGTATTCTGGTCACTTACCTTATCTGAGTGCTTCATTTATGTCCCTATGGTTGTATATGTACAAAATATGCATTTTCAAGTCATGTTTTCAAAATAGCATTCAGATATTTTCAAAAAACAGATATGTTTCTAAAAAATTTAATATGCATTTCAAGTGGTTTCTGTGCATCAACAAATAAATCCAAACAATCCTTACCTGTTAAAAACTTGAGGATTCGATGAGTGAATTATTGAGGCAGGAACATTGTCTTTCCCTCCATGCCTTTCCTATACCTCTTTGCCTTTTTGGACACTTCAGTATTCATTAGTTCTTTTATCAGAGGGTGGGTGGAGGAAGTAGAGTTCAGATAAGTTAATTTTGCTCCTTGTTCACTGCTCTGGTAAGAGGTTTATTGGATAAAGAGGTTGAAACTATTAACTACAATGTAGTTCAGAGATTAATTATCTGGGAATTTGTTTACCTCCACGGTGGTATGGCTTTGAACATAGGCAGAGCAGGGAGCCTCCTTTGTGGTGTGATGTCAAGGGATAAGGAAGAGTTTGGGCAGAGGTGCAGTAGAAGGACAAGATAGGAATCAAAACTATCTAGGATGGAATTCCAGGTCTCCTACTTACTATCTATGTGGCCTTGGGCAATTTAAATGATTATAAAATGAGGAGATTGAACTAGATGAGCTATGATACTATGAACCTAAGTCACTTAGGCTCCCTGGACCTCACTTTTCTTCTATGTAAAAAGGGGGGGGGGCAGGATTTGACTAGATGGCCTCAGAAGTCTCTTCTAGCTCTAAAGCTATGGTGTAGTGATTCCTATTCTCCCAAAATACTCCCTTCCCCCTTAACTTCCAAAATACTTTTGCCTTTTCAGCCTTTAATAGCTAGTGTGCTCAACTCAGCTCTCCATTCCATCTTGTTATTGTTACTAAATGTTTCTTCCTAAAACTCAAATCTGGTCATATCACCCCCTTGTTCAAAAGTGTTCAAAATACTTTTTATATCACACATTCTTGTTTGGCGGAAAGGGCCCTGAAAAGTCAGTCAAGAGAGCTGGTTAATAGTCCTTTATGTGTCTCCTTAAATAAGGCAGTTAATTGCTCAGCTAAACTCATCTGCTTTACATTAAAAAAGGAAATAAACTGATTTGGAATATCCCTAAAATTCCCTCCAGCTCTGAGAGTGCATGTTCTGATGGATGAAACCAAGCTCTTTAGCCTGGAATGCAAGGCTTTCTAAAATTTGATTCCAGCTTACCTTTCTTATTTTTTCTCATGCTATATCTAATGATGAACACTGTTTTTTCCATTAAACTGTACTACTTGCCATCCCCCAAAGGTAAGAGAAGAAGGTTAGCGGAAAGAACCCTGGATGTAAAGAGAAAGGAAGTATATCTGAATTCTCAGCTCTATAACTTACTACCTGTGTTATGTTTAGCAAGCTTCTATTATTCTTTGGGCCTCATTTTTCTTATCTAGAAAATTAGGGAATTGAACTAGAAGTGGTCTCCAAGGTTCTTTTAAATTATATAACCCTATGCCCTATGCTCTCCACTTCTCTTTTAATCTCTGCATTCCCTATATTTGGAGTTAATTCTGTCACCCTTCTCAGTGTATTTAAATACTCTTGACCATTCAAGGCAAAGATCAAACTTTCCTTTCTCTGTGTACCCTTCACTGATTTCCCCACCCTCTCTAACTCCAGTGGGGTGTGATATCTTGCCAAGATATTTCAATGTCTTAATAGTGGGCATCATGTCATTGTAACAGGTCAGGATTAGATTGAAAGGTGCTATCCTGGGATGGGGAACCTGCAGCCTTAGAGCCTCACATGTCCTTCTAGGTCCTTGGATGTTTTCTTTTGACTCCGTTTAAATTTTACAAAGTAAATCCTTTTATTAAACAGATTTGTTCTATGAAGTTTGGATTCAATCAAAGTGCCACACTTGAGGAATTAGAGGGGCATGTGTTGCCTTGAGGCCACAGATTACCCACCCTTGCATGCATTAAACACAGGATATTCTGGGCCTAACCCAGGAAAGTACAGCTTTGGATGAGCTTTTTAAATGAGTATTTTATTTTTATTATTTTCTAAATGAAATCAAAAGACTGAGTTTATTTTTTTTACTTCAGTCTTGACCATACCATCCTGAGAGGTGAATATCATTCATATTTTCTTCAAGGTCACGACCTAGCCTATGATGACTACACATGTGTGGAAAGGACAGAGATGCAATGACATTTCATTTAATGGATCATATGGAAACAAATTTCCTCAGAAGATCCATGAAGCATTTGTGTCTTCTCCCTACAGAGCTCCTCAATCAAGTCATATGCATAATAGAGAAAACTAAATGCATTAGGTAAGTCTAAAAGAGGACTGAATTTGAATGTGGGGAGATAAATTGACAACATAATATTTTGTTTTTCCTGCCTCTACTTCTCCCTCTCTAAGCTCTTTGACAGGGCAGTGATAATATCCTGGGGACTTAGGTCCCCTCACGGGGGAAACCTCCTCAGGTATGTTTTGAGGGACAAAGATTCAATTAAGTGCATGCACCCATTAACAAGATAGGAAGAATAGCTAGAATTAAGGTAGTTGACCCATGATTACAACAAGGAAAACTAATACTTAATGACACTCTGCCTTTTCCACCCATTATTCTTCAGAAGAGACCTTCTCTAGTCCACTTTGAGATCCTAATTTACATCACTGTAAAGCTGTTTAACCCTAATGCCTTCTGAGTGAAGTTCTTTGCCTGCTATGTCCCAAATAGGAGTGACAGATAATTAATTTCTAGATTTTTTTTTTTGCCCTGTCTGTCACTTTGGAGGGCAGCAGTAAGAGTGGAGGGGGAGGTCCATTGGAGACTGGAAGGCCCACCAGATGAATTGATATTAACCTTTTATGAGTTACTTCTATCATTTTGATAAAATATACAGTAAGTCCTTATAGGTGATCTTAAATGAAATCCATATAGGTAAGTGATGAATATGAGTGGCCCATGCAATGGCATATGTTGGATTTGATTGCAGAATCTAGACACACTTCAAAGACCTTGTAAGAATGTGACTCCATTTATAAAGTGCAAAGACAAAGCGTGAATGACTGTGTTAAGAACATGAAAGAAGCACAAAGAGTTTTTCCCCTTTTGTTGAGTAGAACGCATATAAAGGAAAGCAATTTAAATAATTAACAATGTGGACCAAGTAAATGCAGATAAATAAAGTACTTCTTATGCATGGATTCTAGTTTTTCTTGCCCAGGTAAAATTGTATAGCACAACTAGCCAGTATTGGAAAGTCCTTCATGTATCTCTTTTGTATCTCTGTTTTTGTGTCTCCGTCCTACCTGACTTCTTACTTAAGCACCTGTCCTCTATCTCAGGTACTAATAATTTCTTTCTAGGTAAGAGTGACTTAAAAACCTACTGACCTTGTTTTTCAAGCTCTCTGCTTCTCCCAGATGCATACTTCCCTATACTGTGCTATGTATATGACCTGCTCTGATTGACAGACCAAGCTAAAAGCAAGGCTTACTACAAAGCTAAGCTTTCTTGATACAATATGGTTCATTACATGAATGATAGGTGGGGCAAGAAATAATCACAGTGGGGGAGATTTACAGTCTGGGTCCTGAATGGAATGTGGAAATTAAGATTATGAAAGAGGTCTGCTGGTTGAGCATGTCGACCCACTTCTTGGCCATTCATGACTGACCTGGCCAGAGAAGCTCTATCACTATGTCCAAGGTAGTTAAAACAAATGAAAAAGCAAAAAAAAAATAACATATTTGCATTTTTGTTGCATCAGGAAAGTAAAATTAAAAAAAAATCTTCAAACTGACTCATAGAGTTGGAGCTTAAAGACAATATTTAGTTCAACTTCATGATTTTAACTATGATGAAACTGTGGTAGACAGAAAAAAGTGACTTTTGCAGGATTATACAGCTAGGAAGTGTCTGAGATAGACTATGGTTACAAGTAGTCTTGATTTGCAATCCAGTGATTTCTATCCACTGCAATCTACTCCCTATACAGCTATATAAAAATATTTTATTATAGATGCTTATTTTATGTAAAGCTAAATGTTACTTAACTATGGTTCTTTTATAAATCTTAATATTCACATTTGTTCAATTTTTTTAAAAAGAAAGAGAAAATCTCATTTTCATTGATCTCCAAGGGTAAGACTTGGTTTTAAGTACACGTTTCTGTATCTGTTACAATATTTGCTACTATATAATCCATTTACTCTTTTATTCCCTTTTTAGCTACAAGTAGTGAAAACAAAGTATTCATGCTGAGAGGTCCTGAAAGAGATTGATAGAAGGAGGATATATCTGGGAGTATGAACTCCATACTTGTGGAAACTATTGCCCAAGGAGTTTATGGAGTCTGTATATGGACTCAGTAGGTGAAAATATTACCCTAGCAGAGATTCTGATTGGATTGATATGTTTTAGGCATACAAGGCTTAGGTAGTGGATGGAAATCGCACAGGGAGGAAGATGGGGGATGGAAAACAAAGCTTGGGAGCTAGAAAAAGAACGGAGAAAAAAATGGGAGCGGTAAGTTATATTTCCCTGTTAGAAATTACAGCAGGAGACATTAAAAGACTTTAAAAGACATAAAAGACTTTAAAAGAAAACAAGACTTTTTATATTTGTCTATACTTCCCTTCCTGAGTTGCAGTGCCTTAACAATATTGAGGCTTTGATATTCATCTGGTTGTTATATTTACAACCATTTTTTTTCTATCCACTAACCAACAGTGTCATTTTAATAAACCAAGAGAGTGGAGATGATGGAGAAAATCCAGTAGATGAACCTTTATAATAGATCATGGAAAGAGAGTGAAACTGCCACCCCTCTCCAAATGTGTAAAAGAAACAGAAGAAATAGATGGAGAATGAGGTAATCAATTCTAGTCTTTGGAGGAAAGTTAGTAGTCTTAGGAAATGGATGGTGAGATTACTTACTGCTAGATTTAACTACTTTTTATTGGCCTTGAATTCTATTTAAGTAAATTTATTGTGATTTACTAAGATGTCATAAATAAGTGTCATGGACCTGGGAGTAGCCAAGAGAAAACTGCCCAAAGTAGAGGAGAGTAAAATAGGATAAAGACTCAGAGGCTCAATTCCCAACCTGAGAGATAAGATCACAGCAAAACCCAGTGTTGAGAAGGAGCTCAACATAACATTTCCCTGGCACCAATCACTTTCTATAACACCAAAACTGATGATAAATTGAATGCATGCAGTTACAAAATTTGTTAGGGGGGATCTAATCCACTACAGTCTTCCTTTCAGAAATTCCCTTTATTATATCCTTAACAGATGAAAATTAAGCCCTTCCTTGAATATTTTAAGGTAACAAGACAGCTCATTCCATTTGTTATATCTCTAATCATTAAGAGAAGCAGCTTTGTGGCACAATAGAGAGAGCACTGGGTTTAGAAACAGGAAGACTCATTTTCCTGAGTTCAAGTCTGGCTCAGACACTAACTAGTTGTGTGATCCTGGGCAAGTCACCTAACCTGCTTTGCCTCAGTTCCCCACTGATAAAAATAAGCTGGAGAAAAAAATGGCAAACCATTCCAGTATCTTCACCAAGAAAAACTCAGATGGGGTCACAAATAATTGGACATGACTTAGACAACTGAACAATAATCATTAGAAAGTATTTTCTTATAATGCACTGAGATCCTTCTCCTTATGACTTTCACTCTTTGGTCATATGACTGACCACTACCTCACATAGAGATAACTTCTAATTACTCTGTCCATATGATCAGAACAGGCTAGTAAAAGAAATTCACTTTTCCTACTGATACCTTGAATACCTGCCATGAATTTTTTCATTTAGTCTGTAAATTTATTTATAGGTATGGTGGTATGGCTCTATTTTCTCTTAGAAATTGTATTTAGTTGTGGGCAAGAGAAATATGGTTTAATATAGAGGGAATAACAGTTTAGGTCTTAGAGCAAAGGAAAAGTTTTAAGGGTTCAAATATATACATATGATTAAGCTAAATACAGATTGGTATTTCATTGAGGAAGCTTCGGTAACCTCTGGCAGGATGAGGCAAAAGTCATCATGTTGAGGTATGTAGATGAATATGATTGTGTCTTGTTCAGAATGATAATATATGTATTTGTGTGGGGAGACTAAAAGAATGGGAGTTTGCATGTGGAAATGTATGTGGAATCTGTCAAAGGAAAAATGATGGTTGGTGGTTAGGGTGCCAGAGCAAGCACAAGCATATCTGAACAATAAGATGTACATGTGGGTGAATCCCTAAGGTAAAGAGTAAAACATGAAGGAAGTAGTGAAAAGGGGAAAAGGTAAATTTAGAACACTGTCTGGCAGTCTGAGACAGGTTGTTCCATTTTGACATGAACTGCTTTTGCCTCATTATTTTATTTTTTTTAAAGCAATTGGGGTTAAGTAACTTGCTCAAGGTTACATGGCCATTTATTTTGTGTGGGTGTTAAGTATCTGAGCCCAGAACCGAACCCAGGTATCCCAAATCTGGGGCCAGTGCTCTTACTCACTGAGCCATCTGGCTGCACCATTGCCTCATTATTTTAGATACTTCATTATTTTCAATGCCAATTTGTTGGGATGGCTACCAAATAAATGAAGCAAATTTCTCTTTATTCATTTTTGATAGGCTGACGTTTCTGTGATGGGCTAACTTAATTTGATGATTGTTAGCTGGCAGCTTTTGCTGCCCCACATCCTTCTAGCAAGACTGCACTTAAGTGTCTCAGTCTGATATGGAGTATCTCTGGAAAGAAATTATCACCTTTGACCCACTTAAACCAGGGGATTCTTTCTATGTTTCAGCTGTAGCCCTCCATATGCCTCTTTCTTCTTGTGTAATCATTAGTAGAGATAAAGTATAGTTCATTACCATCCTCCATATGAAAGCCTTCCACATTCCAAGGAAATATAGGTATCTCTTGGAAGTGAGAATTCAATAACTTGGACCACACTAGCAAATAGAAAAATACAATAAGAATTAAAGTCATAAAGGAGGGATATGATTTTTAAAACTATAGGAAAAGAACTCTGTTTTCAAAAATTTACAATTTAAATTTGAACAATATGGACTAACTTAGATCTCCAGTAGAGGACTCCATTTAATGGGGTCAGTGAGACTGCTAGCCAAAGGGGACATTGTACTGGACAATGTACAGAGGGCACCTGACTAATCACTCTGGAGCTTTACTGAGCCTGCTTCTGGAAAAATATGATGAGGGAGCAGAATCAAGATGACAGAGTAGAAACAGAACTTCCCAGGGTCTCTAGCTCCCACCACCTCCAATTCATGTAAAAAGTGACTCTGAAAAAACTTTGGAACTACAGAACCCACAAAATGACACAAAGAAGCTAACCTCCTGCTGAGGACAGCCTGGCAGGCCGGAAGGAGGTGGCCAGCACAGCACTCTGGGAGGCGACCCCAGCCACACTGGAGCTGGAGGTTTTAGCCTCAGGGAAGCCAGAGCCAGTCCCTGGATGGAGGGAGGTCAGATCACCAGCAGCTGTGGCTGTTTCCATAATTATCAACCTATAGATGCTAAGGACAAAGGGAGAGGTCAGTGCAGTGTGGACTTGGGGATCCAGTAGTTCAGGAGTGGGGTCGGCCTTGGTTCCCATGGCAAGAAGCTGCTGAGGTGCCATGGCTGTGCAGCTGCAGCCACATGGCAGTTTCAGCTCTTGGCTTGAAGATTGTAGGGGGACCAAGCAACCAGTCTGAGGGGAAATCACTTTTGCTTTAACCTGCTTGGATCTGGATTGTTGTCTAGGGTGGAGGTCCTGGGGTGTGCGACCAGCTTGCCAGAACATATGAAGGATTCAGAGAGGGCACCCAACTAGTACTTTTGGCAGCTGAGAAAACCCCAGCATTTGGGACAAAGCTCCCCTGTCTGGTGGCAGATTCCTACTGTGGCAAAAAACCCCAAAGTCAAGTAATTGAGTAGAAGCATCAGCAGATAAAGGAATCAAAGCAAACAGATCAACCCAACTTTACACTCCCATTTGGGGGAAAAAAGGATCAAAGCATGGAATAGGAAGTAGACAGTAAAATCAGAACTCCTGTAGCAAATCTTCCAAAAAAAAAAAAGTACAAGCTGGTTACAGGCCATAGAAGACCTTAAGAAGGATTTTGAAAAGCAAATAAGAGTAGTGGAGGAAAATTTGGGAAGAGAAATGAGAACAATGCAAGAAAATTATGAAATGAGAGTCAACAAACTGACTGAAGACAGTTTTTTAACACCTTAAAAAACAGACTAACTCAAATGTCAAAAGAAGCTCAAAAAGGTAATGAGGAGAAGAATGCCTTAAAAAGCCGAATTTACCAGATGGAAAAAAAATCTCAAAAGCTCACTGAGGAGAATCATTCCTTCAGAATTAGACTAGAGCAAATGGAAGCTAAAGATTTTATGAGAAATCAAGATGCTGTTAAACAGATCCAAACAAACGGGAAAAAATAGAAGGCAATGTGAATTTCTCATTGGGAAAATCACTGACCTGGAAAATAGATCCAGTAGATATAATTTTAAAATTATTGGACTAACTGAAAGCCATAATCACAAAAAGAACCTAGAAATCATCCTTCAAGAAATTCTCAAGGAAAATTGCCCTGATGTTTTAGAACCAGAGGGCAAATAGAGGTTGAAAGAATCTACTGATCACCTCCTGAAAAAGATCCCAAAAAGAAAACTCCTAGGAATGTTATAGCCAGGTTCCAGAATACCCAGATTAAGGAGAGAATATTACAAGCAGCCAGGAAGAAACAATTTGAATATTGTGGAAAAAAAATCAGCATAACACACGATCTAGCAGCTTCTACACTGAGGGATCAAAGGGCTTGGAATATGATAATCCAGAGGTCAAAGGAACAGGGATTAAAACCAAGAATCACCTACCCAGCAAAACTGAGTATCATGTTTCAGGGAATAATATGGTCATTCAGTAGAATAGAGGACTTTCAAACATTCTTGATGAAAAAAAACAGAGTTGAATAGAAAATTTGACATTCAAACACAAGAAGTAAGAGAAGCATGAGAAGGTAAATAGGCAAAAGAAATCAAAAGGAAATTATCAAATTTAAATTATTTACATTCTACATGGAAAAACAATTATTGTAACTTATGAAACTTTTCACAGTATAAAAATAGCTGAAGTGAATAGAAATATACACAGACATACATATATATGTCTATATAGGAGAGCATATGGGTATATGAATACATATGTGTATATATGTCTACAGGTATGTGTTTCTGTACACATATGTCTATAGGCAGAGGGCACAGGACCAATTTAATAGGAACAGATGATACTTAGAAGGTGAAATTAAGAGGTGAGAGAGGAATATAATGAGAGGAGATGAGGATAGACAGCAGGGGGTAAACTATGTCATATAAAAGAGGCAAGGGAAAATGGTTACAATGGAGGGGAAGAATAGGAAGGCAAAAAGGAATGGGTCAACCTTATTCTCTTTGAATTTGGCTTAGGGAGGAAATGACATATACACAAAATAGGGTATCTCACCCTACAGGAGAGTAGGGGGGAAGGGGATGAGAGGGGGAATGTTGAAAGGGAGGGCAGGCTGGGGGGGAGGGAAATTGGAAGGACTCACTTTTGAAAAGGGACAGGATCAAAGTAGAGAACAGAACAAGTGGGAGGTGGGATAGGAGGGAGGGCAATATAGTCAGTCTTTTACAATATATCCACTATGGAAATGTTTTGCATAGCTACATATGTACAACCGATATTGAACTGCTTACCTTCCTAGTAAGGGTAGGTGACAAGGGAGGAAGTGAATGAATCTGGAATTCAAAGCTTTAAAATCAAATGTTTAAATATATATATATATATATATGTATGTATGTATGTATACTATTATTAATATTATTTTAGATGTAACTGGGAAATAAGATATACAGGCACTGGGGCATAGAGATCCACCATGCCCTACTGGAAAGTCTGAGGGAGTATGGGGGAAGATATGGGAGAGAGCAGATTGGAGGAGGGGATATCTAGCAGGATCACTATTTTGGGGAGGGGGGAGGGGAAAAATGGGGAGAAAATTTATAACTCAAAATCTTGCGGAAATGAAAAATGTAAACTACAAGTTAATAAAGCATTTGATTAAAAAAAAAAGAAATGTACGATGAGATGTAATTGACTCCACAGCAGAGTGTAATGCAAAGCAAAGGCAACTTCCCAAGGTTCAAAATACCAGCATAGGTGCTCTCCATTTTATTCAGTGAAAAATTAAGAACAGAGAAGATCAAAATGTGACATCATTCAAAATAAAGCATTTACTAAGTGTGATTCAATAATCTCCAAGTACCACCCCCAAGTGTGATTTAATCAAGTACTACCCCACCCCAGGATATTACATTCATTTAATCAATTACAAAATCCCTCTTCTAAATACTACTCCACCCCTAGGCTGCACATTCATTTAGTCCATCACAAAGCCCCTGTTCTCAAATGGAGATTAGTTTCCAATCATAAGTAAAGTACATTCATTTATTCAATCACAGAGCACAAAAAGGTCAAAAGTTCCCCACCCTTGAAGCACAATCGAATCTACCCCAGAGTTACAACAAGCTTAAGCACAGCATTTAATACCTAAAGAGAGGTCTTTTCTTCATCTTGACAGGAGTCAAGTTCTCAGCAATCTTTGTTCCTGGGGAGACAAAGCTTAGCAAGGCCACAAGATACATTGTCAGTGTCTTCATTAATTCATTCTCTGTCTGCAGAACAGCCCTAGGACCCCTGAAAACATTAGCAAAACCCCCTTACAGGATTTCTGTAAACATACAACAAGAAAATCCTTCTTCAGGGCTTCTGAACCAACAGCAAGGTTCACAGACCTCTGCAACAACAGGACTGTCTTTCACCAGTGGACAGAATTCACTCTCTGTCTACAGAACAGCCTCAAGAGCTCTGAACCAACAGCAAGGTTCCAGAACCTCTGCAACAACAGGACTGTCTTTCACCAGTGAACAAATCTGGCAAAACAACATCAAAACAGACAGACAAAGCACCAGCATAACAGCCATGTCTCCTCAGTCCTTGGCAGCTCTGGGTGGCAGCTGTCAATAGTCTTGGGCAATCAAACTGGCCCTCAGCAATCCTCTCAGTCTCTCTCTGCCTCCAAGATGCTACTTCCAAAAAGTTCTTCTGCCTCTCTCTTGTCTTGTCTCTCTCTAAATTTACATCACCAGCTCCTCCCAGTTCAGCCCTCTCTTTTCAAGTCAACAAGTCCATCCCACAAGTGGGATTAACAAGCTCTGGGTTTTAACACAATCAAACCAAAAACCAAGCCAATACAGGGGGATCTTTAAATTCCATTACTATTACACAGAGCCATTGCATCCTGCAAGGGACCAGATAATCAATTTATCAGGTAGCTCTTGCACATCCAGAACTTAATGGAGAAAATATATAGTTGTAGCCACTTTCAATTTGAGCCCACTCTCCCCAGGAATTGAAATTGTAAAGGAAAGAGTGTGTTCCAGTGTGAGGGATTTAACTGCTAAGTAAATATACCTCAGTAAAAGTTTACTGATGTTAATTTGTTTCTCAATAATTTTGAAGTAATATAAACTGATAATCAGTTATATAAAGAGATTTTAACTGGCACAAGTTAGTTGATATTGAAGGGGACAAACTGGAATGTATGCTCAAGCTGGTAGCATTAGAAAAATCCCATAGCCCATGAGAATACCCCTAGAAAATTGAAGGAAGATAAAATAGAAGCCATCCTCTTGGAACCTGATTTATAAGTGGAATTGGGAAAGGAAGAATGACCCCATAGCCTCATTACACGAAGTTTTTGTATTACATGTTAGCATAGAGCATGACAAAGGAGTGCACTCAAAGAATGCACAAGAAATTTTCAAACTTCCTTCCTTCCCTAGGACAGAAAGACATTATACATGGCTGTTAGTTGTTTTCTAAGATTTAGTACTGAAAGTGATATTAGAGGTCATTACATACAGTCCCCTAATCTTATATTCTATCTTGATAGAATGATAGAAGCATAGCTTAAACTACAGGCTCAGTGAACTTCACTCAAAAATTTTGGCAGCTAAACTGCCATAGGTAATGATAATAGAAATGTTGGATGGGGCAGAAATATTGAAGTAAGCAAAAATGGAATTGAACCAACTTTGTGTGTGCATGTGTATATTCATATTTTTAGGAAGTTTGTGGCACTTATTATACCTCTCCAACTCCCACCTTTTCTCCACATTCAAGTTGCTGAAGATCCAGCCTTTTTACATCCCCTAACAATGTCTTACAATTGCCCCCTTCCCTTTTGATATTGGATTCTCTCCCAGCAGTTTGGCTAATGAGAGGAGAAGCAACATTTCTTTTATTTCATACAGGTGTCCCCAAAACAGTAATGCAATTCTTATTTTGGAATTTCAAAGGGTTTTATTACTTAGAACTTGTTAAACTACTGAGGTCTATAATCTTGTAGATTTTCTCCTTTGTTTATAAAGGAGAAAATCTACAAGATTATAGACATCAGTATTTAGTGTTAGTCCCACAAATGCACAAATGGTCAGGTGACTGGGCCTTCATAATTTTAATTCCTCCCTATCAACCACCCTGTCTCTGTACTGACAACCCCTTCTATGATATCTTGTCTTCTGGTTCAATTTCTAAATTTCTCTTGGAAATAGTGCAAAACTGAACTTTTAAACCCCAAGGTTTATTTAATATGATAATAGTACTAGGTGTTTAAGTGTTTTTACAATCTTTTCTCTGACTTGAGAAATAGAAATGGTATGTCCAGTATTAGAGAAGGAATTTCCTTTTCTAACACCTCATCTCCAAACCAACCCCTGCCATACACACACTAACTTTCCTGTTCCTGTAATGCATCTTTCCCTGGGTTTTAGTGTTATAAGGACATTGGAGAATGTTGTAGGATTTGCTCCAGACCAAGATTCATTATAGTTCCCAAACGCATATATATGATTTAAACCTGGGAACATGCCCAGTACTTGAACTCATAGTAGAGAAAGCACTAAGTTAATTATGAGTCAAAACTCCTTCACACATGATCCCTGTTAAGCAACACTTACCTACAAGAGAGTAAGTTTCTTCAGTTCTAACAGGGGTCCTGATGTGTAGCTATTAATGTCAACTGATGCTCTCCTAATGTCTGGGACATGGTGGCCATGAAGAGGAGCCTCTGCTCCTCCTCTTATCATCTAGAGACTGCTAATATCTCTCCTTAAAAAAATCTATGTAAGAAAACAAAGTGTGAATGTACTCCATTTGTCCAACCCCAGGAATCTTTTGAATCCTAAGGCTCAGATTAAAACAACTGATATCAAATTTCTGGCCACCTACCAAGGCAGAGAAGGAGTGTGGCTTATTGCCAAGACCACTGGATTTTGTATGAGAGAATTAGGTGCAATCTATGGCCCAAAACTTCTGAGCTATATAATTGTGGGCCTTATTTACATCTATGACCCTCAATTTCCTGATTTATAAAATAGGGATGATCATAATGCTTTACTTACCACAGAGACTTTTTAGGAGAGAAAAAAAATGCTTTTTAAAGATAAAAATGCCATAAAAATGTGAACTATTGTTATTGTTGTCTTCTGGAACTTTTGTTTTGCTCCTTCTTTTTCCATTAAATTCTTGTCATTATCTTCTAGCACCTTGACTGGAAATTCTCTTATCAACTATCTAAAGAACTTCTTCCCATATGTATATATTTTATATACATATATCCTATATATATAGACTCTGTATTTTATATATGTGTGTGTGTGTGTGTGTGTTCTATATTTCTTCCTGGACTTACTTGATGCTTAGCTCCTATACCTCCTTAGACATCATTATTATCCTGTGGTCTGCAGGTTTCTTCAGATTAATTTTCCTAAAATATATCTATTTTCATGCCCCTTACCTATATAAAGCCATTCAGTGATGGTCCAGTATCTCAGTTTCTTGATTTGTAATATGAAAGAATTTCCCAAGATTGTTTCTTATCTTTACCATCTACATATAAAAGCATATATGCATCTATGTAACATCTCAATGGTTTTGAGAATCTCTTTTTCATCCATGATCTTCATTCTGGTTACTTTTCAAGAAGTAAATTTTCACTAGCCAAATGAAATGATTAATTACTCGAGTATCATCACTTTTCACCCAATGCATATTTTATAGGGATCTGGGCTCTCTCTTCTCTGGAAAGTAAGTGTTCATAAATCCAAAAGTCTTATCTTTAGTGATCCCCTTCCCTGAATTTTTAGTTTACATATAACATCAGGTGAGGTATCCCATGAAAACTCACTTTTCTATTAAAAACTGACATCTACATAAGCCATCAGCCCTTTTGTATGACATTTATTTCTTTCCACAAATTCACAGAAAGTGTTCTTTTGAGATATTGATAGTGGTCCAAACATGTAATTTGGAATGTTGGACAAAGTATCCCTACTTTATGGATTACGGCATGAACTTGAATAGATAGCCCATTGTACTAGTCCATAAGCAGATCTGTCTTGGCCAGATAATAAAGAAGTCAGTCTACTAGAACGTGTCAACTAGTTCAAGAAATTAATAAAAAAAAAAAAAGAATGGGATAGCTTACATATGGAATAGTATGCAACACACGTTTTGCCCCTATATATGTATATATATATACATATATACTTTTAAAAATTATTATAAATTTAGTGATAACCATGACTGATAATCATGAAACGAGTAATATCTGAAGAATCAAAAATGGTGGTGACCAAAAGGGTAATTGAATAAGAGGTAATGGACTTAATAAGCCTTAATATATTTTAAAAATGACTACTTCTACTCCAAAAAGTGCCTACATCATCCAGTAAATATATGACCAGAGGAGATGAGCCAATTATATATTAGCAAATAGGAACAATAAATTTACATCCCAAATGCCATATTATAATCTACAATTTAAAAAAATACTTGAAGGTTTCTGGTGCATTGGGTAGATCATATACAGACAATTTATAGGGGGAAATGGAGGTATCTGAGAAATCATGTGTTCATTACAATCTACTTTGAAGGAAAGACTATCCAGATATTTATTAGATCATGACTCTACTGACATATTGAATTGTAGTTGCTTAAATAATATCATTATTTTGTTGTTATTACTAGCAGTTTGAGACACAAGGGAAATAATAAACTTCTTATAAAATAAGACTCTTCTGTAGTCATTATTACAATCCTTATCAACACCAAGAGGAAAAAAAAAATCTATCTTTGCCAGGGGGTCAGGAGGAGGGGGACTGGAAAGGTGATGGCAGTGAGTGATGTAGTGGATCCCATTCAGATTTTCCTTCCTTGTGTCCCAATGTAAATCTTTTATGCATATAGGTCCTCCTTTACACATGGAAGTTTAATTGTTGCTAAAAAAAAAATCAAGCCAACTTGTATAAAAATAAGTTTTACAGTGCATTTAAAAAATCCATAGCTTTTTGAGCATCAGCCCTGGAGTCAGGAGGACCTGAGTTCAAATGCGACCTCAGACACTTAACACTTACTAGCTGTGTGACCTTGGTAAGTCACTCAATCCCAATTGCCCTGCCCTCTCCCCTCCAACAAAGCAAAAAAAAAAATCCATAGTTTTTATTAAAAAGTAG
Organism: Petaurus breviceps papuanus; assembly: GCF_028583685.1. Lineage (NCBI taxonomy): Eukaryota > Metazoa > Chordata > Mammalia > Diprotodontia > Petauridae > Petaurus > Petaurus breviceps. The sequence continues at coordinate 13,913,291 of NW_027185887.1, forward strand.
GTGATACTCCATTTCTAACTTCTTTGGGTCAGATTATATCTGAAACATTCTCTTCAGTGCCATAGTTTAAAAATAACATAGATAAATTGGAGAGTATCAAAAGTAGGAATTCAAGAATGGTGAAGGGGCTCGAGTGCCTCTGTGAATTAGTTGAATAGACTGGTCATTTTTAGCCTGGAAGAGAAATAACTGTAGAAAATGAGTATGTGGGGTTAATATGATATCTATCTTCAACTCTCTGAAGGGCTGTTATGTTAAAGAATGATTGGACATGTTTTATTTGGTCCTAGGGGGCAAAACTAGAAGACAATGGGCAAAGTGTAAAGGGAGTAAAATTAGACTTGATAAATGGATTTTCTAACAATTAGAATAGTCCAAAAGTTGATTAGTTGCCTTGGGAGCTATTAGATTCTCCCTCATTTTATGCTTTCAAAAAGATCCTAGGGAAACACTCCTTGAGTATGTTTAGTATGATTATTTTTTTGGATATGAGTCAGAATAGTTGAACTAGATCACTGCTGAGGTCCCGTGCAATCTAGAATTCTTTGCTATTGTCAAAGTATTCCAGGGAAAGTAGGAAGTGAGCCAATGTTGCATGGAGACTTTCAAGGACACTGAAAAGGCTAAAGTTTTTCTTGTGCTTTGCATAAAATTATGGTGAGCAGAACTATCGTACATCAAGTTATTACTTTAATTAGACTATCTATCTATCTATCTATCTATCTGTCTGTCTGTGTCTTTCTTATCAGATTGTCCTTTCAAAGGTAACATACACAGTTATATATATATATATATATATATATATATAATATATCTGAAATATATATTATATATATAAGAGCAGCTCTAATTATTTTTTCCAGTCACTCCTTGTCTTAACAGTCTTAATTATTCCTTTAATTTCCCTTATTTTGAATGATAACTAAAATTTAATGTAAATATCCCCATTTAATTTAGATGTTAAGAGCTCTTCTAAATTGTACAGAAGGGGAAAACATCAATATGCGGTCATGTGTTGAGTAATTTTATTTAATTATGGTAAGGTTGCATCTAATATGTCATGAGTTAAGAAACAGAATTTTCAAAATCATTTACCCCTATTTTATGATCTTAGGCTGCATTCATTGAAGTAAATAATTTCCAGAACCAAAGAAGTGATTGTAACCTGGTCAAACTACATCAGGAATGACATCTTCATTACTGGACATCATATTTTTGGAAGGACATTTAACAAGATAAAACTTTATCCAGAAGAATGCTTCCAAGGGATTTGAAATAATGTCAAGTGAAGAGTGTTTGAAAGAACTGGGGATATTTAGCCTTCAGAATACTTAGACAGGGCTAATATTGCTGTCTTCAAATATTTGATGGCTTATCATGTGAAAAAGACACCAGAATTGTTTTGCCTGACAACAGTCAGCAGAGCTGGGATCATGCAGAAAGGCAGATTTCAACTGTACACGAGATAAAATGTCCTAAGAACTACAATTCTCCAAAACCAGAATGAATTGCCTTCAGACAGGGAATTCCCCATCACTGACTTGTCTTCAATGAGAAGGGAAAAATTACTAGATGAAGATGTTATAGAAAGGATTCCTGCTTTAATAGCTATTATTTTAGATCAGATAATCTTCATGGACTCCTCTGACAGTCTGGAGAAATCTTATGAATCCCTTCCCAGAATATTGTCTTTAAATGAGTAGAACAAAAGGAAAATAATAATTTTGGAACACAGTTATCAAAACATTAAAAAGACGAGTTCAATGAGCCTGGTTTAAGAGTAGCAGGAAGTGATCTCTGAGGTCTATTCCCCAAAGTGAGGCTCTAACTCCCTTTCTACTGGTTCATTGAAATACCTGATGTTGCAGATGCACACGTCTTGGTGCCAGTGAAGATTCATTCTTCACTACAGCCCTTTGATCTAGCTGTCTATTCCACCCTCCAGACTTGTTCAGGTTGATGAATCATGACTCACATCCCTCCCCCCAGGTGAGTGATTCACTAGAATCCTTCTCCTTTATCAGATTGCAACAGAATCTTTCTCTGAACGTATAACAAACAGTTAACATCGACTCGCCTACCACCCACGTCTTGGCAAAATACAGTTGAAGAACATTTGGGGAACTTCAAGAAGGCAGTGGATTTACAGTCATGTACCATCTCACCCAATAACAAGGGTTTAGATTAATTTTGAGGTGGGTCAACAGATAAATTTTAAAAATTCTGGTTAGAGGAATGAAGGAGAAAGGAATGAATCTCACTTGGTAGCAGAGCTGGTTGATTGAAAGGGGCTTCCCTCTTACAGGTATTAAATAAGTAAAATAATTTCTTCATCTTTTGAGCTAATTATCACATATAAAATTCATATTATGACTTTGAAATAGACAGCCAAGTCCTAGAGATATAAGAATGCTGGTCCTAGATTTCAAGAGACATCAACAACGTATTAATTTACCACAAATGTCCTCTTCTCAGATTAATAAGTGAAATACAATTTTTGTTTTTCTAGTGTTGTGCAACCCCATTTAATCTCTTCACTTGAGGAGTAAATGCCAACAAAAAATTTTCACCCCTGAGGAAAATAGATTAACCTAGACTAGTTTAGCAAGGGTATCCAGAGTTAGGTAGAGAAGTTTAGGGAAGCAAATTAAAATGATCTCTGCTTTCAGGTTTGTCTCAGTTACCAAAAACTGAAAAATACAAGAACTAAAAAGAGCTATGAATACACTTCCTATTTTTTTTTCTTCTTGTGGAAAAAACAAACAAACAGCAAAGCACTTGTCCACTGTTCAAACATGTCTACATTCTTAAAACAGAAGAAAAACTATTGTTTAAGGCAAATCAATGCATACAAATATCTGTATAGAGAAATCCTAACATATTGCAGATCACAACTTAAGAGGCAAAATGGACCTCAGCATTATTTTCATATGACCTATACAAAAATAAATCTATATTTTAACATGCCTGACAAATGGCCATCCAGTCTCTGCTTGAAGACCTCCAAGTAGGAGGAACCCACCACTTTTTCAGTTAACCTATTGCAATTCTGAATGACTGAAACCAATGGAAATTTTTTTTCCTGATATGAAACCTTGACTTGCCTTTTGACCCTTCCACTGATTTCTTTCTTTTCTGCCCTCTGGGAGCAAACCAAGCAAGTCTTCCCACTGAGTCTTCTATTCTTGAGGCTGAACATGACCAGTTCTTTCAACCAACGTTTATTTCATAGATTCAAGATACGTCTTCCTCCAAATTTCTCTCCTCTGGACCCTTCCAGCTAATTAATATCCTTGTTTTATTGGTGGTGCTCATAACTGAATGTGATCCCAGAGGGAGTCTGTGAAGGGCAGAATATAGCAAATCTGTAACTTCCCTCTTTACAAAAGATCTACTTTTCCTGGAGTAGCCCGAGGTCTCTACATTTGTTTAAGTGCAACATCATACTCATTTGGAGGTTTCACTCCATGTTGAGGTTGTAAAACCCCACAACATTTTTTCCCCTTCAGAACAACTGCTTTCTAACCTTTCCTCATCTTATTGGAGAATTGATTTTTTTTTTAATCTAAGCATGAGATTTTAAATTTATCCCTTTTGAATTTCATCTTATTAGACTCTTGAAAGCCTTGGTCTTTCGAAACTCTATCACCCAAATTTCAGGTGAAAACTATTCCAGCAAGGTTTGTGTCTTCTATAAAAATGTTAACTAGTACAGAGCTAAGAAGAAATTCCTGGGGTACTATACTGGAGACCCTATTCCTTAAATTTCACCATCTACAAGAGTTCTGAATTCATCTGACTTTGTTGTTGTCTAATCCTTTTCTCTCCATCTTCTTCATTAGAATAAGTTTAGATAACTTATTCAAAGCTTTGCTCATTTAGCAAAATTAATTTTGAATTTATTTTATTTTCAATTCAAAAAAAAAACAAAACAAGCATTTCCATAAAAGTACAATAAATAAGATGATTGCACACGAAACTGCAAATCTACCATGTACAACTTGCTATTCCTTGCAAATATACAACAAAATTATCATGTAAATTTCTTCCTTTTTTTAATTTTTTCTTCCCTCCCACAAACCCTAGCAATGGCTACCATTAGATACAAATAGGTATATATGTGTGTATGTGTATATGTATGCATTTACAAATATATATGTATACATATATATACTTGTGTGTATGTATGTATCTATATGAGTGTATCTGTGGGGTGTGTGTGTACTTGTATTTATCAATTCTTTCTCTGGATGTAGACAGTGTCTTCCTTCATATGGCCTTTGCAGTTAAATTGGGGTATTTATAATAGTCATAATGACTTAGTCACTTGAAGTTCTTCTTAAAACAATATTGCTATTGCTATACACAATGTTCTATTGATTCTTCTTACTTCACTCTTCATCATTTTGTGCAAGTCTTTCCGTCCCTTTCTGATATCATTGAGTTCATAATTTCTTATAGCACAGTAATATTCCATCATATCCATATACAACAACTTATTCAGGTAAACTAGTATACAACATTCCCCTCTTTGCTACATTTTTAAAAATATTTTTTTAAAAGGTTGATCTAGCATAGCATTCTTGACTAAGCAATGTTTGGTCATCATAATCTCTGCCTCCTTCATAGTTGTTGGTAAACAATCTCTTAAATGATCCACTCCTGAATTTTCTCACAACCAAAGCAATCTCAATGTATTTATACAGCATAGATTAAAGATCTTCTTGAGTTTGCAGACTTTATTCTTTTTTTTTTGAGAAGACAGATACTCTCAAATCTTATGATATTCTTCCATTTTCTCTCATCTTTCAAATATCACCAGTGGTTTCTCAATAATTATATCTGCCAATACTTTCAGAATCCACAATTGTAGTTTATCTGGATCACATAACAAATTCATCAAAGACAGTCCACTGCTATCATATTTTCTCCTTACTTATCACAGATAACAGTTCCCTGTACTTCATTTGAGGTCTATAATTTCAAAATTAAATGGCATTATCTTGGCAGAGAAAATAAAAGAAAAATGAGAATTCTTTTTGTTGAATATTATTGTCCTCTTATCATCATCATACCTTTGTGGTCTTAATCTTTAAATCAAGGTAAAAAAATAAAAATTATAATGAAAGAAGTACTTATGAGAGAATGGTAGAGAGAGGTAGGGAGAGAATATGAGAATCTTTAGGCTCAAAATTGTCTTCAAAAGTAACTGTGACACGATGGTATGGTTGGAAAATCCTAAAAACCTAACTAAAAAGTTAGTTGAAACAATGAATAATTTTAGCAAAGTAGCAGAATATAAAGTAAATCCACATAAATCTTTAGCATTCCTCTATATGACAAACAAAACCCTGCAAGAAGAGACAGTTAAGAGGTACCTAATTTGAAATAATTCTAGACAGTATAAAATACCTGGAAGTATATTTGCCAAAAAAAAATACAGGAAGTATATAAACAAAATTATGTTAAAAACTTTTTATACAAATAAAATCAGATTTAAATAATTGGAGAAATATTAATTGTTCATGGGCAAGAAGGTAAAATATAATGAAAATGACAATTTTACTTAAACCAAATTATGTATTCAATGAAATCTCAATTAAATTACCAAAAAAAATTTACTGAAGTAGAAAAAATCATCATAAAATTCATTTGGAAAACCAAAAAGTCAAGAATATTAAGCAAATTAATAAAAAAATGTAAAGGAAGGAGATTTAGCAGTACCAAATCTTAAAATCTATTATAAGGCAGTAATTATCAATACTATCTGCTACTGCCTAAAAAATAGATAAGTGGATCAATGGAACAGAGTAAACTGCAATTTACAGAAACAAATATAGTAACCTTGTATTTGACAAATATAAAGACTTAAGCTTTGGGATAAGAATTAATTATTTGATAAAAATAAACAAACAAACAAAAAAATAAATACATTGTTGAGAAAACCAGAAAGCATTATGGAAGAAATTGGGTATAGAGCAATAACTTAATGCCATTTACCAACATAAAATCAAAAACGATACATGACAGAGATACAGATCTATGAAAAGAAAATTTTAAGGAACATGAAACACATTATTTATCAGATTTATGGAAAGGTGAATAACTCATAAATGAGCAAAAGAGAGCAGTGCAAGATGTAAAATGGATACTTTTGTTACATTAAAATTAAAAGCATTTATAAAAATAAAATAAATGTCACCAAGATCAAAAGGAAAGCAGAAACTTGAAGGGGGGATTTACACAGTTTCTTACATAAAGTTCTCATCTCAAATACTTAAAGAACTTTTTGTAATATCTATAAGAATACAAGTCATTCCTCAAATGATAAATAGTCAAAGGGTATGAATAGGCAGTTTTCCAATGAAAAACCAAAACAGTTTATAGTCATATGAGAAAATGCTCTAAATCATTATTGATTAGTGAAATACAAATTAAAACAACCATGAGATATCATTTTAGGCCTAACAGATTGGTTAAATGATTGAAGTGGAAAGCAACACATGTTGGAGTAGATGGAAAAATTTGAACACATTCACTGTATGTAGAATTGATGTTAATTGATCCAACCATTTCAGAAAGCAAGCTGGAATTTTGTGCAAGAGTTATTAAACTACCTCTTCTATACCCTCTGATGGAGCAATAATGCTACTAGACTTATTTCCAAAAATGTTTAGGGGAAAAAGAAAAGAACCCATATGTTCTGAAATAGTATAGTAGCTCTCTTCCTGGTGGCAAAGAACAAGGAATTGTGGGGATGTCCATTAATTGTGGAATGACTGAACAAGTTGTGTTATATGATTGTGATGGAATACTATTGTGCTATAAGAAATGATGAGCTCACTGATCTTAGAAAAATATGGATAAACTTGCATAAAATAATGAAGAGAGAAATGAACAGAACCAAGAGAATATTGTATACAATAACAAAAATACTGTTTTAAGAACAAATTTTAACAAATAAGTCATTTTGACTATGATAAATACCCAGATTAAGAACGAAGGTTATGTGAATGAAGATGCCATTCACATCCAGAGAAATAACTGATAAATAGCACTATGTATAGGATGATTTTACATATATGTATGTGTGTGCATATATACATACACCCATATTTGTGCTTAATGGTAGCCATCTCTGGTAGGGGAAAAGGAAAAGGGAAAAAAGAAATTTACATGATTACTTTATTATATATTTAAATGAATAGCAAATTGTACATAATTTGTGGTTTCATTGTAATCATCTTTTTTGTTATACTGTTATAGAAATGCTTGTTTTATTTCATAGTTGAAAAATAAAATAAATAATTTTAAAACTCAATGGGGTCAACTTGTGCTTATTTCAAGGTATGGCTGAATTCCCTAAAGTTATGAAATCTCCACTTCCCTAACCTTGAAATATTCAGGAATAAAGCATTATTTAAATTTCATTTTATTGGTATTCTATTAAACTCAACAAATATTTTTAAGTGCCCACTAATTTTATGATCATTCAAGATACAAAATAAAAAACTAAACAGTTCTACTCTCAAGAAATTTACAATTCATAGAATGAATGTATGATACAATAAGAACACAAATAAATACAACCTAATTTGAGAAAGGAGCAAGCACTAACTCCTAAAAGGAAGAAAGATGGTGCAGATCAATGCTTTCCAACTTTTTCAAGTTTATAATGACCTCTTTTTAACAACAACAACAAAAAATCATAATACCTCACATGGTGATAATGGCATTACAATTAATTGAAACAATATATGATGGTACAAGGTTTCACATTCAGCAAGACCTTTAAAAAGATTTACATTTCTATCATAATAGCATTTATATACAATTAAAATGGTAATTCAATATGAGACATTTAATCTACAGAAGACGTGTTTGCTGCATTATGCTGAGTCATGTGACATATTTTGTTAGTTCTAAATAAAGATAAAATTGAATTTTCAAATATCTCTCATATAATCCTTAGCAATAATACAGAGGCTCCCCCAATCTCATCCTGAAGCTATAGGCCACTTGTATTAATGACCTCTTGAAATTTGTTCTTGTTTCTCTCTGTGTCTCAATTTCTTTCTTACTCTGTTTCCCTGTCTCTATCTTTTTCTGTCTCTGCTTTTTTTTTTTTTTTTGCTGTTTCCTTTAATACATGTGTCAGAATTTGCAGGTGATCTAGTGATGTCCTCCCATTTCATGGAGGGGATAGCTAAGGTTCACAAAGGAGATATGATTTAGGGTTTCATGGATGATGAGTAGCAGAATTAGGATAATAATCTGAGCCCTCTGACGCCAGATCTAATGGTGTTTCCCCCATATTGTTCTGTGGTTTTTTGTTGTTTGCTTTTTTCCACAGCTTACTGTGGAAAATACATATTTTCATTTGTCTATAAAAGGTATTTCATATTCACGATGGGATTTGGGGATAACCAAATGGGTTTAAAGCTCAACTGTAGAAGAGTAAGCAATGAGCTAAATAGAGCAAACCAAAAGCAAGGAACACGATTTTGCATAAGATGATGCCAAACTGAAGCTTACAAAAACATACATACACACATGTTGTTTACTTGGTCAGTCATTCTGACTCTCTGTGCCCCCATTTGGCATTTTCTTGGCAAAGATACTAGAGTGGTTTGTCTTTTCCTTCTTCAGTTCATTTTGTAGATGAAATGGGGCAAACAAGGTTAAGTGACTTACCCAGGGTCACACAGCTAGTATGTCTGAGGCCAAATTTGAATTTAAGAAGATGAGTCTTCCTGACTTCAGTATTAGAACTCCATCCATTGTGCCACATACATAAAATTGGAAGGATATGAAAAATTTAAAGGAACTAGACCTCTTAAGCCTGGATAAGAAAAGCCTTCATTTGGATTATAGTAAGGGTATCTCAGTATTGGAAACTGTGATAGATTTATTAACTATATTAGATTTATTCTCTTATCCTAGGAAATACAACTAACAGCAATGTGTTACAGGGAGAAAAATTTCATCTCAATATAAAGAACAAATTTATTAAGAGACAGAATGGGCATAGCCTAGGAAGATAGGGATTTCTCTCTTATTAGAGCTTTCTAAATGGAGGTCAAACAGTGGCTAAACAATGTTGTAAAGGATATTATTGTTTAGCTATTGGTTGAATTCAATGGCCTCTAAATTCTCTTCCAGTACCAAGATTCTCCAACCTGTGATCTGAACTTTTCAAATTCTTATATTGCAGCCTTTTTTTTTGCAGTCCAGGTGTCCCTCAATGTCATGGACTTTTCCCATAAATTCTTTGCCATCAGAACACATCTTAATGGAGGCCTCTATAAAATAGTTGTCCTTAAAGTAAAGCCTTTTCCTCTTTAATCCCCTTTTCCAGCTCAGAAAGGCTCAATTTAAGAGGAACAGTTAAATATTATTTAGGCTTTTTACCCATGGGCATTAATTAATCCTATACTCCAACATAGAAATTAGACAGTGTTGGCTACAATTGTCTATTCAAAAAAGGGGGAGCTCCTCAGAATAAAGTACCTTAGCACAGTTTCTCCAATATTCTCAGCCAAGAGCAGAATTTCAGTTCCACTCTCTTGGCCAACACCAACTCAATGGCTCATTGCTTTGCATTCATTGTTTCCAAACATATTGTGTAGATAAATGAATGGTGGGTGGAATTCAAAAAGTTTATGTAAGGATTGGGTTTAGATAAGAATCCAAATATCTGGGTATTCATCCATGGCTTACCGACTTTCTTTGGCTTCAGGTAGAAACCTTCCAAGTAGTCTCTTTCTCGCATTATTGCCAGTATTTCCTGGTTTGTCAGGTCAAACATACTATTCAAACAGTCTTGTGTGAAAGATTTAGATTGTTTCTGAATTTGGGTCACAGCCAGACACTGCAGCAGCAGTATGTGATTTTGGAAAACAAAAAGAAAAAAGGGAATCTGACTTGGAATTCGGAAAACTTGGAGTTGTGAGAAGAGATAGAAATTTCTTTTTATTTGGTCCAAACTTGTTTTGTCCCCATTAAGAACAGTAGGGTGAAAAAGAAGAGGATTCCAGGAGACAGGGTTTCAGATTCCAAGTCTTGTTTCTGACAGCATTGCTGTGTAAATCTTTTTATGTTGGTGCTTTAAGTTTCTTGTTTGTTGGTTTGTTTTTTAAATCCCTAAAATTAATGCACAAGTCCTAGCTATAAAGGAGTGTGTGAGGAGGAAGAATAATAAAATAACATTCTTCTACACTTATGTTTGCTTTGTTGGACTTTGTTGTACAATCCCATGGTTCTTTTAGTGGATGGAACTCTCAGTGTGGATACTTCCTTTCCAGATATACATTAGCAACTCATTTCTTAATGTTAGAGATTTAACTGTCTGGGACAATGATTAGGTGAAGTGATTTACCTCGAGTTATTAATTTATATGGACTTGAACATAGGCTCCTAACTCTAAGGCTGGCCTTCTCCACAATGTAGCTCACAGGGTCTCTTTTGGCAGAAAATGAATGTGCAGTGTTAGAGAAAAATAGTATCAGATGGCCAAAGGCACTCCCTGGTGATGCATAAAGTATTTGAAGTGCCAAACAAAAAAAAAATGAAGGGACAGTGAATAGTATAAAAAAGAACTGGTTTAAAGGGCACTAGGTTACCATCTTGCCTCTGATACCTAGTGGCTAAGTAACACTGGGCTAGTAATTTAACCTCAGCAGCCCAGTCAACTCTCCAAAACTATTAGTTACAGAAAAAGGTCCTGGTCTGAACTGCTAGATTGCTATAGGGAGTCCCTTATTGGGAGTTCCTTCAGTGATGGGAACATAGGTCCTGTTAAAAAACAAACAAACCAAACCACACCATAAAACAAAAAACAAAGAAGCAAAAACTCTGAACAATAAGAAGCAGTTAATGATGTTCACTATATTGGCAGAAATGGAAGATCAATCTCAATGAAGTAGCATTTCTTCTGTTTGTCTGATTTATTGCCTGGGAGTGAATGCCTTATGAATAATGGGATATTAAGTTTATTTTGTCAGAGTATATTTCTAGATTTATTTTGTGATGTGGATAACACAAAGCAATTCAGATGCTTAACTCTTTGATATAGTGTTCATTCACTGATTTTTATGTCTTTTGGGGGAGCAGGGAAAAGATAGGGTTCAGAACTATGGCTTAATAGAAGTATGAATCTCTTTGGTGGGAAGATTTCTCTACCAATAATGATCAGTGACCCAAGAATAACTTGATATCTTAAAGATAGAATTCTGTAAATGCAAATCCTCAAACTCCAATGCATGGTTTAGTCAACTAGATCAATGTGCTTCTTAAGTTCTTGAAGATTGCCGAAGATATTTATCAATTTCTTTTTTTCTCCTAATATTAAATTTTCTCACTATTTTCTTTTTCACTTATTTCTTTCTCTCATTAATTTATCACCTATGTTCTTTTTTCATCCATATTTCTGATGTTGCCTAAATAAGGCATATATTTCACAACCCCAATTGCCTCCAAAAAAAGGCAAAAAAATAAGGCATATTTTTTTATACTTTTCACTGTTTTTTTTTTTTAATTTGCTCACCATTCTCTTTTGTCTTCTATTTCTTTCTCCTATTCTTTGGTGAAACTAGATTTTTTTTTCCCTGATTTTAGCTAAGACATTCACACTTCTTCATCACAAGAAGATCCATGTTTATTTTGAACTATGGTAAATGAACAATGGGTAACTAGTAATGAATTTCTATTTTGAACACTTTTGTGGAAATAGACACAAAATCTCTCCTGATATTTATGTTCCTTAGATAATGTTTATTCCCTATAAGTTATGTGCTATGATATGACACAGAGGAAGAACAGGGGAAAAGTGAGGGCCAGTTTTGAAACAATCTCATATAAGGATCTTTTGGCCAAGTTTTTTTATTTATGTACATGCAATGTGGTATTCATAGCACCCACAGCAACTATGAATATGCTGGTGGAGTCATGAATCAAAAAAATGTAACAGGCTCTCCATATGGAGGACAGAAACAAGACATTTGTTCAAATACCAGGAAACCAATTCCCAAAACCAGAAAGTCAAAGTCGTTACAGTAACCATGAAGTTTGTACACATAATCAATGCAGTGAACACTCACATTCCAAGCCTTCAAAACAAAAACAAAAAAAGCCCACTCAAGCAAGGATCCTCCTCTCCTCACTCACAGTAGGTACTTAGTTTCCATGCTGCTCACTCCCAGTAGTTCCAGCTCCCAGCAATTCCAGCAGCAGTTCTCATTCCCCGCAGGTCTGGCTGGCTCTCAGAAGTTCTTGCTGGCTCTAAGAAATTCTGGTTCCCAGAAGTTCTCAATTCATAGCAGTTCTCAGAAGTTCTCAGGATCCTAACAGTTCTCTCTCTCTCTCAGCAATTCTGGCTCTCTAGCTTGGGCTTTTACTTATATATGGCATTAGCTCCTCCCTGTTCTGCCCCTTTTGGTTACATCAGTAACTTCCTACCACTGTAAAATTCACAAATTCTGGATCTTAATACTTGATACAATCATGAACTTGAAACAAGGTCCTAAGTAACTGTTTGCTTGACAATACAAGAGGCATGGAAGATCTTCAAATCCCATTAACATTACAATTTAATATTTTTTAAGCATAAAATATGCTATAGTGGACAGAGGACTGGCTTGGGGCACAGAAAGAAATGAATTCAAGTCCTGCTTCTGACATGCGTGGGTAGAAACCTTAATCACTCAGCACCTTGGAAGATTATGTTCAATGATCAGTTACAGAAGAAGCACTGATCTGAATTAGTGGAGGAAGTTTTCAGGGTGGGAGTCCCAATCTTTACCCTCCACCAGAGTTCTAGTCAGTCTTCTTGAAGTTTGCTTCAGTTCCTGAAACTAATGGACTCTTCTGGAAGTCTAGCGGGCCCCAATTCAGAGGACTGTAGTTAATTTGTAAGATAAAATAAATAGCATTACAAATGAAATTAATGATATTGAAACACATGTATCTCTAAATAATCATGCAAATATTACATATAATTAAAAATGTTATTGTTGAGTCATTTCAGTTTTGTCTGAGTCTTCATGAACCAGTTCGGGGTTTTCTTGGCTAAGACACTGGAGTGTATATACAATAGTGTGCCATTTTGTACTTCAGTTCATTTTACAAGGTGAGGAAACTGAGGCAAACAAGGTTAAGTGACTTGCTCAGAGTCATACAGCTAGCAAGTATCTGAAGCCAGATTTTAATTATGAAGATGTGTCTTTCTGACTCCAGGCATACCACTCCATCTACTATTCCCCAAGTTGCCCCAATACATGCACACACATATACATACATACATACACACAAACACATATAAGTGTGTATGTTCATGTATACATATATGATTAGTTCAGGAATTCAAGTTTTTAAGAACCCCTAGATTATAAAGGAATTTAAAATTTTTAATGACGTAAATTGCACCCATACCTTTTCATCTCAATATTGCAAGTGTGATGCAGCTTCCTAAATATTGCCTAGTCTGTTAAGAGTGGGCTAGTCTGAAGCTAGAAAAATGATTCAAATTTCATTATGATAGATTCAGTACAAGGTTCTTTCCCTGAATATTACTTGAATATACCTTTGGAGTCAAAAGTAGATTCTATTCTAAAAATGTACATCAACACCCAGCAATTACATTTTATCTCTTCTTTTTCTGTTCTTTGTAATTCACCAGTCTACTTTTCATTTTTCTGTCAGACAACCTTTGGCTCCCTATTTCAAGGCTTTAAATAAATGCTTGTAAGAATTGCATAGAACCACAAATGTAGGACCTAGCCGTAGAACTGGTACAAACAAGAAGGGGAATAAACAAGCTATGGTAGATTAAACCCTGTGGAGTGCTGTTTTGCCTCCCCATCATGGTGTGTAATATAGTCCTACAGTATTTTACTATTCCTCTCGTTGTATTACATGCCAGATACCTATAATTTATGACAAAGCCTTTGCTTCATCAGGTGCGCTTCCTTTAAAACTGAAGCTGAACTCATTAGTGAGGAAAATGTGACAAGTTGATGGTGGTTTCTTATCTTCAGCTTAAATATTTCCAGAATAATTCATAGCAAAGCAACTGTTGGAATAATAATGTTTTTATAATTGGGGATGATGTTAACCACTTGTCAAAGATTCACACTCTTGCAAACAGGTGTCTTGTTTAAGAGTTGCATGACAGGTCCATTTGAATAGCCAATTGGCCTGTTAAACCAGGAGTCCCTGACCCATTTGAACTTCTCAAAGGGAAAGATACTACTTAGCTATGTCCTCCTGCTTCCCCAAAGCCTTAGAAACTTGAAAAGTTGATTAGGAAAAGAAGGAACCAAGGCAAGAGAATCTGTCATTTTAGAGTAGAGGCCTAGACTATAATTATATTCTAGACACAATTTGACATGTTTGGGGGGGGGGTGTAAATTTAACAGACATATAAAATGAAATATCTAATACAACCTAATCTAACAAAAATTTATGAATTGCCTCCTACTATATGCAATAAGTTGGTCTGAGATACAGGAACACCTGGGTTCAAGTCCCACTTTTAACAATATTGGCTTTGACTGTGGGCAAGGCACCTAATATTTCAAAATCACAGACAACTCAGACTCAAAGTTTCCAAGGAGGTTGTGACTGAAATTGAAGGAGGAAATGGGAAAGTTTACTCATCCAGGAGTTCCTTATACCAGTAAAAACACAAATCCAATTCTTGTTCTTAGTCTCTAGTCTACAACTTGCAGTCACTAGCTACACAAAAACAAAATGTTAAACAGTGACTGCCCTCAGGGAACTTTTATTCTGAATCATATAACATGCACACAAGTAAGTGTTCATGTGTGTGATTATTTAAGGAAATTAGGAGGCTCAAGAAAGGCTTCCAGTAAGGAGGAAGCACCTGAGCTTGGTCTTGAGGTGAGTCAGGTATTAAAAAAATGAAACTCAAGTCAAATAGCATGCATATATAGATATGTACATACTTATGTGCATATATCTATTTACTATAATATGCAATCAGTTTGTATTATATACTATTTAAAATATATTTACATCTTGTATAATTATATTTTATATATACTATGCAAGTTATTAAATAATTTAAAATATCTAATTTAAGTATTTTAAATAAGTTTAAATTTTCAATTTAAAATATTTCCTTTAAATAAATTAAATAAATAAAATTTAAGTATTATTAAACAACTATATTTCTATATGATATAATTAAATATGTTATGTATGACATAATTATATCTTACCTTAATAGTCAATTACCCAGAAGCTGTCTGATATAATATAAATATATGTAAATTGTGATGAATGAAAAGTCTGGGAGACATAATTTTGGGGCAATTAATAAACAATTTATTAATTATGCCTAGCAAATAATCAATAAATTGAGGTCAATGTCCCTTGCAGAAACCAATGACCACCCCTGGAGAACAATGAATGCTTAAAATCCTTTCAAAAAGAAATGTCCCAGAGGATGGAAATCAGCTCTGATTGGTTAGCAATCAAGGAGGTGATAGACATATTAACTAGGAAATGAGAAAAATGTCTTCAGATACTCCTGCTGAGAACCTGATCTAATTTTGAGACTCAGCCACCTCCACCAATATGAACAAAAGAATCTATTTTCCCCCAGAAAACTCTAGTTGGTTTTCTTCTTCAAAAGTTGGGATACCCAAAATTCTAATGGGAGTTTTCAAGGAAAGGGGCTTATTTTCTAAGGGCAAAAACTTGCCTAGACTGAAATCAGTTAAATCTTCTAGTTTGGTGAGGTCCCACCCAAGTTCCAGGAGCACATACCCAGATGATTTAGGCAATCTCATCTATCGGCAATGTCCTTCAGAGACTGACTGAAAAACCTGAAGGGGATGATTTCTGAATGAGGAAATAGGAAGGAAAAACCTTAATCCTATTTTAATAATTGGTTTTCAATATGAGAAAAATAATCATTTCTCTCAATATTTTATAAAATATATACTCACTGAAACATATATATTTATATTTATATCATATTCTATCTTATGCTTATATCTTATGTACATGTATTATAGACTTCTTATTTTATTATATCTTATATACTGTTACTTATATAGTATACATATTATCAAATAATTTTAAATGTTACTTCATTAAATTAATAAATTTGAGATTTAAAATATCCTTAAATAATTATATTCATATATTTACATATGATTATTATATCAATGTATTGTATTTTCTAATAATAGTTAATATTATATATAATTGCTCTATATATTACATATATATGCTAAAGAAAGGCCTAACATCAAAATGAATAGACAGTAGAAAAATGTGTATCTGAAGTCCTATTCCTTATTCCACTGCCTTTTCCTACTGAACTTGATCTTTCTTCCTAATTCAAACTCATTGGAATTTTATTTCAATTTTTAATTGACACACGTTTATAGTTTGTCTCTCCCAACCACCCATTCTAAAAAATAAATAATAATGAAATTATATCACAAATATGCATCACAAAGAACACACTGTTATAAGACTAATGATTTCATCACGTAAGACTCTAGTAGTTTTTTATTCTAAGACATTGACTTCCCAAAAGAAGAGTACTTTCTAAATAGAAAGGCTAGGTCCTCCTCCAAAAGAGGCCATGGGGACATTTGGTGCTGGGACAGAAGATGTTTCTGCCTTTGTCATTCCTTTTCTGTGTTTGAATCTATGACTTTGGTGCATCCTTTCACAAGCTTCGGGTAACTTTTGTTGTTGTTTTTCCAAACTACTTCAGGCATAAAGTAGCTTTGGATTTAAACTACATGGACAAAAGCCATAAACAGTACTCTGGATAATCTGGAATAGCCCCAAGACAAAGGTCACCTTTTCAAACCCCAAACAAAGGGTATTCTGGGCAGTCTGTGACAGCCCCAGACAGGAAATACTGGAGCAAAATATAGGAAGCTAGTCCTATTTTTATATTGAATAAAAACCCCTGCATATAGTAAGTATTTTGATGCTTCTGTAATCTGATTTTTAATTACTGAGAGGTGCAAATGTTACAAACATCAGAATTTTTTCACAGAACTTTTATTCACAAGTGTCTAAAGTATTGGAAAAATCAAACAGAGAATTGATTTCCAAAGAGTATTTGAAGTGTTTTCTGACTTCTCTTGAACCTCCCTTGGGTTTACACACTCCCCTGCCTATTGTGAACTTTAGCCAAACCTCTTTTTCCCTTCTTAAAAGAGCAGCATTTCATAGAGATGGTTTTGACAACATTGACTATGAAAAAACTAAACCTGGCTGCTATTAACAGTGACCCTCTGGATTCATCTATTACTGTTAGCCAAATTTCCCATTTATTTGTCATTTTTTTTTCTTCAAGCACATAAGACCTTTTAGGCAAGTCACTTACACAGGCCTTAAGAATAGCAATACTTAGCCCCCAGCCTGGGAGACAGGGGCCTGACTTTACTGGCCTATGGTCAAAAACTTGTCCTGTATCTTTCTGTAATCTATATAATTATAATAATAATTATAATATATATCATATTATATGAATAATGCCTAGAAAAAGGGAACTGATTTGCCATAGCATCCAAAGGAGACACAGAATACCAAGAGGGGCAAAAATGTTATTATGGATATTTTTTGTCCCTTCCCTTCTTTGGCATTCAAGGAGAAATATTTAAATAAACAAATAAGGATTATTTTTATAATGAATGCAATCTTCTTAAACTAATAGTCAGAGAAGAGCTATGATTGTTATATGTCTAAAAATCCCAAATGGCAAAATATAATTAAAGTTAGAACTGTTGAACAAATAAACCTGTTAAATACACAATATTACCAGGCAAAATGGCTATGCGTTTATCACTTTGCCACTGTAATTACAATGACTGCAACTCTTCATGCATATATTAATATCTTGCTAACATATTAGAGTCTGAGACCTAAATTGCCAAACACTGAAGAAAGCTTCAACCAGAATGAGCAGAGTGAGTAGAGGAAAAAATTTTAAAAGCTTGTGATTAAAAACAAACAAACATACTCACAACCACCATGACATTTAATGTTACTTCTTACTGTCTTCCTCAGAAATAAAAAGAATCTTTGAATTGCAAGTAGCTAGATCCCCACAGGGTAATCATATACCTGTACCTAGGTATCTGACTTGGAAAGCTAAACAAAGATTACCTCTCTGATTCTGAGATTCTAAATGTCCCCAGTTTACCCCAAGAAGGGAAAACACAGGAAATGAAACTAGTATTTCATTTCTATTTAAATTAAGTACAACTATGTTTAAGTGATCTTGGTTAATTTCAGAAGATTATGGATAAACCTTAATTGTATGGATGTGGGTTAGAATGGGCATGTTAGTTATTAAGAGGAAAGAGAGGTTGGAATATCCATTCCCATGGGCTGAAATGCTGAATCCAGAAATAAGGAAGAGGAGACTTTGAAATAACTTCTGACCACTTGAAAAAATCAATGCCAAGAATCCCACTTAATGGGGTATAGAAAATTCAAGTGTCTAAGGGTCCACAGGACATAATGGACATTTAGTGCCTGGTTTTGTAAAATGGTGTTCCTGTCTGAAGAGTTAGTGAAACTGTGATTGAAAATTTAATGAAAATTATGGCTGTGAAACCACAATGTCCTTTCACTTAAAAAAAAATCGCTTGTTGCTTATTGGCTTACCCTCTAAGAGGTACATTAAATAAGTTGTTGTTTGTTTTTTTTTTTTCTTCATAGCTTGGACACATTAAGAAAATAGGTCACCTTCTCTAAAGTCTTTGTCAATTTTACTGTTTCTGCCTTTAAAAAAAAATGCTAGATTTTCCATTATAAAGAAAAGAACCAATTTGAATATCCTTCTTTGGGGAAGGAGCCATTTTTAAAAATGGTAATGACTATAGCCCTTGTTTTAGGACCTCTGAGAGAAGTAAATGTGGCTTAAAGTGTTGAAAGTATTGTTTCTGCTTATTCATGAACAATTGTAGGTCAAATGTTTAATTTTTTCTGTTGTAATCTTGGAATATCAAAATTTGGACATGAAAATTATCTCAGTTATCACATCCATTCTGTCTAGGGGATAGCTATCAAAACGGTTGTAATCAGTCCAATTCATGATCTATTGCTATTGTGGTTTTATAAAATGGAATTTTGCCTCCTACTATTTGTACTCTAATCAAGTCATCTCATACATAACTAGGTAACTAAATATTCTTCCATTGTCAATGACCCAAATCATTCCCATTTAGGTTGGATGAAGGTTTGTGACTTCTTTTAAAAAAACCTTCACAGTCAAAGTTGACTCTTCTTACATGTATGTGGGGAGTCAGGTCTGCCTGAATTGAGAAGTAGACAAAGGGAGGGAAAGTTTTGAAGAAGCTAATTTCCTCAATACTCTGTCAGACAGTCCCTTTGTGGACCTCTGTTCTTAAGCAGGTCCAAATACACTATGGTCATTACAAAAACACTCAGAGTAATGTTAGCAATAATTTACAATTATTTCTCTTAGCTCTCTACACTATGTATATGTATACATTAATAATTAGGACTAGTAAGGACAATTAGCTAAAATTTATTATAGCACTTAGAATTATGACAGGTTTTCCTGACAAAAAGCCAGTTCTCCTAATAACAAGTTCAATGTTTCTCTTCTTTGCCATACTAGTATTATTCCCTATTGATAGGTGAGTAAATGAGTCTGAAATCATTAAATTAAAAATCATTTACTAAGTATCATCTGTGTTCCAAGAACTCTTCCAGACCCAGAGAAAATGAAATCTAACCTTCATGAAAGGATCTTATATACTTATATCCAATAGGATGAGACAACATATGCAAATATCAGAATAATCAAAATAAACAAAAGTTAGTTGTAGGAGGGGCAGCTAGGTGGTGCAGTGAGTAAAGCACGAGATCCTAGTTCAGTTCCGGCCTCAGACACTTAACACCCACACAAAAAATCTAGCCATGTAACCTTGGGCAAGTTACTTAACCCCAATTGCCCTCCAAAAGGCAAAAGAAAAAAAAAGTTAGTTGTAGGGGTGGCAATATCAACTGTAGGAATTAGGAAAGATCTTGTGATAAGATGAGGTGAGGATGATGTGGGCAGTGACATCTGAAATGAGTTTTGAAGGAATCTAAGGATTCTTTGGGGATGGCAAGTTGGTACAATGGTCAGAGTACCAGGCCTAGAGCCAGGGAGACCTAAATTCAGATCCAGCCTTAGATATTTACTTGCTATGTGACCCAGAAAAATGAAGAAAATCTGATATTCAGTCCCTTTTCTGCTACTAACTAGCTGTGAATGAACTTAATTCTTTTATATGCTTTGTGTAACAATTTCTCTTCCATCTACCCCTTTCTTTCTTTTTACATAGGGTTCATTCTAGTTGATGGTCTGATTGCCTCTCACCTAGAAGACTACAATAGTTTCCTAATTAGTTTCCCTCCCTCAATTTTCTCTACTCTTTCTTCCAAACTCCACACAGCTACCTAAATTATGTTTCTAAAGTACAGATTCGACTCTATCACCCACATGCTTAATAAAACCTCATGACTCCCTATCCCTAGGACCTAGGAATCAAATTCAAATTCCTCTACTTGAGAGGTAAGTGACTTCATAGCCCAGTTCCAACTTACCTTTCTAGATTTATTATATATCACACTCCTATATGCACCCTGCAGTTCAACAGAACTGACTTTCTTGTTCTATGTTCACAACAAATTCCATCTTCTATTTCCATGAGTTTGGATAGGTTTTCATTATATGGATTTAATTTTCTTTTTATATTTGAGTCAAAGAATCATTCATTCTTGTTCAGTCATTTTCAGTCATATCTGATTCTTTGTGACCCCATTTGGGATTTTACTGGCAAAGATACTGGAGCAGTTTGCCTTTTTCTTTTCCAACTCTTTTTACAGATGAGGAAACTGAGGCAAACAAGGTTAAGTGATTTGTACGGGGTCACACAGCTAATGAAGGTCTGAGGCCAAATTTGAACTCAAAAAGATGAGCATTCCTAACTCCAAGTCCTGTACTCTATCCAGTGATCCACCTAGCTGCTCCATTTTCTTCCTATTTTGTGGTTATTTCCTCTATACCACACTACTCTATACTTATAAAAGGAGACAAGAGAAAGTAAAAAGAAGCCAAAAGTAAGTGCAGACTTGAAACAATTCTCCAGGGAATATCTTCCAGTTATTCCATTTTGTATTACTCACAAGAAGAGACTTAAGATAATAAACTGCTTTCACAGGAACAAAAGCAAAAGGTGCAAAACTGGACATTAGAAGACCTGAATTTGAATCTGAACTCCTCTGCTTACTATATATGTGACTTTTGTTTGATATGTAATTTAACCTCTCTGATCACTTGTTACTACGGCAAGGAGGTTACTGCTTGAACATTGGGGTAGGGGAAGTTTGAGGGAATGTGAAAATTGAATGACCTGAAATAAGTAACATTAAATAATTATAAATAATTTATACTTTATAGAGTCTTGTAAAGGATCATAAGATGATAAGGCTTTCTTAAGCACGTAGGATCATAGACTCAATATATAAAGAAGCAGAGGAAACCTTTGAAATCATTATTGAATCTCCTTCATTTTACAGTCAGGGAAACTTAAGTTCAGGAGAAGTAAGGAATTTCAGCAAGATCCCATGAGCAGTAACCAGTTATGTTGGGATATAAAATCAGACAAAGCTGTAACTAAAGCATGGTGATACATGGCCCCACTGAGGAAAAGACACTATTTAAGATGTATCCTTCTGTTTACAACGGCTTTCTAGAGTTTCATCTGATCAAATCACAGAATACTTCTCAAAGTGAGCCCCCAAACAAAGCTACAGATCAGGGCTTATATAGCCTCCTCCTGGCTCAGAGAATGTAACAGCCTTATTGACTCACTGGCCAATCAAGAAGTATTTACTGAAAAACAAGCCTCCCACCCCAGGCTCCAGGTACACTTTAGCCTAGGCGCAGGGAAGATGTTCAAAATTTACATTCCCATTACACCTTCTTCCCCACAGCATCAGTTCCACACTAATGCTGGTCACATGCCACTCAATCTCTTAGCCCCTTACCTGTCTCTGTGTGACTCCTCTCTTAAACTGACCTTTGCCTTTGCTAATAGTAATGACCTATATTCACAAATAGAGAGAATTACACTTTCTTTGAAGCTTAGCAGATTTCCTTCGTCCATCTAGTCTATCTTAAGTCTCCATAATAGTTGTTGTACAGGCCAAGTCCTTCACTGGATTATCTTGAGCTGGACTCTTAATTCAATAGTTCCAATAATGGGAAGGCCTTTTATTTCTCCTTCCCACTTCATTGAATGTTCCCTTGGTACCAGAGTTACTAGCTTTGGCTCTAAATGCAGGTTCCTTGAACATGGAACTCTGTCAGCTACGAAATGATTGTTCCTAAAGCTGTGGATACTGACATATATTGATTTCTTCTACCTGGTTTTACCTTCATACTATAGTATGTTGATCTTTAGTGATATCAGTTGGGGTTGTACCATAGTAAACCTTTCTACAATTAAATAGTCTATATTTTGTAAGTTATGTGAATTTAGAAGTCATCTTTTGCTTAAAGGTTATACTAATTACCCCCTGGGGGTTCATTCTTCTTACATGAACAAGGAAACTAACTTCTATACTACTGTAAGGGACATGGTCTTCCTGAACTGGGGAATAGGAAAAGGGAGGAAAAGTTTGATGAACACACTTTTCTCAGCAACTGGGCAAATATTCCCTGTGTAAGCTTCTGTTATTAAATAACCCCAAAATGCATAGCGATTTTAGCAATAATCCTTACTGTTCCTCTTTAAATTTACAATGTCAGTATTCAAGACAGGTACCTGGGTCAGGTAGGGGTGAAAAGGCAAAGTCAAAAGACAGATGGCTGAGGATGAAATTTTAAAAAGTGGCCAGTAAGAATCTATAGGTCAGGAAACATTTAGTTTAGATGAGATGATTTAGAGGGACCTGATAGGTTTCTCAAAGTAACTGAAAGATTTTTGTATGATACAGGGATTAAACTAGCTCTACTTGGTCCCAGAGGACTGAACTAGGAGAAATCAATCAAAGGTATAGAGAGAGGCAGATTCAGGCTCTGTGTAAGGTGGGGAATGAGAATCTAATCATTAGAACTATAAAAGCAGAATGAGTTATCTTCATAAACAGCGATATTTCCACTAAACACCTTTAAACAGTGGTTGGATGATCACTTGTAGGGGATGTTGCCAAGAACATATTCCTGTACAGCTACAGGTTACACTGGATGGTCTCAGAGGCCCCTTGCAGTTCTGAGATTGTATTCTATGTTTTATTTGTCATATTCTCAATTCCTTTTTCTTTCCTTCTTGTATTCACTTTGATGAGTCTTCTACCAACACTCCCATATTATAACAAATCTATCTCCTGTTTTCTCCATGGTTTCCATCAGCATAATGTTAAACATTATAGGTTTAGAATTCTCTGAACAATCCCTTTGGCTCTTTGGCGGAAAGGTGCTATATAAATCTAAGAAATGAATGAATAAACAATAAGTGCATGCCCTGAGTTCATTTTATACCAGATCTACATAACATAAATGTGGAATGCAGAGTTGACAGCCAATAAGTGTCATATATGTAAACTGTCAAACCATATGATTTAGGTACAAGGATAGTCTAAATTCCCCCCGCTTCCCGGAACATTTTATTATTCTTGTCTGTGCTTTTTTTCTCATTTTCTATAGATTAGTTCTGAGATTTCCTAGCTTCTGCATCACAACA
Organism: Petaurus breviceps papuanus; assembly: GCF_028583685.1. NCBI lineage: Eukaryota > Metazoa > Chordata > Mammalia > Diprotodontia > Petauridae > Petaurus > Petaurus breviceps. Next base: position 13,937,050 of record NW_027185887.1, read on the forward strand.
TTTGCCTATCCATTTGCAGTACCAAACATTAAGACCCTACTGATCCTTAAAGTTTTCTGAATACATGAACATATCCAGATGTAAAGAAGTCACTCTGAGTAGAGCCTCTCTTGAGGGAGTGTGGGCTTCTGGCTATGCCTATGCTAGCTTGTGAGTACAATGGGGAGAATTAGACTAAATTCTTTACATTTCATATAGGGTGATATATCAATGCTTTGAACAGCTGGAAGCATTTCTGAAGGCTTGAGACAAGAGCTATTGTCAATTTTGTATCTTAGCTCCTTCTATTCCCTCACTTAATGTGGCCATATGAGAAATGGAGCATCTCTGTTTAGCTTTACAATGGACAATTTTCCAGCTGTTTCAATATACTCTGTTCCTTAAGACACTCCTGGAAATCAGTTGTCATATTTATAACTTGCTTTGTACTTGGAGTCTTTCTATTCAATATAGCTTTAGAACTAGAATTGTGAGACCATTTGTCTGTTTATTTTTGAATAAAATGTAAACAATGTTCAATTTGGTCAGTGATCCAATTTCTCGTTTTTGTCAGACAAGTAGCAAGTCAAGTTCATAGTCATGTGGCAATATTTTGAGTGCAGAATAACAATTAAAGTGAGTACAAATGGAAACTTTTCCTTATGCCCACTAAAATCTCATTCCCATTCACTCTACATTAGTTCACTGAAAATTAGTTTTGTAGCAACCAAGATGGTAATTCCTATTAAATGTTAGCATTTTGGGTCATTGTATAAAAAATTACTTTAGGAGCATTGTTATAGCAGAACTGGAAAAAATTCAAAGAACTGTACATGACACAGAATGGAAGAATTAGAAAAATGAAAATGCATTAAGTTCTAGAGGGAGTACATAAAGATGGTGGATTTAAGCATCACTTCAAAATTCTTTATTCCTAAAATAGAAACAAAAATGTGGCCTTTTTTTTTTTTTACAGAATACCTAAGTACTGTATATTCAGGCATAGTAATGGGAACATTACAGGTAAATAATGTCCATGAAAACTGAAAATTTACCTACATCAATAACTCTCCTTCAAATACATAATTAATTCCACCAGTGGAGGGGGTGGAATAGTGATACAAGATACAGTTCTTATGATTTTATTTTTCATTCAACTTACTGCCAACAACATGAAGGATATATGCTTTGCTGGAGATTCACAATTTAAATTGTACAACTAGGATATCAGCACAGGGAACAAATTAGGATAATGTCTGAGAAAAGGAAAAAGTGAGAGAGGATGCAGAAAACAAAATAAAAGAATGGACATGTCATTGTTGGTTCGTGTGTACAGCACAGGTATTTCCTTCAGACCATTTCCCTGGACCATAAAAGGGAACAAATATTATCCCATTCACTGAGTTGGTTTTCTCTGATATCAGTCCCTTATTTTCTGTCTTTGTTATCTGGTTTATTTAGAGCTCAGGGAGCGCATTTTCTATGTTAATTAATTATGTTTCTGTACAAAACTGAGGAGTGTTAGAATTCCATTTGAATTGCTTGTCATGGGTCATCAACACCTGCTGGGTTGTGTTAACTATTCTCTACTGTGATCCAGTCAAATCTATGATTTAGTTTGAAAGCAGGCCATGTTTCAATAACAAGGACAACAGGAAAACTCATAGGGCATCATGGTGGCAGCATCATTTAAAGATAACAGGTTTGTAAAGAGGAGAATGCCAATGCAAAAATAAACTAAGCATGGCATCTATAAGGATTAATATTTTATCTTAGCGTTTTATTTTCTTTTTAGTTTCATTGATGTATTTTTTTTTACCAACATAAGCATTTCCAGATTTTTATTTCCTCCCATTTTCCCTGGCATCCAAGTTTCTAATGTCTTAAAGATTTAAAAAGAGAAATCATATCAACACAGTTATCTAGCATATCACTCATGTCTGAAAGCATTATACAATTTTCCACACCTATAGTTTCCCAGTTCTTCAATGAAAAGAGAGAGGTACATTTTCTCTTCCATAGAACCAAGTTAGATAATTTTCATTATGCTCAGCTTTGCTTTTTGTTCTTTTTATTTGCAATGCTGTAGGCATTCTAAATAATGTTTTCATTTCATTTCTTTTCTTGCTTTCTTCTTTATTCCTCACTAGCACAAATCACAAAGTTTTTCCCCCCCAATATTTGGGGAAATTTCAGGGGTCAACACACTGAGTACAATAGATAATCCTTGCCCTGGGAAAATAACCTTCGCAATCATGGTATCTCCCCTACCACGAAAGTATTAAATATTGATTTCCTAGTTCAGCTTAATTTACTCTTCATTACTTCACAAAAGTCACCCCAGCACTTCTCTAATATTTGTAGTTCTGTAGAATGGCATTCTACTATTATTCATATGCCATAATTTATTTAACCATTACACTGTCAATAGGCACCTATCTTATTTGTTGTTCAGCATAAACACAAAAATAGTTAAGTATGGGTACATTTCTATTTTGAACTTCTTGGCTTTGTATCTAAAGTTGTAATCTCTGGGTATTAACGTTTTAGTCACTTTCTCAGCAAAATTCCAAATTGCTTTCCATAATGACTAGACAAATTCAAAACTCCACCAAGTGTTCCTGCCTTCCCTGTGCCCCTCAGATACTGACGTTCACATCTGTTGTCATCTTGGAAAATTTCTGGGTCAGTATTTTTAATGTTCACATTTTTCTTATTATCGATCTACTGAGCCTTTTATTCGATTGTTAACCAGTTGCAATTTCTCTTTTGAGAATTGCTTATTTATATCCTGTTAACCACTTATTTTTGGAGGAATTATAAAATGGCAAATGACTCATTGGTTCTATATATTTATGGTAATTCCCTATACATACTGTATATTACACCTTTATCTGATATATTTTCTAAGTCTATTTTTTCCTTCTTATCCTATGTGCACGCACTGATTTTGTTCAAGAAAAAGCTTTTCAATTTCATGTACTGGAAATCATCTGTTTTATGTAGCATGTTATCCTTTATCCCATGTGAGATTAAAATTTCTTCCTTTACCTGTGAAAGATACTGCATACCATTTCCTCCATTTTAAAATAAGAGGACTTGTTTTATTTCCTTTATATTATTATTATTAAGATCTCTCAATTTTACTCTTCAGTTATTTAATCTACTTTATCTATTGATCAGCTCTTCAACTCAGGGGTGTGTGGGTAAAAGTTTAAAAATCAACTCTTTGAGGGAAAAGTATGAATGATATGTTTAAGTGTATCTGCATTATGAACATTTTATCTATCAGTTTGTTAAGTATAGACAATGAACAAAGCAATAAATTAAAGGCTAATTTGAAGCACTTGGCAATTTTTAGGTGTAAATACTTACACTGAAGATTTAACTATTGGCTTTCATGAGTTTGTGCAAACTGAATCCAGTACACCCCTACTTCCACTCCATTTAACTCCATATCTGATCTTGACATCACCCACAAGTGTTGTAATTCTATGATCAACATAACTGAAATTACTTTATTTAATCATAACTTCCGATTGCTCCATCTTGTTGTATGACTAATTTTTCTTAAACTTATACTGCATCATCATGATGAAGTACAATCTCTTTACCTTCCACTATTTTCTTAGGTCATAACCTCTGCTTTTGCTTTATTTTTTGTCTTCCAAATTCCAAGCATTTAGCTAATGCGTTCAGCCCTCCACTATCCTCCACTATCAGATCTCTTGCCCCTTCTTCTATTGATGTTCATGCTTCACTGAACCCCATTCCAAATTATGACTATAATCAGCTTCCTCTGATCCTACTTATATACTACCATTCTGAACAGATCTAGATGGAGTCATATGCAAACCTGCTGTCTAAGTCTATTACCAATTGAGGAGGGAGAGCATTCTATACATGAGAGAGTACCAAGGGAAATTCCCAGGGTCAACATAGTTCAAGAAACAACAAAGAGGCCAGCACCTGGATTAAAAAGTACATTATGGGGTGGCAGTGTAAGGTATAAGAAGTTTGAAAAGTTGGGGGAGGTTAAAAGATTTTAAATGCTAACCAGGGGATTTTATATTTGATCCTGAATGTAATATGGTACCATTGTAGTTTATTGATTGTTTCAGGAAAATAACTTTGTTCTTTGAATGGAAGATTAACTGGAATTGGGGAGAGACTAGTGGCAGAGATCACCTAGGTGGCTTTAGCAATGTTCCAAGTATGAAGATGTTTCATACATAAGCATGTTTAGGGTAGTTTGGCTTAAATTTGCTATATTTTGTCAATGATGGGTTTTTGCATCTATTAATAGGTTGTTTTCATTTTCATTATAATAATTTATGTGAATTGTTTTTTTCTAATATTAAACCCATCTTTGTATGCTTGGTATAAACAACTTGGTCATAAGGAATTTTTAAGGGCTGTATTTCCATTGTGTGTTTTTTGTGTGTGTTTTTTTTCCCTCTGGGATTTTATTTAACATTTTTGTAACAATGTTTGTTACAGAATTTGTTCTATAGTTATCATTATTTTATTCCTCTTTTGTTTAGGTATTAAGACTAAATTTGCCTCAGAAAAGGAGTTTTGGAGAGTAGTTTTTTTAATATTTGAGAATATTTTTGTAGTACAGGTATTAATTGTTCTTTTAATGTTTTATAGAAATCACTTATAAAGCTCTCTTCCTTTTTGTGTATCCTTTATCTCTATTTCATATTTTCTTTAGTTTCTCAGTTTTGCTACAATATAAATATAATCTAACTTGACAAATGTTTTATATTGCCTCTATTGAGATTTCATCTTATTCAGGTTTTTAATTGTTGATTTAATTTTTCCTTTATTTTAAAAATTAAGTTAGTTAAAGATTTATCATTCCTGTCAATCTCCTTAAAGAACCTAGTTTTAGGTCTTTGCCCCTCCACCTCCCAATTTTGTCTATTTCTCCTATGAGTTTCAACATTCACACTTTTTTCTTTAATTTGTATTTGCTAATTTTAACTTATTTTTTCATATTACTTTGGTCTTTTCCACAGCTTTTATATTATAAATTATTGATAACCTATAAAGTGGATCATTCAGATTTGCATTACTATTTTACTAAAGGTGAAATTAACTTTTAATCTTGAAAAAAAAACACATCTTTTTTTTTTTTGGTTAGTTGACACAAGCACATATACCTCACGAAGATTCTAATACAGAGGAATTGCTCATGATCTCTAAATCCAATAAATGAAGCCTTTGGTTTTTGAGTTGAGCATGGTATCTTTTTTGGGTTCCCTAAAGTATTGGTCAAAGAGGCAGGCACCTTTTGATCACCTAATAAATGTCTTCTAAATTGACAGAGGGAAAAGAAGTATAGAAATATACTGGGATCAGGGAGATGATCAAGGATAGTTCTGCAGAATAGGGATTTGAACTCAAAGTTTCTCTCACAAAGAAGGTCAGCCATTAAAACATTATAGTATGTAACTGTATATTAAAACCTGGACATGAAAACAAGAAATAGAAAATGTTTCCTACACTTAATGAGCCTAAAAATTCTGAAACAAAGAGAAAAGAGTAAATGAGTTCAAGGAATATAAACACATGAAAAGTAATTAAAAATAATTGTAAAGTCACGTATGAATAAAATGTAGTATAAAATAAACAGAAGTCAAAAGTGCTAAAAGGAAGAGAGCAATGGAGTTCTCAAATCAAAGGGATCTGTATAATGAATGTTTCCTGCATAAAATGAGTTTTTAGCAAGACAAAAAAGGAAAAGGTCCTGCATATACAGAGACAAATGGGAAGAGAAGCAATGCTCACTAAACTTTGCATCCCATGAATGTCCTTAATCGGTTCTGTAAGTATATGTACAGCTTCCAACAAAAGGACAGGAATGTGGCCATTGGGAGAGGAATATGGCTATATTTCTATCAAGGTGAATTTTTTTTTGCCTTATTTAAGAAATTATTTTTGATGATTTGGTCTCTTTAAGTTTTAAGTCCTCTAAGATGGTAGTTAAATTATGTCCAGGCTGGAAAGATAAATGAAAAATCAACATGAAGCAACAAGGAAGAGAATGAATCTGTATAAAATGAGTCCATCCTTCTGAACAAGATGCTCAAATCTATGGTGGCTTAGCTCAGTAGAAATATAGCTGAATTTGGAATCAGAAGAATTGAATTCATATCAACTAGCTATTTGATCGTAAGTGGGTCACAAACTTTCTAGGCTTAAGTTGCCTCATCTGTAAAATGAAAAGATTGAATTACATGACCTCAAAGATACCTTTCAACTCTCTCTATATATATATGATTCTAGGTTAAGAAATGTAACACTAGAATGAAAAACTTCTAGAATATCTTTCTTTTTCATTCTCATTTGCCCTTTCTAAAGGGCAACGTTCACCAATCCATTAGTTGCAATAGATACTGATCAATAGCATTATGGTTGTACTCATTCCATCACAGCTAATGAACCAATTCATTCAATGAAAAGCTGTATTTCTCTCACCTTAGGCCTCATGTACATCTATAGGGTGTGATTAGGACTAATAGAAATCCATTGATTTATATTGAGCATTTCTTTGCTTTCATGACGAATTCTGTAAACCACTCACTCTCAATTTTGCAAAGAAAATGGCATATTATTTCAACTTACCTCAAAATATGATGGAAAGGTGTTAAAACAACTTATTTAGCAAATGATTTTCAACCCAATTTGGGGTTAAAACACACAAACAAAAACCCAGCAAAACCAAATATAATCCATTTCACTGATTTACTCCTTTCAGATCCAGCAACTCAGCAACCCCTTCTGTACTATTTTATTTATATTTCAGGTTACATTTCAAGGGAAGGGATTATGATTTCTACTCAGAATCATTGAATTCTCAAACTAGAAGGAAATTAAGAAGTCCATTTCTCCACTTGAGAAATGAATTTATTGAGAGGCCTATGAAGATTATGAGAGTTGGTTCAAGTAACAATTTCCCTGGATGTCACTTTCCTCACATATCTACTATATCCTCCTATATCACAAAGTATAGTGTTTTGCCCAAAAGGGCAATTAATAAATGTAGATGACTCATAAAGAATCATGAATAGAAGTCTTTTGGAAACTTATTCAACTATATATATATATATATATATATATATATATATATATATATATGTGTGTGTGTGTGTGTGTGTGTGTGTGTATTCAACCACATGCATATATATGTATATGAATGTTATTATATCTCCAATGAAATGACATAATCACAGATCCTCTAAAAAAATAACCACACTATTAAAACATAGACAAAGGGACAGATTTCGCAGAAAACTACAGAATTCTTCTCCATGATATTGGGGAGGAGGGAGAGTTGATTAACTATTGGCAGCAACTATCTGTAATTTTCTCAGTCCCTAGTTTACCAGTCAGCTACCCTTGGATATAACCAGTATTGCATGTTCATGCAAAAGTTCAACTGCTAAGGTACCTGTTTTCTTTAACATAGATTGATAGTTAGATGATTAGATAGATAGATAGAGGCATGTATTCATATGTTCATGTATATACACACACACACATATACATATATGGTCCATTTGTATATGTGTATATATGTGTGAGTTTGTATGTGTGAGTGTATATATATATTGTAGTTTTGTGTGCATATGCACACATCTATCTATCTATCTATCTATCTATCTATCTATCTATTCATCTACCTATCTACCTATCTAATAGTCATAAGGTAATTGTTTTCATATGGGTGCGTACATATAAATGTGTGTATATAGAGATATAGAGATATATACATGTTTGGATCTGTTTTATAGTATCTTGATTTCTCATAAAGTCATTAGCTTCCAATTGCTCCAATCTAATTTTGGAGGAATTATTATTTTCAGTGAGTGTTTGAAATTCCTTTTCCATCTGGCAAATTTGGCTTTTCAAGTCATTCTTTGCCTCATTGAATTTGGGACCTCTTTTGCCATTTGAGTTAGCCTAGTATTTAAGGTGTTATTTTCTTCAGTATTTGGGGGGGGGTCTCCTTTAGCAGGCTGTTGACTCACTTTTCATGATTTTCTTGCATCTTCATTTCTCTTCCCAATTTTTCCTCCACTTCTCTTACTTGATTTTCAAAATCTTCTTTATCTCCTCAATGTCCTGTAAAAAATTCATATTTTTTCTTGGAAATTCTAACTTCATTGTCTTTCTCCTGTTCCACGTTTTGATCTTTTTTGTCCCCCCCCCCAAAATCATTCTATCATCTGATTGTGCTTCCTCTGTTTGCTCATCTTGCCAGTTGATAACTTGACTTTTGAGCTCTTTGCCACAGTAGAACTCTGCTTCCAGAGTGCAAAGAGCTTTGGCCCAAATTGCTGGGGTTTTGTAGCTGCTGGAGCTATTAGGGCATCCTTTCTATAGCCCTCACAAGCTCTGGCACACTGGCCACACACCCCAGGACCACCACCCAAGACAGCGATCCAGATCCAAGAAGGTCAAAGCTAGAGTGAATACCCTCTGAATAACCCCTTGGTCCCCCTACGATATGCATTCCAGGAGTTCTAGAGACAGCCAAGCAGCAGCAGCTGCAGCTGCCATGCCTCCCCCACATCTCATCCTGGGGGCGAGACATGTGAACCATCATCTTCTGTCACCCTGTTCCAACAGAGTTCCCTACTGACCTTTTCCTTTCTCTTTGGCATTTATGGGTTGAGAAGTCTGGAAACCACTGCAACTGCTGGTGATTCACTCTCCTGAAGTCTTCTCAGGCTAGTTTATGCAACTGGTTGGGGCTGCCCCAGGGCCAGAACCATGCAGCTCATGCAGAACTGCTCGTCTCCCAGTTTGGTGCAAGAGGCTATTTCTGTGTGCCTGCCAGGCTGCCTTCAGCAGCAAATTTGCTTCTCTCTGACACTTTGTGCATTGTATACCTCTAAAATTTGTTTAGAATAATTTTTTTTACAGGTATTAGTAGTGGTTGGAACAGGAGTTCATGCCAAGTTCGTGCTTTTACTCTGCCATCTTGGCTCTGCCAAGATATATATTTGGGTATATATCTCTATATCTCTATATCAGAACATGCCTCAAAGCAGAAGATTTTAACCTGAGGTTCATGAACTTGTTTATTTTTTGTTTCGATAAATGTATTCAAATACAATTAGTTTCCTTTGTAATCTTAAGCATTTTGTTTTAGAGATTTAAAGATATTTTCTAAGAATGTGTTCATAAGCTTCATGGCATTGCTAAAGAGGTCCATAAAATGCACGGAAAAATGTAAAAAGCCTAGGATCTAACTTATTTCTTCTCTTATTCTAATTATATATTTACAAGGGAGGGATACTGTTTGCCTAAAATTAATAATAATAAAAATTTATACACACACTTAAGGTTACAAAACACTACTGATTAAGACATAATATTAGATTGAGAGATATAGAGGCAGAGAGACAGACAGAGACAGAGAGAGAGAGAGAGAGACAGAGAGAGAGACAGAGAGACAGAGAGACAGAGACAGAGACAGAGACAGAGAGACAGACAGAGAGAGACAGAGAGAGACAGAGACAGAGAGAGAATCTCATTTGATCCTCACAGCAATCCTGTTGGTTAGGTGCTATTTTTATCACCATTATATAGATGACAAAACTGCAATTTGGAATTTATTTTAGGAATTCTTAATCTATCTTCCTATTCTAATAATCTTTGTAAGATCAGAGACTGTTGTGTTTTTGCTTTTATTTTCCCCAGCACCCAGCCTAGTCTCTTGTACAGAATAGGTGTTTAATAAATATTTGTTCAATTAATTGACTTGAGTGATTGATCCCTTTCCATCAATTCTCTAGCTTGACATTTTCTCTGCATTAGAATCATGTAAAGCATGTTAAATCAGATTATCTTCCACTTTTGCTCATTCTGTACTTTCTCACTACTTCTGGTCATGAGTATACAAAAACTAATAGTGGGACCAGCTGCTTTGAACAAACCTAATTCTCTCTAACCATTACTTGTCAGTCATCTTTTCTGAATTATCTATTCTTATAGCCATAGCATGTTAGATCTAAGCTGATCTTTTTTATCTCAATATTTTTCTTCTTCTAATGAGACAGTCTATCTTGTATATCTACAACCTTTAAGTACTATGTACAACCTCCCTGTGTGAGCCATATTAAGTCATTAGAGTGAAGACTCCATTTTTTTTTTGCAAATACATATGTACATAGTGAAGTCTATACCATCTGCAAAGGCATTGTAACCTCCAAGGGTCCAGAAGGAAGGATAGATTATGATTTGGACTAATACTGGAAAATGTTGAGAAAAACAAAAGAAGAAAGAAAGTATTCATGGTTAAAATAAAAAAGGCCATTCTTTGGCAAAACATAAAACACCATCTGTTGAAACAACTCGACTTCAGGGTTGTGGTGCATGGCATCCTTTGTTGCTGCATCTATCAGGCCTTTCAGGACATGAAATGATGACAGATGAATGTCCCCTGCCAAACAGCAAAAGGGAATTGCATTTTGATGTGCAGCTCCTTGGTTGTGAGCCATCTAAACACAGAGTGAGAGACTTCATACCCATTTAATGGACTGAATTGATTGCACAGGACCATTTATTTTCCAGGCATACAGTGCTCTGCATGTATATGTTGCAGCAAGCACCCCAGTGTCCCCAGGGTGCCTGCTCACACAGGTTCTTGGATCTGCTTTGTTAAAGGAAAGCAACTCAAAATGGGTTAACAAGCTTACTTTAATCAGTCAGACATATATCGTTTACCTTGTTCAGGAGAAAAGGTCAGCACCCTGAACCTCAAAGTATACAGGCATAATTATCAAGACAGAAACATCAAGTAGACAGATTTCCAAACTGTCCAACCATTACATCCATGCCCAGTCAACATCTGGGTTTCCACATTCTGAGTTTTTCAAAGCCGGGGGACTCTCAACAACGGCTTCCCAGAATTCAGATCAAATCACAGAATACTTCTCAAAGTGAGTCCCAAAACAAAGCTACACGTCAGGGCTTATATAGCCTTCTCCTGGCTCAGAGAATGTAACAACCTTATTGACTCACTGGCCAATCAAGAAGTATCTACTGAAAAACAAGCCTCCCACCCCAGGCTTCAGGTGCACATTAGCCTAGGGGCAGGGAAGATCTTTAAAATTTACATTCTTATTACATTGTATCTACTGAAAAACAAGCCTCCCACCCCAGGCTTCAGGTGCACATTAGCCTAGGGGCAGGGAAGATCTTCAAAATTTATATTCTTATTACAGTATACTGGTATTCAAGTTTGCAGTATTGCTTAGCTTCTACAGAAGATGAACCCCAAGCCTATAATCCACTCCAGGTGTACCAAAGTCATTTATTTCCCTATTTTCTTTGGTGACATGCACAATTAAAAGTTGGCATATTCTATAGCTTTCTCCTGTTTCATATTTCAAAGAATCCTTCTCAGGACAATTCTACTCATTCCTTTTTTGATGCACATATATTGTCACTGTAAATATTAATAGGTATAAAATTAGACACAAACTCCATGGAATATCCTTAGTCATTCCCCAAACAAAACTACTGCATGACTGAAGGTAGCTACTTCTCACAGACCATTAACACAGTTGTTTCTACAAACACATAAATATTTGTCAATATAATCACAGGACAAAGAGAGATAGGTCTTTCAAAAATCTGTATCATCAGATGACTTTCAGGTCATTCCAGTAAAATAAAATTCATTGGGATTAAAAAAATAAACAGGCAGTTTCACATGTCATTTTTTTCATTTTCATTCTAAATAATCCATCAGAAACATATGCTTAGTACTGTAAGGTGAAAGAAAATTACCTGAAATATCTGATCTCTCTTCATATGTAAGAGAGGTAAAAGATATCATCCATTCTAAAAGCTTCTTAACATTTTTTTTAACTGAGCTTCATAGTATGACCATTTATTTTTCTCTGAAACATGGGAGATAGAAAGATCACTTTTTTCAACCATACTTTTAGGACCCAAGTAGAATGTTACCAGTTAACCAAGTTTTATATCTTCCTTCCATAGATTAGAAGTGGAAAAAATGTGTCCATAATTATACTTTGAAAAAACTCAACTCATACATAAACAAAAATGGCTATTAATACTGAGAACACAAGAGATGAACCTACATGAAAACTTCCTAATTATTTAGTAGGTCAAAGACTAATTCAATGAAACAAATAATAATTATGTGAAAGAGAATGACATCAATGAGATGATATAGAAAAATTCTGAGATATATCCAGCATTCCAGGAGCACATGGGAGTTCAAATATCTACAAAAATGCATTAGCAAAATAAGAAAACAGGGCAAATAAAGCAAATATGATAAATTAGAAAATCAACAAAAACCAAAATAAATAGAAAAGGATATTGGAGAAATAAGAGAAATAGATCAAATGGGAAACAAACATTACAGAAATGATCAACATAACAAAAACTATTTTTAAGGGCAAAACAATCAATAAAATTTTATCTAGTTGAATTAAATAAAAACAATTCCAACAGAAATTCTCTATGGTTCCTTCCATCTCCAAATCTCTGACCTTATCAATAATAAATTATTATGATAAAAACAAATAAAGCAAAAGGACAATAAATAAGGCAGAAATTTTAAAAAAAATAGCAAAACCTGTTTTGCGTAACTGGGTGCTAGCAAAACAGAAAAGTGTGAAATAGAGAAATAAAATAACATAACCTTAGAAAATGAAAGTAAAGAAACTACATAGGACTAAGAAAAAGAGAAAGACAACAGAACAACCTTTGGCCCTAGGTTTGTAGGCAAATTCTATTAGATGTTTAAAGGGGAATTGTTACCTAAGTGGTGGCTCAAGTTACTCTAAAAAAAGATAATAATACAATTCATACAAGGAAGAAAAATTGATTTCATAAGATGAATATCATTTCCAAATAAGAAAACCATGGGAGTAGAAAGCAAATACAAATATTTAAAGATTGACACCATTAATGATATTAAGGATTATTTTAATGAAGAAAGAAAAGGAAAGAAAGATGAAAAGAGAGAGAAGGAAAGAAGGAAGGAATGAAGGAAAATAAAAAAAAGGCTCCAGCATCCAAAATTATACACTAGGAACAAATTGGATTTACATTAAGTATATAAGGATGGTTCAATATTAGAAAAGCAATTTAATCAATTAATCATGATTTTTGTAAATTTTTTTTTTAAATCACAACGCATCACATTTTATTTCAATGAAGGATATGAAGGGAGGGGGAAGCTTTTAGCAAAGTACAGCATACATGTATGCTAAAAATCTTACAAAGCAAAGATAAAGAAAAGCTATCTAGACCACCTCCTCCAATTCATGTAAAAGGTGACTCTGAACAATCTTTGGAGCTACAGAACTCACAAAATGACAAAGAGAAGCTAACCTCCTGTGAGAAGAGTCTGGCAGGCTGTTAGGAAGTGGCCAGCACAGTGCTGTGGGAGCCAACCCCATCCCAGCTCCAGGAAGAGGTTTTAGCCTCAGGGTGAGCCTGACCCACCTCCTGCTTGAGGGACTTCAGATCACCAGTAGCTGTGGTGGTTTCCAGAATTATCAACCCATAGATGTTAAGGACAAAATGAGAGGTCAGTGCAGTGTAGACTTTGGAATCTGGTAGTTTGGGAGTGTGGTCAGGCTTTGCCCCCAGGGTGAGATGCTACTGAGGCACCATGGCCAGCAGGTGCCACCACATAGCAGCTTCAGCTCCTGGCCTGCAGATTGTAGGGGGACCAAGCAACCAGTCTGAGGGGTAAACACTCTTAATTTAACCTGCTTGAATCTGGATAGCATTCTAGGGTGGAGGTCCTGGGGTGTGCAGCCAGCTTTCCAGAGCATGTGGAGGCTTCAGAGAGGGCACACAACCAATAGCTTTGGCAGCTGATAAAACCCCAGCACTTGACACAAAGCTCCCCTGTCTGGTGGCAGATTCCTACTGTGGCAAAAAATCCCAAAAGTCAACTAATTGAGTAGCAACATGAGCAGGCAAAGAAGCAAACAGAGCAACCCAACTTTATATTCCTATTTTGGGGACAAAAAGTATCAAAGCATGGAACAGGAGGAAAACAACAAAGTCAGAACTCCTAAACCAAAAACTTCCAAGAAAAATACTAGCTGGTTACAGGCCATAGAGGACATTAAGAAGAATTTTGAAAACCAAATGAGAGAAGTGGAGGAAAAATTGGCAATGGAAATGAGAACAATGCAAGAAAATTATGAAATGAGAGTCAACAACCTAACTGAAGAAAATAACACCTTAAAAATAGACTAACTCAAATGGCAAAAGAGGCTCAAAAAGGCAACAAGGAGAAGAATGTCTTAAAAAACAAAATTTGCCAGATGGAAAAAGAATCTCAAATGCTCACTGAAGAGAATCATTCCTTCAGAATTAGACTGGAGCAAATGGAAGCTAATGACTTTATGAGAAATCAAGAAACTATTAAACAGATCCAATCAAATGAAAAAAAAATAGAAGGCAATGTAAAATATGTCATTGGGATAACCACTGATCTGGAAAATAGATCCAGGAGAGATAATTTTAAAATTATTGGACTACTTGAAAGCCATGATCAAAAAAAGAACCTAGAAATTATCCTTCAAGAAATTCTCAAGAAAAAATTGCCCTGACATTTTAAAACCACAGTGCAATATAGAGGTTGAAAGAATCACCTCCTAAAAAAGATCCCGAAAAGAAAATTCCCAGGAATATTATAGCCAGGTTAAAGAATTCACAGATCAAGGAGAAAATATTACAAGCAGCCAGGAAGAAACAATTTGAATATTGTGGAAATATAATCAGGATAACACAGGAGCTGGCAGCTTCTACACTGAGGGATCCAAGGACTTAGAATATGATATTCCAGAGGTCAAAGGAGCTGGGATTAAAACCAAGAGGCACCTACCCAGCAAAACTGAGTATCATGTTTCAGGGGAAATTATGGTCATTCAGTGGAATAGAGAGGCCTTTCAAGCATTCTTGATGAAAACACCAAAGTTGTATAGAAAATTTGACATTGAGATACAAGAAGCAGGAGAACCATGAGAAGGTAAACAGGGAAAAGAAATCATAAGGAACTTATCAAATTTGAACTATTAACATTTCTACATGGAAAAATGATAATTGTAACTTATGAAACTTTTCTCAGTATGAGAATAGTTGAAGGGAATAGAATTGTGCATATATATATATATATATGCATATATATACATATACATTTATATGTCTATATAGGAGTATATATGGGCGTATGATTACATATGTGAATGTGTGTATATATGTATACAGGTGTACATAGATAGAAGGCACAAGACCAATTTAATAGAAATGGATGATACTTTTAAGTTCACCTTTTTAAGTTGAAATTAAGAGGTGAGAGAGGAATTAATGAGAGGAAATGGGGAGAGACATTATTGGGTAAACTATCTTATATAGAATAGGCAAGGGGAAATGGTCACAATGGAAGGGAAGAACAGGAAGACAAAAGGGAATGGGTCAACCTTATTCCCATTGAATTTGGCTTAAGGAGGGAATGACATACACACTAAATAGGATATCTCCCCCTCCAGGAGAGTAGGGGGGGAAGGAATGGATGATAGAAGGGAGAAGAGGCTGGGGAGGATGGAAGTTGGAAGCACCTGCATTTGAAAAGGGTCAGGATCAAAGTACAGAATAGAACAAGTGGGAGATGGGATAGGAGGGAGGGCAATATAGTCAGTCTTTTACAATATATCCACTATGGAAATGTTTTGCATTAGCTACACATGTTCAACCTATATTAAATCGCTTGTCTTCCCTGTAAGGGTGGGTGACAAGAGAGGAAGAGAATGAATCTGGAATTCAAAGCTTTAAAATGAAATGTTTATATATATATATATATATACACACTATTATTAATATTATTTTATATGTAACTGGGAAAATAAGATATACAGGCACTGGGGCATAGAGATCCACCGTTCCCTACTGGAAAGTCGGAGGGGGTATGGGAGAAGATATGGGAGAGAGAGCAGATTGGAGGAGGGGATATCCAGTGGGATCACTATTTTGGGGTGGCAGTTAGGGGGAAAACAGGGAAAAATTTGTAACTCAAAATCTTGCTGAAATGAATAATGTAAACTAAAAGTTAATAAAGCATTAAATTAAAAAAGAAAGGCTATCTAAAATAAGATGTGTGTGTATAAAAGAGAAAGTTAGCATTATTTGCAATACAGAGACCCAAGAAGCTATTCCCTTCAATAGGAGAGAATTCTCCATTTTCCCAATGTTATTTCAAATAGTTGGGAATATTTCTAGAAATGATAATTATAAAAATAATATAAAAGAAATAAAATGCATAAACATTGATAAGAAGATACTTTTTTGTGCTGCAGAAGATATGATGATTTATTTTAAAAAGTAAAAAGATTTAGAAGAAAACCATTAGTCAAGAAATACTTTCAATTAAGAAGCAAGGTACAAAATAAATCCACAAAATTGACAGTGGTTCTATAGGGCTGCAAAATTTGGTGGAAATCATGGAAATAAGAGTATCAATCAAAATAACTACAAAATACATACAGCATCTCAGAGTCAATCTCCTATGAATCTTATGAATTCCTATGAATCTGTGACCAGATGGAATTCATGCCAGAAATGTGGAATTGGTTCAATATTAGGAAAACTTTCAGCATAATTGACCATATCAATAACAAAACCAACAGAAATCATGTGATTATCTCAATAGATGCAAAAAAAAGCCTTTAACAAAATGTAGCAACCATTCCTATGGAAGAAAAAAAAACACTAGAGAACACAGGAATAAAAGCAGTTTAACTAAAATGTGTAATATTTATCTAAAACCATTAGCAAGCATTATATGTAATGGATATAACCTATAAGCCTTCTCAAAAATATCAGGGGTAAAACAAGGATGTCTATTATCACCACTATTATTCAATATTATATTAGAAGTGTTAGCTTTAGGTAGAGAATGACTGTAGTAATTAGAATAGGCAATAAGAAAATAAAACTATCACTCTTTGCATATGATATGATGGTATACTTAGAGAATTCTAGATGACCATTTTTTAAAAAAATAATTGAAACGATCAACAACCTTAGCAAAGTGTTAGGATATAAAAACACACATAAATCATCATTATTCCTTTATGTTACCAAAAAGCCTAGTAGCATGAAATAGAAAGAGAAATTCCATTAAAATAACTGTAGACAATATAAAATACTTGGGGGCTACTTGCCAAGACAAACTCAGAAACTGTATGAACACAATTACAGAACATTTTTCACACAAATAAAATCAGGTCTAAACAACTGGAAAAATATCAATTGCTCATAGTTAGTCTGAGCCCAATCAAGTAAAATGACAATGCTTCTTAAATTAATCTATTTATTAGTGCCATACCAATCAAACTACCAAAAATTGCTTTCTTTATAGAGCTAGAAAAAAATAATAACAAAATTCATCTGGAAGAACAAAAGATCAAGAATATTAAATGAATCAATTAAAAAATAACAATGTGAAAGAAGGTGACCTATCCATACTAGATCTCAAATTGTATTACAAAGCACTAATTTTCAAAAATATCTGTTACTAGTTAAAAAAGAGTGGTGGATTAGTAGAATAGATTAGAAACACCATGCATTGTAATACATCACCAAAGTAATCTAGCATTTCATAAACACAAAAATTCAAGATTTGAGGGGAAAAGAACTCATTACTTGACAAAACTAGTAGGAAAACTGGAAAACAGTATGATAGAAATGGTAGAGATCAACATCTCATACCATATACCAAGATAAGGTCAAAATGGGCACATGATTTATACATAAAAGGTGATATAAGCAGATTAGGAAAGCATGGAATAGTTTACCTTTCAGATCTATGGATAAGGAAAGAATTTATACTGAAACAAGAGATAGAAAATAGATAAATTTGATTATATAAAACTAAAAAGTTTTTGCACAAGCAAAAACAATGTAATCAAAATGAGAAGGAAAACAGAAATCTGGGAAACATTTTTTTAACAGCAAGTGTCTGTGATAAAGTCCCCAATTCTCAAATACATAAAGAGTCAAATTTATAAAATTACAATTCATTCACCCATTGATAAAGTCAAAGGATATGAAATGATGGTTCTCAGTGAAAGAAATCAAAGCTGTCTACAGTCATATGAAAAAATATTCTGACAAAAGAAATGTCAATTAAAGCAACTCTGAGGTACCAGCTCACACTTATCAGATTGGGACACAAATGCACTCTTGGTGGAGTTGTGGTCTCTTCTAAGCTTTCTAGAAAGCAATTTTCAATTTTGTCCAAAAGGCAACCAAACCATGCATGTTCCTTGATCCAGAAATACTACTGCTAGGGGGGTGGCTAGGTAGTGCAATGAATACAACACTGGCCCTGGAGTCAGGAGGACTTAAATTCAAATCAGGCCTCAGACACTTGACACTTACTATCTATGTGACCTTGGGCAAATCACTTAACCACAACTGCCCTCCAAAAAGCAAAAAAAAAAAATACTACTGCTAGATCTATATCACAAATACATATTTTTAAAAAATGGGAAAAGAATCTATTTATATAAAAATATATATAATAGCAGCTCTTTTTATGGTGGCTAAGAACTGAAAATTGAGGTGATGTTCATCAATTGGGGAATGGCTGAACAAGTTGTGATATGTGATTGTAATGAAACATGATTGTACTTTATGAAATGACAAATAGGATGACTTCAGAAAAAAACTGGAAATACCTACATGAACTTATACAAAATGAAGTGGGCAGAACGATGTACACACTAACAGCAATATTGTAAGATGAAGAATTGTGGGTGACTTAGCTATTCTCAGCAATACAATCATCCGAAATAATCCCAAAAGACTCATGATGAAAAATACTATCCATCTCCAGATAAAGAACTGATATCTGAATAAAAATGTAAGCATACTATTTTCAGTTTCTTTTCTTTTGTTGTTTCAAGTCTTATTGCACAAAATGACTAATATGGAAATGTTTTACATGATTGCACATGTTGCCTATATCAGATTGCTTACAAGCTCAAAGAAGTGTAAAGGGAGGAAGGAAGTAATGGAATTTGGAACTCAAAACTTTAAAAATTAATGTAAAAATTATTTTTACATGTAATTGGGGAAATATTATTTTAAAAAGAAATAATTGACAACTTTCCTATTTCTTGCCTTGTTCATCTGAATTATCTATTCTACATATACATACTGATGAATGAGATCTAGAGATAGACAAAAACTATAAATGTATTACTCAGAGGTATTTCATAATTCCTAGACAATTGATATTCTTTATCCCTTTGTTATTTCCTGTAAATATCATCTAGTCAAATTCTTTTGAATATTTGCAGAATTTTTCTAGACAACTTTGCAATGTCCTGGGCTTTTATATATTCACCACATTGTCAGCTACATTAGAGAGTATCTGAAAGAACTCAGAGACAACCCTCTTCAATTTGGACTCTCTGATGGATCTCCTTTATTACAATGGGGAGGACCTTTGGTGAGCATCTCTCTTTTTCATTCATCATCTAGGATATGAAGTTGTTGAATGCCAAACAAATCATTTTGTATTTGGAATTTTGTATTTTCTGCATTCAGCAAACTGAAATAGTAAAGATTGGGTCTATTGTTGAATGTCTTTTATGAAAATTCTCATTAAAGCTTCCTTTATTTCACACATACATGAATTTCATGAAGATTTTATAAAGATGAAAGGAAACTAGGAATTTTGGTCAAAATTTGTTGATTTTTTATATTCATAAAGTCTGAGGTTTGTTGGGTTATTTTCCCACAGTGTTGGTATTTTCCCCTTCTTCAGGTATCTTGACTATCAGTGTCCCAACACTCTTATAATTGTTTTGTCCACAGCACAGATCTCTTCTATATACACTGGATCTAATATGGATGATTTCCCTGTCTTTTTTTCTCTTCAATAACATTTCTACCTCCTTCATAAGCACATCCAGGACAATAATTATAGGGTTCAGGGATTATAGGTTTCCACTCTCCTTGGTGGTCAAAACCAATTTGTTTTGCAGGTGGCCCAATGAATAGAGGACTGGGTCTAGAACCTGAAAGACCTTAGTCCAAATGTGACTTCAGACATTTAGCAGCTGGGTTGCTCTGCACAAGCCTTTGACCAATTTATGTCATGTTCTTCAAATGTAAAATGAGGACAATAATAGTACCTACCTCATGGGGTTGTTGTGAGGATCAAATAAGATAACATTAGTAAGAAACACAACATAGTTAAGAATCTGGCATGTAATAGAATCTATATAAAAGTATATGCCCTCCATTATAGGACACTTTCTTCTCTCTGTTGTCTTCTTCCATTTTCAACCTTAAGTAGCCTTGGAATTACTCTTCTTTGTTGATTCTCTTATAAAGTTTCAAACTAATTTGACCTTCCACTGCTTCTCTCTGATTTATGAAACAATATCAGGAAACTGAGATCCAGAGAGAAGTGGTTTGCCTGTAGATGCACAGCTACTAAGTGACAGTCATGATTAGTATCCAGTACCTGGTTCTAGGCAAACAAGTACATATTTTAATCATAATTCCTCTGGGCCCCCATTCTTTTCCCCACTGGGAAGATAAGCAATTGAATATAGGTTGTATGTATGTATTTATGCAAAACATTTCCATATTATTTATATTGTGAAAGACTAACTATATTTCCCTCCATCCTATAACGCCCCCTCTTATTCTATTTTCTACTTTGACCCTGTCATTTTTCCAATGTATGTGCTTCTAACTACCCTCTCCCTCAATCTGCCCTCCCTTCTATCATACCCCCTCTTATCCCTTTCCCCCTATATTTCTGTAGGGTAAGATACCCAAATGAGTGTGTATGTTATTCCCTCCTTAAGCCAAATTCATGAGATTAAGTTTGACCCATTCCTTTCCTCTTCCTGCTCTTCCCCTCCATTGTAAAAGTTTTCTCTTGTCTCTTTTATATGAGATAATTTACCCTAATCTATCTCTCTCTTTCTCCTCCCAATATATTCCTCTCAACTCTTAATTTTATGTTTTTAGATATCATCCCTTCATATTCAACTCATCCTGTGCCCTCTGTCTATGTATACATGTACATACATATGCACATGCTCACATATATATATATTTATACACACACATACCCTCCTATACATACATATATGTATGTATACATATATGTTGCCTTCAGCTATCCTCATACTGAAAAAAAGTCTTATGAGTTACAATTATCATTTTTCCATGTATGAATGTAAATAGTTCAACTTAAATAAGTTCCTTATGATTTCGTTTTCCTGCTTACCTCCTCACACTTCTCTTGCTTCTTGTATTTGAAAGTTGAATTTCTGTTCAGCTCTGTTTTTTTTTTCATCGAGAATGTTTGAAAATCTGGGGCAGCCAGGTAGCACAGCAAGTAAGAGCACAGGCCCCAGAGTCAGGATAACCTGGGATCAAATCTGGGCTCAGAAACTTAGGACCCACTCAGAAAGACCTGGCTGTGTAACCTTGAGTAAGTTACTTAACCCCAATTGCTTAGGGGCGGCTAGGTGGCACAGTGAGTAAAAGCACCGGCCCCAGTCCGGATGACCTGGGATTGAATCCAGACTCACATACTTAGCACCATACCCAGAAATAACTGGCTGTGTAACCTTGAGCAAGTTACTTAACCCCGATTGCTTTAAAAAAATAAATAAATAAAAAGAATGCTTGAAAATCCTCTATTTCCATGAATGGCCATATTTTCCCCTGAAGCATTATACTCAGTTCTGGTGGTTAGGTGATTCTTGGTTTTAATCCTAGCTCCTTTGACTTCTGGAATTTCCTATTCCAAGTCCTTCAATCCCTTAATGTAGAAGCTGGTAGGTCTTGTGTTATCCTGATTGTGTTTCCACAATACTCAAATTGTTTCTTTCTGATTGCTTTCAGTATTTTCTTCTTAACCAGGGAATTCTGCAATTTCATTTGGGGATCTTTTTAAAGAGTCAATTGGTGAATTCTTTCAATTTCTATTTTGCCCTCTGGTTCTAGAATATCAGGGCAATTTTGCTTGATAATTTCTTGAAAGATGGTGTCTAGGCTCTTTTTTTTTGATCATTGCTTTCAAGTAGTCCAATAATTTTTAAATTATCTCTCCTGGATCTATTTTCCATGTCAGTGGTTTTTCCAATGAGATATTTCACATTGCCTTCTATTTTTTCATTTGTTCGCATTTGTTTTATGGTATCTTGATTTCTCATAAAATAATTAGCTGCCATTTGCTCCAAACTAAATTTGAAGGAATTATTCTCTTCAGTGAGTTTTTGAAATGATTTTTCCATCTGGCAAATTTGGCTTTCTAAGGAATTCTTCTTTTCATTGGCTTTTTGAGCCTCTTTTGCCATTTGGGTTAATCTATTTTTAAGGTGTTATTTTCTTCGGGATTTTGGGGGTCTCCTTTAGCAGGCTGTTTACTCTCTTTTCATGATTTTTTTGCATCATTCTCATTTCTCTTCCCAGTTTTTCCTCCACTTCTCTTAGTTGATTTTCAAAATCCTTCTTGAGCTCCTTCATGGCCTGTAAGCAGTTTATATTTTTCTTGGAAGCTTTTGATTCAGGGGTTCTGACTTTGTTGTCTTCCTTCCATTCCATGCTTTGATTCTTTATATTCTCAAAAAAAGGATTCTATGATCTGTGTGTGCTTCCTCTGCTTCCTCATCTTGCCAGCCAATTACTTGACTTTGAAGCTCTTTGCCATAGTAGAACTCTGCTTCCAGATTGCAGAGATATGTCCCAAATCACTGGTTTTTTTGCAGCTGCTGGAGCTATTAGTTTGGTGCCTTCCCTGAAACCCCCACAAGCTCTGGCACCTGGTCATACACTGCAGGACCACAACCCAAGACAGTGATCTGGATCCAAGCATTCCAAAGCAAAAGCACTTAGCCTCTGAATGGTCACTTGGTCCCCCTATAATCTGCACACCAGGAGCTCTGGAGGCAGCCACCACAGTGCCTCTGCCACTCCTCACCCTGGGGGCAGGGGCCAGACCACACTCTTCTCCATCCAGTTCCAATAGAATTCCCAATTGCCCTTTTACTTTCTTTTTGATGTTTATGGGTTGAGAAGTCTGGAAACTGCCACAGCTCCTGATGATTCATTATCCTGAAATCTGCTCTGGCTGCAGCTGGTTGGGCCACCCCAGGGCCAGAACTGAATGGTTCCCATGGGACTGTGGCTCTCAGCTCTGTATGATAGACCCTTCCTGTTGGCCTGCCAGCCTGCTGGCCTGCCTTCAGTGGGAGATTTGTGTCTCTCTGTCACTTTGTGGGTTCTGTAGCTCTAAAATTTGTTTAGAGTCATTTTTTAACATGTATTGGAGGTGGTGAGAGCTGGAGCCATGCAAAGGTCCTTTTTTACT
Organism: Petaurus breviceps papuanus; assembly: GCF_028583685.1. Taxonomy (NCBI): domain Eukaryota; kingdom Metazoa; phylum Chordata; class Mammalia; order Diprotodontia; family Petauridae; genus Petaurus; species Petaurus breviceps. Next base: position 13,960,454 of record NW_027185887.1, read on the forward strand.
CCACCATCTTCTTTTGGTTTTCTTTTTAAATCTTTGATACAAAAGATAATTTGATGAGTAGTAGATAGAAGAGGTAGTAATATATTTGGAAATTAACTTAATTTAAAAACACACAAAATAAAATTCGAAGAGATTTTTAAATTCCCCATACTTCTGGATTTCTAAAGAACCTTCATTCCATCCAGTGAAACTCAGTGTTTCAGGTATTTTTCTCCAAGTAATTTTTTATAACTATCCAGAATATCAAAAAGACATAAAAGGGACAAGAAATATGTAAAATGTATACAAATATTCCATGATCATTTAAGTTGACTGGTGGATTAAGTGGGAAGTTTTTGATATTTAAAATGTTGTTTTTCTTCCCTCCTTTCTAATATATGTTCTAAGAGTTATATGCTTTCGACTCCAAAATAATATTCTATAATATCACAAAAGTGTCCAAAGTTCTTACCACAACTTTCAGTGAGTAGTTTGGATTCACTACTTCGCAGTGCCTATTAAGTTCTCCAGGTGAGTTTGGACATAGCCTCTTGAGTACTGATCGGACAAAGTGGCTAATTGAAAAGAGAAAACTTTCCTTGTTTTGTTATTGCTTACAAATGTAGCCATGCCCCTGTCTTTGTTTTACAACATAGGAGATAAAGACATTACCTCCAACTCAACAATCTAGATATCTCTTTGCTCTCCAGTCTACCTGTTCATCTCAGTAGCTGCATTCACTCCAAACCATTTACTGAGACCATTGCCCAGCAGGATTTATGTCAGATCCTAATGCTGATGCTATTTCCAAATCTGGCTGCTGCTTTTTTCTGTCTGTGCTGTTAGTGGCCATGCTGTTGCTATCAGTTGGTCCATCTGTGTAATCTGGGTTGAATCCAGACTCACAAGTAGGTAAGAGAAAAAACAGTTTCATGCCATAGGACATTGAGTCACTAAATGCTGAAATGCTCTCTCTGTGTCTCTATCTCTGTTTCTCTCTGTGTTTCTCTCCCTATGTCTCAATGCCTCTATGTCTCTTTCCCTCCCTTCCTTCCTCTCTTCAACCTCTTTCTTTTTCCTTCTCTCCATGTGTATCACTTTCCCTCTCTCTCTTTCCGTTTCTCTTTCTCTCACTTTCTTTCTCTTTCTCTCCATCTTTTACTTTCCTTCTCTATTTCTGTCTCACTCTGTTCATCTCTATCTCTGTCTTTGTCTATCTGCCTCCATCCCTCCCTCTGTCTCTCTCTTCCTCTGTCTCTGTCTCTCTGTCATTTTCTGTCTCTTTCTGTGTCTCTCTGTCTCTGTGTCTCTCTGTCTCTGTCTCTTTCTCTCTGTCTCTCTGATTCTCTCTGTGTGTCTCTCTCTGTCTCTCTGTCTTTCTCTGTCTCTCTCTGTCTCTCTGTCCTCTCTCTCTCTGTGTCTTTCTTTGTGTCTCTCTGTGTGTCTGTGTCTGTGTGTGTGTGTGTCTCTCTCTCTGTGTCTCTGTCTCTGTGTCTCTGTCTCTCTCTGTCTCTCTCCGTCTCTGTCTCTCTCTGTCTCTCTCTCTCTGTCTCTCTCTCTCTGTCTCTTTCTGTCTCTCTCTCTCTGTCTCTCTCTCTGTCTCTCTCTCTCTCTCTCTGTCTCTCTGTCTCTCTCTCTCTCTCTCTCTCTCTCTCTCTCTCTCTCTCTCTGTCTCTCTCTGTCTCTCTGTCTCTCTCTGTCTCTGTCTCTCTCTCTGTCTCTCTCTCTGTCTCTGTCTCTCTCTCTGTCTCTCTCTCTCTCTCTCTCTCTCTCTCTCTCTCTCTCTCTCTCTCTCTCTCTCTCTCTCTCTCTCTCTCTCTCTCTCTCTCTCTCTCTCTGTCTCTCTCTCTCTCTGTCTCTCTCTCTCCCAGAACCCTAAAGAAGAAGAAAAGTCTACAGGAAATATATCTCTGTGAGGAAAGGAAATTGCCAACTGTCAATAAATCATATACTGTAAGAAATGAATTGACATATTAGTTTAGAGTTAGTCTGAGCTAGTAGTTCTGGAAGGTTATAAGTTTATAGGGCCTTGGTCTAGGATATTCTATATTGCCCTACTGTCCTCAGGATGGCATATCATTGGGCAGACATTTGAATATCTAGGAAGACATATAGACTCCCTTTCTCCACACATGCATAAATGAATGATTACTGACCTCATTAGGGATTGTTGACACGTCAAAGCAGAGTTGGTTGATCCTGACAAAGTGATTAATTGTGCTACTATTTGCTCAGATGCACAAAGCAAATTGATTTTGAAACATAGTTTTAATGTGCTAAGAACACCTAATAAACTATTAGGCAGTGAACATAAATGTTAACATAGGTACATGTACTAACTTGCTAATTGTGTGTGGACATTAGCAGATTCAAGAACTTTAACAATGAATTAGTTATTATCTCTGTGTTAAGAGAATCCACACATATAAACAAAGTCATGAAGACTAACAGGTGAATGCTATTTCCAAAATGAGTTCAGTGATAGTCAAAAGAGATCTGAGCCTACAGACAAGAGAGGCCTGGTTTTAATCCTAGTTCTTAGTAGATGCTTCACTATAGACAAATCTCTCAACTCCAAATCACAGTTTTCATTATCTACAAAATGAAGATAGTAGTTGTTGTGAAAATTAAATTAATGTATTACTCACTTAAGACTTTAACATGCTACACAAATGTTATCCTCTCTTCAGCTTGGCTAAGATCAGACAGGATTGTCACTTGATTGGCAATAGAGCATTGAATTTTTTAGTGACAACATTCTCAAAGACCATCTACTAAACTGTAACGGGGTGTCATCTTTATTGGTGACAGAGTGCCAACACTGATAAAATCACAAGTCCTTGAAATATCTAAGAAAGAGTAAGAAGTGTTCCATTTTAGGCCTCTTCCACAGTCAGTTTGTAAGCCTGGTCACCATCACATGGCAGAGTTCTCAATCACCCTGAGATTATGTTGGTAAGTGTGAAACAAACTTCAATATAGCCAATTCATTCACTCTGGCTATCTCAAGAATCAATGTGGATGACTGTGTGATTGATTTGGCTTCAGTGATTGCAATCAATAGACCCAAATAAGTGGATCAAGCTGTGCTATGTTCCATCTCATCAGCTGTGTATAAATAACACCTATTTGGGGACACAGTTTGCCTTAATTATATAATATTGTATTTCAGTCATTGAATTGAGTGTGAGCTGTTTCAAAAAGCATATCCACATATCAAATGCCACATATAACATAATGTGGGCTGCAGATAAAGAAAACCAAAGAAATGTAGTTTATATTTAAAATAGGAAATTCCCTCACTATTTCTTCCAACTTCTGGAAGAAGTGGAATAATCAGAAAGGCAATTCAATAATGTACTAACTCCTGTTTTTAGCAAAGACAGAGAGTTGAATTCTCCCATCACATGTCTATGTGGTCTCCCTCCAAGGTATCTTTCTATTTCCAACTTCTAGCTGTGTAATCTTGCTCCATTTTCAAATTGGATGGATGGGTCTCATTTTAAGGCTTATACATTCATCAAATATAGTCATTTCTCTCAAATTTAATCTAGAATGAATAGTGTTTTAAATACTGATTCTTCAGTAATAATCATATAGTGATATAAATTTACACTCTCAGGATGGCAAGAATCCTCTGATCCTTAAATCTCATTCTAAGGACTACATAAATAGAAAACCCTGTAATAATATCTCCATCAAGTTCAGCCTCCACTTGAAATTTTCCAATGATGAGAGATAAACCATTCTCATCCATAGTTTAGATTAACTATATCCATTCTACTCATGCACAAGTTATACTTTTTTTCTTATTTTTTCTTACATGGAACCAAAATCAGCCTCCCTGTGACTTTCAATGAGAACTTTTTGTCATTTTTACTTATTCTCATTTCTGTTTGCCCTTATATTTTATATATGCTATATATTGTAATGATAAGTATTGGAAGTTATATAGGGTTTACAGTTTGCAAAGGGACCAAGCAGAATAAACTCAATCCTGTTATAAGCCATTATCTTTTCAAATACTTGAAGACTCTAGCAAGTTAGTTTTCCCTTATCCAGACTAACTATCCCCAGTCCGTTCCATGAATCTGTATAAGGCATGACATCTCTATTTCTTTCATCATCCTGGTCACCCCACTTTGGTGCTGATTCTGTCCTTGTGATTTTGGGACTGCATACCATTATTCATATTATTGCAAAAGGAAAGAAGAAAGCTGTTTTTCTTGGTATGTAGGAGAGGAATTCTTAATTGCACCTGAAAACAGTGTTTCATATTGTCTTGTAGGGCTCTACCCTCTTCAAAAGGACAAAAAAATTATTACTTAATGAATGTCACCAACTGACAATAGTAAAACCTATTAACCAAGATGCTCCCTCACCTTAACCCCCTTATAGATATGGTAATAAAATATAATACAATTAAAAGGCCACAGGAATGAGAGAAAGAAGAGCTGGCTTTGAGTTTCAGCTTTGATGCTTCAGAACCATGAGACCTTGGGATAGTCATCATTCCTTTCTGGTTCAGTTTTTTCATTTTTCAAATAATGGCACCATTTATCTAAAGTCTCTTCTACTACTTTCCTTCAATGAGTGCTGGTGAGAGCCAATACTATTTTCCATCTAATTTGAGCACTGTTTCAGAAAGAAATGCATTTTTTCTATCAAAATGGATTAGTGGAAGGAAGGAAGGAAGGAAGGAAGGAAGGAAGGAAGGAAGGAAGGA